>NW_022145604.1:19635883-19988383 GCF_000002235.5 Strongylocentrotus purpuratus
TTAGTACGACCTTGAGGTTCTGAACGTTTTGAATTTGAACCAGGAAAATTTCTTCTTAGTCTTGCTGAAAAGAATCTCCGGAATTGAGGCATTTTCCCCGCGGAACTCAACGCTTGTGCCTGCGTTCGAGTTTGTTCAGCGCACAGACATACTTGCAACGTTTTAACCAATGTAAGATCATCTTTCCTCAACAAACGTTCTCTTAGACCATCGTCTAAAATACCACAGATACACAGATAATTCTGTCCTGGATAAGACTCTCTTTCAACATGGAAAACTCACATGACTGAGCACGACTCCGCAATTCTGTTGCGTACTGATCAACACTCTCATGCACTAACTGAGATCTTGTGAAAATCTATGTCTCTCATACGTTAGATTACGTTTCGGCATGCAATATTCCTCATATTTGTTCAACACTTTCTCAAGCTCATGCTCTCACCCTCAGCAAATACAAACGTATTATACATTCCAAGGCAGCATCGCCAATCACGTGTAGAAGCATTGATGTTTGTAACTTTTCATCTTTTTCAGACATTCCTGAGGCAAACATTGTATAGAGTGAATTTCTGTTTAAATCTTCTCCAGTTTTCGGAATATTTCCCTTTTATCGAGTGGAGGAGGTTGACTGAGATTTGCCATTTTGTTTCTTATAGCCTAGTGTAGTCACTCACATGAACAGCATAACAATTAGCTTTTTCTTTTTGTATTTTGCAACAATTACTTTAAGCTCAACTATTAACTTTCACTGAGTTATTCTGTATGTTCATGTCCCATATATGTCACGCTTACTGCCCGTTATACTGGAACTGGCCGGCACAGAACTATGCACTCCAATCCATACAACGACAGCGCTAACTATTATGGACATAACTACATTCACTGGACATACACTTAGACTCTAAGCCCTCTAGCTCTCATCATCTCTCACATCACAAAGAATGGGATTGAACTGGCCTGATTTCAATGATTCCTCCATATATATACTGTAGGCTGGATTGCTCAGCACAAACACTGGCTGCCTAGTTCTGACACCATATTATGTTCTTATAAAAGACCAGTTGGAGAGCTTTGATTGAACTAATAAGTTGTATAGCTTTATTGAGGCTCTGTGTCAGTCAGACATCTTTGTAGCATCTCCTGTAAAGTACTCATTGTTTCATAACATGACCTGGCATGAGTCATGGGTTGCAGGTCATTCTATATTAGTTATACATTTAGTACATGCTAGTCTGTATTGCAGACTCTGTTAAACTACATGTAGCTATCACTACAGTCGTCATAAAGAAGAAGATAATTCACACTAAACAATGCAGGCATTTGTAATACTTGATGTTTGTAGATTATACTTTGATGAGATAATCTGTCGAACTGTAATGTGCTAGTACACAGTACTTTAATGTTTGCATTATCTCATTTAGAAAATGTTTAAGAGTTCTTGCTTGCAATTAGCAATGTGACAGTGGTTTTAGATGAATTACAAAAGAATGTACAAGTATGTTTAGGTTGCCTTTAGGCTTATTAAGATATTACGTGGCAAACCGCTGCAGCTTTTTTACATGTAAATGAATGGCAACTGCGTGCAACATAGGTCTGTGCATATTTCACTGACTCAACATTACAGATACAGAAATGTGAGGATTACACTTCACATCAACAAAAAAAATGTTAACGCCACACTTTTGCCTCGTCATATCTGAACGTGCCCTTTGAAGAGAAACAAACGAACCCTGAAAATGATGAGGTCGATAATTCACAGTTATTTGACTCGTATTTTGTAAGCTTCGTTTAGTATTTTGTTCAACTCTGGTCAATAATTATAATTAATTAGAATTATCTGACTGAAAGCCCATGACATGGAAATTAAGCTGTCAGATCTTGTTTGGAAAGAGAGTTTACAAATTGGATATACAATAGATACATGATTACCCAGTATCCACATGCGATATGTACAGTGTTTGCATCTACTTTAAACATTGGAAAACATTACTATAGATAAATGATATGTACTGAATTTTTGGACATTTGAAAATTACGTTAAGGGAGGAGGGAGGAGGAATGGTAAATACTTGCATGCCTAATTTTGTCGAGGTAGTTAGTAAATTATGTATTGTACATTGTGTAGTGGTTGTAACCACTTGGTTTGTAGCTTTTGTGAAATATATGTACCATATAGAATGTATTTATAATTAAATCTGATAGACGTCTGATTGTCATGAGTACGCATTCATTTCTTCCAATGAAAAGTCAAGCTACATAAATTAAGTGGGATGCAACTGATTCGCAGGTACAGTTCTTTGTGCGTTACAGTGTCTGCACTGCTAGACTAGACCAATGGCATCTGTACTTGAAGGCTAAGTCCACAATTATAATATGTAATTTTGTAAACATTGTAATTATTATTATCCTGGTCATTGGATTAAATGCTGTCCGCAGGGTTCCCTTTCTTTCTGGGTAGTATCCTGGCCAGGTGCCAAGCGCCAGTGGTGGATCCAGGGGGGGGGGGGGGAGGCTGGGCCCCCTCCCTGGAAAAAAAAACGGGTAAAACACACGTTTTCCTTTTTTTTGCGCTGCATCAGGGTGCAGGGGGTGGGGGGGTGCAATTTTTAAATTCGCTATTTTTATTTTTTAAAGGGGTTGGGGGGGGGGGGGGGGGGGGGTGGGGGGGGGGGGGGGGGAGGGTGGCCAAACCGATCTATGCTCCTTTAATTCCCAATGTGGCATACCTTAAAGGTAAAGACCAGTTCTGATCATGCGATTGCATTGTGAAAGAAACGTGGAATCGATCATCTAGCATATAAGTATGGTGTGCAGGGCGCGGATCTGACCCAGGATTTTTACAATAGGGGGGGGGCCGGAAATTTGAAAATTGCGCAGACCGTTTTTCAACTCAACATACCAATACTGACAAGGTCATATTAGAAGCACCATACCGGTAATTTTTTTGACATTTTCATCGGGGGGGGGGCTGAAGCTTCTTGCCTGAAAAGTTAATTTTCTGGTTTCACAATTCGGCAAGTGAGCGAAGCGAGCGAGCAAAAATTTGAGGATAATATGTATTTTGTGAAAGTGTTATTTATCACCAAAATATACGAGAACAGATATAACAAATTCATATTCGGGCAGCTCGCTGTTCCCCTCCCCCCCCCCCCCCCCCCCCATTACGCGTGAAGCGTATAAGCTTTAATGTTTCATGAAATTATTAGAGAAATAAGAGGATTCGTTGTACCATTCTCGAGTCCTAATCCTTGTCTGAATTTACTTTTCCCCCCCCCCTGCTCTCCCCCCTCCCCTCCCGCGCGAAGCGCGGAAGTTTTGACCTTTCATTAATTGATATTAGAGAAAGAAGACGAGTTGTTGTACCATTCTCGACTCTTATTCCTTGTCTGAATTCAGTCTTCCCCCGCGCGAAGCGCTGAAGCATTGACCTTTCATAGTTTAATGAAATTATTAGAGAAAGAAGATATTCGTTGTTCCATTCTCGACCCTCAATCCTTCTCTGAATTCATATCCCCCCCCCCCTCCAGCGCAAAGCGCAGAAGCTTAGCGTTTCATTAAATTATTAGAGAAAGAAGACGATTCGTTGTACCGTTCTCGATTCTTAATCATTGTCTGAATTCAGTTTCCATACCCCCTCCCGCGCGAAGCGCGAAAGCTTTGACGTTTCATTAAATCATTAGAGAAAGAGTACCGTTCTCGACTCTTAATCCTTGTCTGAATAGAGTCCCCCCCCCCCTTCCCTCTCCCGCGCGAAAGCTTTGACGTTTCATTAAATTATTAGAGAAAGAAGATGATTTGTTGTTCCATTCTCGACCCTCAATCCTTCTCTGAATTCATACCCCCCCCCCCTCCAGCGCAAAGCGCAGGAAGCTTTGACGTTTCATTAAATTATTAGAGAAAGAAGACGGTTCGTTGTACCGTTCTCGGTTTTTAATCATTGTCTGAATTCAGTTTCCATACCCCCTCCCGTGCGAAGCGCGGAAGCTTTGACGTTTCATTCAATCAATAAAGAAAGAGTACTGTTCTCGACTCTTAATCCTTGTCTGAATTGAGTTCCCCCCCCCCCCTCTCTCTCGCGCGAAGCGCATAAGCTTTGACGTTTCATTAAATTATTAGAGAAAGAAGACGATTCGTTGTACCGTTCTCGGTTCTTAATCATTGTCTGAATTCAGTTTCCATACCCCCTCCCGTGCGAAGCGCGGAAGCTTTGACGTTTCATTCAATCAATAGAGAAAGAGTACTGTTCTCGACTCTTAATCCTTGTCTGAATTGAGTCCCCCCCCCCCCTTCCCTCTCCCGCGCGAAGCGCGAAAGCTTTGACGTTTCATTAAATTATTAGAGAAAGAAGACGATTCGTTGTACCGTTCTCGATTCTTAATCATTGTCTGAATTCAGTTTCCATACCCTCTCCCGCGCGAAGCGCGGAAGTTTTGACGTTTCATTAAATCATTAGAGAAAGAGTACTGTTCTCGACTCTTAATCCTTGTCTGAATTGAGTTCCCCCCCCCCCTCTCTCGCGAAGAGCGCAGAAGCTTTGACGTTTTCCCCCTCCGCGCAAAGCTCGGAAGCTTTGACGTTTCATTGAATTATTAGAGAAAGAAAACGATTCGTTGTACCGTTCTCGATTCTTAATCATTGTCTGAATTCAGTTTCCATACCCCCTCCCGCGCGAAGCGCGAAAGCTTTGACGTTTCATTAAATCATTAGAGAAAGAGTACCGTTCTCGACTCTAATCCTTGTCTGAATTGAGTCCCCCCTTCCCTCTCCCGCGCGAAGCGCGAAAGCTTTGACGTTGCATTAAATTATTAGAGAAAGAAGATGATTTGTTGTTCCATTCTCGACCCTCAATCCTTCTCTGAATTCATACCCCCCCCCCCCTCCAGCGCAAAGCGCAGAAGCTTAGCGTATCATTAAATTATTAGAGAAAGAAGACGATACGTTGTACCGTTCTCGATTCTTAATCATTGTCTGAATTCAGTTTCCATACCCTGTCCCGCGCGAAGCGCGGAAGCTTTGACGTTTCATTAAATCATTAAAGAAAGAGTACTGTTCTCGACTCTTAATCCTTGTCTGAATTGAGTTCCCTCTCCCGCGTGAAGCGCAGAAGCTTTGACGTTTCATTAAATTATTAGAAAAAGAAGACGATTCGTTGTTCCGTTCTCGTTCTTAATCATTGTCTGAATTTAGTTTTCCCCCTCCGCGCAAAACGCGGAAGCTTTGACGATTCATTGAATTATTACAGAAAGAAGATGATTTGTTGTACCATTCTCGACTCTTATTCCTTGTCTGAATTCAGTTTTCCCCCTCCGCGCAAAGCGCGGAAGCTTTGACGTTTCATTGAATTATTAGAGAAAGAAGATGATTTGTTGTACCATTCTCGACTCTTATTTCTTGTCTGAATTCATTTTCCCCTTCCGCGCGAAGCGCGGGAGCTTTGACCTTTCATAGTTTAATGAAATTATTAGAGAAAATGATAATTCGTTGTTCCATTCTCGACCCTAAATCCTTCTCTGAATTAAGATTACCCCCTCCAGCGCAAAGCGCTGAAGCTTAGACGTTTCATTAAATTATTAGAGAAAGAAGACGATTCGTTGTACCGTTCTTGGTTGTTAATCATTGTCTGAATTCAGTTTTCCCCTCCGCGCTTCGCGCGGAAACTTTGACGTTTCATTTAATTATTAGAGAAAGAAGATTATTCGTTGTTCCATTCTCGACTCTAAATCCTTGTCTGAATTCAGTTTTCCTCTTCCCGCGCGTAGCGCGTAAGCTTCTGACGCTTCATTAAATTATGAGAGAAGAAGATGATTCGTTGTCCCCTTCTCGATTTTTAATCCTTGTTTGAATTCATTTTCCCCCTTCCGCGCAAGGCGCGGAAGCTTTGACCTTTCATAGTTTAATGCAATTATTAGAGAAAGAAGATAATTCGTTGTTCCATTCCCGACTCTTAATCCTTCTCTGAATTCAGTTTCCCCCTCCAGCGCAAAGCGCAGAAGCTTAACGTTTCATTAAATTATTAGAGAAAGTAGATGATTTTTTGTACCGTTTTAGACTTGTCAAAAATGTTTCTTTGTCTGCTCCTTTTTTCGTCCTATGTCCTCTTACTGCCCCTACCGCCCCTAGGTACGCATGCTTTAAAGGTAAAATGAAATAATCATGATTGTGATAGCATACAATTAGGTCAGTAGAAATGAAAGGGGAAAAAAAGATCTATTTATACACCAACCATGAAATAATCGCGACCGGGAGCGTCATATCTTAGTTTTGTGTTATCGGGCGAGGGCCGGGGCGTAGCGACCAAGCGAGATTTTGCAATGTAGAATGCTGAAATTATGCATTCTAGAAAATCCTTTAATCCAATATTTACGTTCTTTCCGCTACATGTATATTTCTTTCTAGCTATATATCTAAATTTCCGGGGGGACGTGTCCCTCTATCGGGCCCAGGATCGCCGCCGCTGTCCATTATCACTACCAACATGAGTTCAAATATAAGCACAAGCGAGTTGGTATGAGCTGAATTCAAATGAAGGGCAAAATAAGAGTTGTGAAGCGGCCCTACCGTTAATTTAAAATTTGACTGTTTAGTATTTAGCTTCTATTTGAAAGACATCCAAAATATTGTGCCCTTTTCAATTTTTTCAAAAAGCAGGGGCTGTTTGTAACGTTTAACTTTGAATCCGTGGCTCAAGATTTTATGCGGCCGGCCCGGCCCCCTCTATTCAATAACGTTTCCCAAGCCTTCTGGAATGACCCCAAATCTCCCGATTACAGTTTTTCCTTATTCGTCGTTACTGTCACTTAGCGCTATTTCCTTGTCTTTTCCCCTTTCTCACCCGACTTTTCTCTTCCCTTCCCCCCCCCCCCCCCCCCCCCCCCCCCCCCCCACCCACTCAGTGTTATCTAGGGTACGCGCATGTATGTTCCCTCTCTTAGTTTGAAAGCACCCCTTTGTCTTCGGTGTGTAAAGTCAGTGCGGGCCGGATTTGTGTGTATTACGGGCCGGACTTTGTTGCGTGAAAAGTGTTTATCGGAAATTTTGGGAACACAAAATCGGTCCCTCCAACCCCGGAGTGGGAGTGAGGGGGGGGGGGGGGGAATCTTCTGTTTTTTTTCTTTCTCTCTCTCTCTCTCTCTCTCTCTTCTTTCTTTTCTCTTCTCTTTTCTTTTCTCTTCTCCTTCTTTTCTCTTCTCCTTTTTTTAGTCTTCTCTTCTCCTTTCTTTTTTTTTCTCTTTTTTTTGCGCCGCCAATAGGGGGGGGGGGGGGCCGCGGCCGTTTCGGCCCCCCCTGGATCCGCCACTGTTGGTGTGTACTGCCAAGGTTATGGAATCATCAAAATTATTTTAAAAATTGGCCCAGTCTTGGTAAAGTTACAAGCACTGTACACAGAAAGATGTGGGACTACGCGATATCTATCCAGGCTGGATAGATATGATAATTTAACATATATATCAATCAGTAGGCGGTTTCCCTGCAAAATTTGTATCACTCAAAATGTGCCCCTTATCGTGTCAAAGTGCCCCCCTTGTCAAAACATTTTCTTTTCAGAATCCTCTCCCACTTTTACAGAATCCTGGATCCGCCACATATTACCGCAATGGCATACGACCTTCTTGCCCAGTCAGAAACCGATTCCACAACTGTATTTTCCAACCCCATCTACAAAGATTATTATAAATGAGACCATTATAGGCTCTTTGTGTACTCGATATCAAAGTCCAAACACAATATAATTGGCATTTCATGCTAACATAGTTATACCTGTAGTTTCGAAGGTCTAAATTGATCAGTAAAGAGGGGGGCATATAATTCATTATAAAGGCTGTCTCATTTATCTTATTAACGGGCAGCAAATAAAGTTGGAGTTTTATAAGCATGACACGCTGGTTATTTGTTCGGGGGTGAACACGGGGCAGATACCTTATCCCCCTGGATCCGCAACATATAGGGAGCGGCCGGGAGAAAATGAGGATATGTATGGCGTCTGATATGACATGAAACAGGAAGTAATGGTGATTTCATAACCAACAAAAATCAACCACACTGACTGAAATAGTGATCAAAGGTCATATAGTTTCCTTCAGCAAGCTAATGAGTAAGTTGATAAATACGGGGGGGGGGGATGATGGGAAAGATGAAAGTAATTATGAAGCAATGGTAACTGATCGAATTAGGAATAGTGTGATTGTGCGTACTAACTATCTGTAAGAAATAACGTTTCAGAAATAGGAAAGAAAAACGTAGAAAAGACATTGTGTAGACTAAAAATGTGAAAGGGAGCGAAAGAAAGACAGAAAGAAAGGAAAGAATTTTCATCATAAAAATACTGTAAAACCATTAGATACTAGGTCTTTAATGATGCATGCTGTATGTATTGGCGTGTGTGGTTCAACCATCGGGGAGGGTGTGGCACTGGAACCATGCATGGGGAGGTTCAACCGCCATGGACATAATGGCTAGGACCAGTTCGATAAACATGCGAATTAAAATTACCTTCATATACGAGGAGGATATAGGAAGGTCATTTTTGCTTAACTCATGCCCTCTCCCTTCCCACTGCTTCTCTCTCTCTCTCTCTCTCTCTCTCTCTCTCTCTCTCTCTCTCTCTCTCTTGACCACTCCATTTGATGATGGGCTGGGGGGGGGGCACGTGTACACCCACCCACCCCTTCCTGATGAACCACCAAAGCCCCATCCCTGTCTGATGAACAGCCTGATACGAGAAGCTACACACACAGAGCTAACTTTAGAGAATTGTGATATAAATGGGGAAAATCAGAGCAACAAAAAAAAAATCATGAACCGCACAATAAATTAATGGACAAAAGGCGCGGGAGCCCTCACTGTTATTGTTATGCTTTGGAGAGCAGCCATAAATAAATGGGATGCTTATCCCCGGCTTATCCTCACGATTCTATAGATTATCTCCCCCTCCTTTTCTCTGATGGGGAGGGGGGGGGGGGTGGGAGGGCACACATCCAAAGCCCTACCCTGCCTATGCGTTATCTGCTGTGGGATAATTGATGAACAGCCTAATTATCTAATACGTGAAGCTACACACAGAGCAAACTTGAGAGAATCGTGATAATTGGAAACTTCAGCGCATAAAAATATCATGAACCGTACAATGGACAAAAGGCGCAGGGCCTCACTGTTATTGTCATGCTTTGGAGAGCAGCCATAAATAAATGGAATGCCTATCCTCAAGATTCTATAGATAACCTTCCACTCCCTCTCTCTCTCTCTCTCTCTCTCCCAAAGTAGGAAGTAATAGTTCAGTATAAATACAAACCGATCCTGCATGTACTTGTCTGGCTGTATGAACAGTTCATGGTATATCTACAGCTGATCCTGTCAGGGGAGTTGTTCCAGTGTTTGTGGACTATCTTTGATCCATTGCCAGTGTAAAGGCACAAGATTATATTTACCAGGTTATATGGATTACTACTACTTGTCTTCATCAACATAAGACCGTCGAACTATTCAAGTACGTATGCCATTATTATGTTCATATATAGCCACAATGTGTGGGCCTTTAGCTTATAAAATCTTCATTTGAATTTCATACATAATATTCAATATAAGCAGAGTGCAATATGTAATATGGTTACAAAGATAATAGAGGCTAATATAAAATCTATACCAATTGCTACAGCATAAGTCATAATGTATCACGATGTGTACGTCGTTGACTGTTGATAGCTAGCAGCATTGGATCGGGGTATCGGGGAAGGGGGGGGGGAGGGGGTCCATATCATAGATAGTGCCTGCAAGCCTGCATTGGGAACTACTTATTACCCAACCCCAATTTGTCAATAATTGAATAAGTTCTTTGATATAACATAAACAACACGAAAAGGAGAAGAAGAGGAAGTAGAAGAAGGAGAAGAAGAGGAGGAGAAAGAAGAAGAAGAAGACGAAGAAGAAGAAGAAGGAGAAGAAGAAGAAGAAAAAGAAGAAGAAGAAGAAGAAGAGGTAGAAAAGAAGAGGTTAAAACGCAATTATATTTTCTGTCCCCGCCCCCAGTCAAATTATCATAGATCCGCCCCGGGAACTGTACTTCCCTATCCCGTATAGCTTGGCAAGATCCATGCAGTTCGGTTTATAATAACAGTTGACAGCGGATATGTAATGAAGATGTCTTTCCCTTAGATTAGGAATTGATTCTATTTATTTAATAAAAAGCTGGTTGTGTTTGGTGGTTATGTTCATGGCAATGTAACATGAATAAATTTTCATCAACTTACATGGTTAATAGAATATATATTAGGAATTGATATTAGGACTTGATATTAGGAATTTGTTATTATTTATTGAATACAATCTGGTTGTGTTTGGTGTTTATGTTTATGGCATTGTAGCACAATTTAATTCTTATCAACTTACACGGTAAATAATAATAGAATGGTTATAACACTAACATCACATTCAACCCCGTGCCTCAATAACAAATGCATTCATTTTGTTCATTAACTATGAAATTTGACCTTTATAAATGATGATGAGCCTCCATGCTTTTGCAGATATTTGCACTCTTGATGGCCCTGCCTGCAAGCTAGTAGTGCGTGGGTTATACTGGAATTCTATTTACAAATTTACGTGGGCAAGCATGTTTATTATAAATGACTTGTTGTTCAATTCAATCTGATCGGAAAAATATTCAAATACCCCAGAGCACCACTATACACTGTAAAAAAAACCATAGCTCAATAACCCCTGAAAACCCTAACTCAATTACCCGTATAGTTCCTTTCCTTAATAGAGGGATTGCCTAATTTTAAGAGGATCCAGTGTATATTGTAATGGGGCGGGGCGGGGCGGGGGGGACGGTAGTTGTCCTGGATATAGTTGGCCAGGCTATTCGCCCTGGTAATGTTTTACATTAATCCTCAAGTATCCTGGCATGTTAACAAAATAAATTTACTTCTTTTTATGGTCAATAATACTTTTTACATTAAAATTGAAATTTGAAGTTAAAACTGAATTGAAATTGGAACTGAAATGGTCAAACATCACTGACATTGTTGACCTTTCAGAAAACCACGGTATACCACTAAGCCGCCATGCCGCTCATCAAGCGCGAGGTCGAACCCGTACTCGTCAGTCAGGTCGACATCGGAAAGGACGTCAAGAACGAGCTTGAGTGCGTCACCAACTACACCCTGGCCAGCATCATTCGGCAGTTGGGCAACTTGGGCAAGCACGCCGAGGACATCTTTGGCGATCTCCTGCACGAGGCGACGTCGCTGGCCCGGCGGGCCGGGTCGGTACAGGATCGTCTGGACAAGCTGAACAATACGTTTGATAAGCTAGATCCACAGACCGATTCAGGTAAGATGATTTGGTTGTTTTAACAACTAAATATCCATTATTGTTATTGGTTCGATTTCTTTCAAACTTTCGCCATTCTGTTTAGCTTATTTTTCTGCTCTGTTTTCATAAAGATGAACTTATTTGCATTTAGTGTTGAATAGCCCATTCAGTAATTTTTTTTAATCGTTCATTAATTAATCGCAAAATACTTTTGGCTATTCAGGGCGACCTGGGTATTTTCTTGTTATTAATATTTTTCTTTGTAAGTGGCTTTTTTCATTCAAAAGTAATGTGGAAAATATTATTGAACTTGAGATCTCAGACGCATTATCAGCATTCTGGGAATTGTACACTATTGACCAATCAACTTGACGAAGACTAGACTTAAAATTAAAAATATAGCCGGGACTTAAGTTACATATCTGAGTATAATTTGAAGAGACTATACAAGAAATTATTTGGTTTGATATTTTATTTTTGCGAAGTTTAAGCACTTTTCACCAAGCTTCCCCGAGCCTTTCCGATGCGTTCCTATCTATTCATTTTTCGAAACGATGATATAGTCATACGAACAATAATACAATGCCGCAATTTTACTTCCTTATGACAGCCTAGACATAGGCTATTGGGGAAACTCCCCTCATACCATCCCGAAGTCTTGAGTCAATAAGTCTTACGAAAGGTAAACAGAAAATCGTGCCAACTCACAAGAAATAACCACCAACCTGGAACTAAAATTACCCTCACTGACTGTACAATAGTTTGTAGACCAATGATTAGTATTTCCCATATTGCCCCTCTAATATTGAAAAAGAATAGAGGGTGGGGCGGGATGAGAATTAGGAAAAAGAAGAAGAAAGGTGTCTACGTATAATTAAACAAACCATAAATAGAAATTGAGAGAGAGAGAGAGAGAGAGAGAGAGAGAGAGAGAGAGAGAGAGGGGGAGGGGGAATGTTGAGGGTGAGAGAAAGAGGGAGGACATCAGGTCTAGGGGCGAAGCGAGAAAGGGCCGTCTTTCCTTTTTTCTAAGTTAGTATTAAAGACCTATACATTAACTTCCAATTAGCATTTTGCACACACTTGAATTCGAAAATGGGCTGGGCAAGCACTCATTCAGCCCGACGGACAAACATGATGCCCCCGAGGCCCGAGCAATATTCATGTGATAAGGAGAGGGTTTGCCATTCTTAATCATTTTGACCCCCTTTTGTTTCTTGACGCTGACGCCCCTTTTATACACAACATATCTCAAGGGGGGGGTTGCCTTCACATTAAGTGCTTGTTATAACAATTAGAGAAACGGGCCAGACAGAGTTTAAGTAAAATCTGATTATAAATAAGGAAGTTTTAAATCTCTTAAGTAAATCCCTAACAATATGACAACCTTTACTACATGTTAGGTGTAAGGGAACAATGTGGTGAGTTTAACTGGCTCCATGGCCAAATATCAACCTTCCCTTTTTCAAATATCGTGAACGAAGAAAATACTATTGACTCCTCAGTATAATCATTTACAATGAAATTTCGTCATAAATACATTCTCGTATTTCCTACGGCTTGTCTTTCCCGCCTTTTTTAGTTTCTTTTGGTGAAACAATGCCACTCCTTCACTTTCCAATATCCACTATCGAGTGCAGGGGTTCGAACCCAAGACCTTTGCAACTTTTGTCAATGACGACACCTATGTTAATGGATGCCTCAGAATCCCAGAAATTTGCCTGAATAAACGGAAATATGAATCCCCTTGTGAAATTCAATGTCTGGATTCACCGTCATGACCAAGATTATTCTTTGAAGAAAAAAAATCAAAGTAAGAATGTTCATATTGTGTTTGCAGTGTCTCTACGGGACATCAACACCAGATTGGCCTTCCAGAGCTCTCTTATTCTTGACGCTGAGGTCGTTTCTTCACCCACGATGCCCTCTGCCATGAAAGCGACATATACGCGATGTGAGCAAACCCCTCCATTATCAAAGCTGAACCAGTTCAGGTGAAACTTCCCATTCTCTTAAAACTCCTAAAGTGACTCGGTAACATTGTTAAAGGTTAATGAAGAAAAAAATGAGTAGTTTTGAATGAAATGCTACTAACCCTCAGCCTGAACCCTCTCACATGCAAAAAACCCTGAACAAATTCTCAAACCACAAAGATATTTATGATTTTCTTTGAAGGCGTCACTGTGCGACACCCTCTAACAGTAAACTCTCCCAACCATTTTTGAATTTCCCCAACTGTCTTTCCATAAAAATAAGACATAAGACATTGTTTTTCAACACTTACATGTCTGGAATGGTATAGAGCTGATTCATTGCTTTGAGATGATTAAAATTATCCTAAAATGTTATGAAATTGTAATAATATAGTTGGGAGAATTAAGGAATCGATCAGATCAGTTTTTCTAATTGTTATCATTAATAAAGATCTGTTTTCACTCAAACTTTCAGATTATCTTTAATTGTACATTTAGCATTCAAGTCACTACCTTAGCACCATTTAATCTCTTCTGAACAATGTTACCAGGTCCCTTTAAGTTGATACATTTAAATTAAGAAGAACGTATATCAATCAAATCAACCGACGAACAAACTGACCAACACATCAACAAACAAACAAAGGGCAAACATCAATACAATAAGACAACAAATTAACTCGAATATTATTTTTTACGTCTTGCCAGCCATAAAATATGAATGCCTCTTGTGTCATAGGCCAACCAAACATGTATTTGGAGAGGAATATTCTGTTTATATGTCAATGAGTTAAATCAAAATAAATTTTGAGTAAATCAGATGACTGCTTGCGAGCACGAAAGCAGAATATTGTGCATTGGAAAAGCCCTGAAGATGAATAATACTGTTTACAGCATATACCAATCCTCTGAACATTATTATACAATGGTAACATTATTCTCAGGTACGTTGTTACTCCATGCTCAGTAGAGAGATAATTCAATTAAACTATTATTATCTAATTTTTTCTTCATGATTCTAGACAAGATGGCAAGGATGGGCTCAAGATGTACACGGACCCCAAGTTCTTCTTCGAACGATGGAAAAACGAACAACACAAAGACATCGACAAGAAGAAAAAGAAGAAAAAGGTATAGGCCTTGGTTTCGATGCCAAGCTCCGATTTCATCAAAGATAACAGAGATATAGAGAGAGAAAGAGAGAGAAAGAGAGAGAGAGAGAGAGAAAGAGAGAGAGAGAGAGAGAGAAATATAGAGAACAAATAGAGAGAGAGAGAGAGAGAGAGAGAGATGCATGGATTTTTTTTTTTTTTTGGGGGGGGGAGGGTCGGGGGAGAGAGCAGAAGGGGGAGGGGTATATAGGTTTTAACAAAAGATAACTCTGTTACTTTTTACATTAATGTACCCCCTGTTCTTAACGGCAAGTGACATGTCCCCTTCCAATGACTAGACGGATGCTTAGCCTCAGATCCAACTAGTTGAAAAGTAATTCTTCATTTTAAACTCATCTTTACCTGCCCTATATGTTGTTTCTCCACAACAGAAGAGACCACACTCTAGCAATATGAGCAAACCCAAGAAAGTTTTGACAACGAAGGAGAAATACAAAGACCGTGCGTTAGGGGAAGAATTCGCAGCAATGGAGAGAGAGAAAAGAGCCCAAGAAAAGGCATCCTCCGGTACCACTTCAATAGCAAAAGATGACAATTCTGGAGAGGAGGAGAAAAGCAGCAAAGGAAACTCCCATCTGGCCGGTCCTACCAAAACCCGAAAGAAAGAAACGCCTGAATCCATTCGCAAACCAGGCATGGCACCGCCCCCTGCACCCGGGCCTCCTCCGGCGCCAATATCGAAAGGAGGCGTGCAAAATTCAAGCGAGATGTCCCTACCTCCCCCTCCTCCTCCACTGGATTACGATAACCCGTATTCGGAGGTAGGAGACATGCCGCCGCCCCCGCCTGTTAGCGGCTACGTAGCACCCCCGTCATCGGGGATACCAGGTGCTCCACCAGTACCGGCCCCTCCACCACCTTTACCTACTTCAGCTGGCCCTACACCTCCCCCACCTCCGCCCCTTCCAGGTACAGCGTAAACAGTCAACATAAATTGCAATTGGTCGGTCATGAGCATTTTCTAATGACCCACATCAATGTTTTGTCCGTTGTTTTCTTTTGTTGTTGTCGTTGTTGTTGTTGTTCTCCGCCTTTTTTCTTCTTCTTGTTATCAGTATCAATATATCATCCTTATTATCATTATTGAATTGAATTGAATTGAATTCAATTGAATTGACTTGAATTCAATTGAATAGAATGTCCCATTTATTTCCTTCTCATTGACAACGATTGTATAAAAGAATGGAACGGTACAGTGAATAAATCAAACGAGCAAGATGCGAAAACAAGGAAAGCAAAATGATTGTTTTGGGAATGCCAATTACACGTAAAGGACAAGGTACAGTTATCATCATCATTATCATCATCATCACCATCAGTATTATTGTTAATATTGTGATTATTATCATTATTCAGCTGCTGGAGCTCCACCACTACCACCCCCAATTCAAAGACAGACAAGTGTGACCACCAATCCCAGACCTACTACTGCTGTGTCCCAGGTCACGGGGGCACGAGATGATCTCTTATCAGCAATAAAGTCAGGTATAATAACATTTGTTTTAACCCACAAACCTAGAATCATGCAACACGATTAGTCTAATTGAGGTCAAATGACTATCTTGAGTAGTGACAGAGTATCGCGAAATTCGATTGTAAATGTACCATTCTGTACACTTTCATTTCATGTTTAGTGGAAAATAAATCCAATTAAAAAAGAAATTCAGCTCTTGTTATCTTCACCCACATCCTACAATTTAATTGAACGTGACTTCATGCAGCTCATCCGTTAATATGTAAATGTTGCGGTACACTTCCTACCTCATACTGCGAGTTCTTTATAGACTCCTTTAAAAGAGTTTGTAAACTCAAGGTTGATTGATATTATAAGAAAGCGTGTTTCTTCTTCTTTGAAATGATACTCCTTTCGTTATGATTTTTTTTTCTTCCAGTCGTGGAATACGCATTACATCCAAATAAGGGACGAGGTCAAAAGTGACATGTTGCAAAATGAACATCTCTTTGTTCGGCTGTGCATTCTTCTTTCTTTGAAGAGTGTAGGGATGCTGTGTAACACTGCATTGCATAACAATACCAGTGCTTACCAATGCATTTTGCAACTTTTCACTTTTGACCCTGCTCCTTATTCTGATGTACTGCTCAATACATAGCCAGTAAAATCGTATCATAATGGGAGGAATAAACATACTTTGTAATGGTACTAAACAGGCGATAGTTATATATCTGACAAGAGAGATATAATCGATCAAACTTGACTTACCATACTTTTTTAGGGGTTTATCTATAAATCACTTCTTTGCCTAAACCTCTTTCTGTTCTTTAATTAAGATTGTATTGTTTTATTTAGGTCCATTTGGGGGCCGAAATTGCAGCTTGGAGGGTTAGGGCATATTTATCTTTTGTAATTCGCATGTAGTTAAAGTATGCAAGATTTTCCCCCTCTTTTTTGGGGGGGGGGTGCCTAGTGCCCCTATAGATCCGCCATAGTTTCAAGCGTCTTAACAAAATACAAAGTCGATCACAGTAATTTTAACTAATAATTTATATCATATAAATTGATATGGTTGCAGGCATGAAACTTCGCCGAGTGGAAATTAAGGTGAGAGACCGACCAAACGAGCCCGAGAACAACAGCGTAGAAGCTATCCTACGAAGACGGATCGCGGTCGAACTCAGCTCCGATGAGGAGACTGGTAGTGATGTCAGCGACGATTCCGATTGGGACGACGAGGAAGACGATTAGGACATATTTTTGTTTCAATGATGTTGATGCAAACTAACCCCCTTGCACACGAGGCGTAATTTCTACTGTATAATTTACTGCGCCAATCAAGGCTTTAATTTCATTTTAGTCAATACACTAGAGAATCAAAGTAATGTGTGCACCGTTTATTTTGCTAAGATGTTACTTTCACATCTCACGTCAGGAACTGCGTCAGCAAAATTAAACCTCGTGTGCAACTAGCGTTAGATGCAAATAGAAAACTAAGTAACAATATAATCCGCTTTTGTTTTTATGGGCATATGTTGGCGTTTTGTAGAGAAAAAATGTTTAATTGCTAATATAACCATTCAGATCTAAACGGTACATAGCAACGTGTACGATTGTAACTGTGAAATAGAAACTTGTGGCTCCATATATAGATACTTTTATACTCAATGATTTATTCTCTATTTTTACAACTTTGACTACGTGTAACTACTTTGCATTTTCTTAAGAGGTGATGTATTCCACCTCCAGCACCCCTTCATGCGAAATTTAACTCTCTATACAATTTCTTTTTTTAATACCTTCATAATATGTTTATATTCTTTCTTCACTGTTTACGAGTCAGGTTGTAAAGAATTGAATAGAATGTTATTCATTGGGGTATTGATCATATTTTGGGAATTTTCAGAAATGATAATAATGATGATGTAATATATTACCCATAATAACCGCAATACAGGATTAAATACATACAGAAACAAAGACAGTACACAAGTAATTAATCGTTTATATAAAGACACGGTATACACGACGTATATCTTGCATAGCAGCAGACAGATAGATAGCCTTACATCAATCAACTTGTTTATGAAAATGAATTTAGATTGGAATCACACAATTACTATCATAATCCTTTACAGTCAAGTAGACTTATATTCACGGGCTGAATGATGTAAATCTACCATTATCCTTCTTTATTTTGTAACACAGTATTTATTTTCATATTCTAGTACTAATTGTTGACTGAAGTAACTTAATAATAAAACAATGCATGACCTGAAATTCGAATATCTTAAACAAAAGATACGGAATATGAAATGCTTACCATTCTGACATGTGCCATTATGTGTCACACGAGTATCGCGTAAACCATTACAAAATATTCTTGGTCTATTTTCATTTCTCTCTTTCTCTCTCTCTGTCATGTATAATGCTCTTTCAGAAGCTAAAAACTTTTAAAAGAAACAATCTTTCATAGCATGGTGAATTTTTATGGATTAAAAAGGTTTTCTGGATGTTTTGATTTCCAGATCTAAGTAATAGGCCTATTCAAAAATCTTTACTTTGCTTTGGCGAAAGTTATCCTTTTGAAAAGTATTTGATATGCAATTTCATTGATAATCTATTTAGGTATATATCAGTATGTGTTTTGTTTTTGTTTTTATCTTAAAGGAGATTAATGAAAAATTATTGTAACATTGAAATTTGAATGGCTGATGCTTATCTCATCTTTACAGAAAATGATTGGAGTGGGAAAATGTGGAATTTTTTTAGAACGAAATACATAGAATGATAATAGTCACATTTGTAGAACGCTTAATATGTTTCTTAACGCTTTACATTGTAATTATTATTACCCCGGTCATTGGATTAAATTGCTAATTCGCAAATGATGACATGCTCTGCTCCCTTCTTAGTATTCCGACCAGGCGCCATTTTACGAACACACACATGCCAATCCAACCACACATTCGTATCAACATTCGCACCCTATACCGGTTACCCATTTAACACCTGGACGGAGAGTGGTTGAAACTCTCATCTCCCTGGGTAAATATAGATTACTGTCATGCCAAAGGACGTTATAATAGTGCCACGGTGAGTACCATATCCACTAGATTAGCTATAATGAGTAGTGTAGAATTTGTAAGTGCAACTTTGAGAAAATGGACATAAATAATATATTAAGAGGAACATCAGACAGAAAGCGAGATGAATACATGTTGGCAAGAGGAGAAGAGAAAGGTATTTACAAGACAAAGAAAGAGATAAAGCGAGGGAGAGAGAGAAAAGGAGAGAACAAGAGGGATAAGAGGATGAGTTAGTAGAGTAGAAAGAAAGAGAGTACAGCAGCAGACCAAAGAGTTACAGAACAGAGCCCTGTATTATAAAGAGTTGAAATGGATATAAACCAATCCAACTTAAAATCAATCGCAACTCCTATCTCTTAAGTACACAGTTGCGATTAATTTCAAGTTGCATTTGATTCGAATCTATCGCAACTCTTTATAAGAAGAAGAAAACGGCGCTCAGAGATAATCAATACATATATTTGTACTCATAACATGTGAAAATACTGAGTGATCATGCACGTATTCCTTCACTTGCTCTACTGGAAATATATATAGAGAGAGAGAGAGAGAGGGGGGGGGGGGGGGGGGGTGGAGGAGAGAGAGAAAAAAAGAGGGAAAGATATTTGGACAAGGTGGGCAATACATTATCCATGAAAGGTTTTTACCACTGTACAAGTGGTCAGAGTTTAAAAAAAACTTAAGCAAACATTGTCTAAAGGGTTAATTCTCATTCAAAAATACATTTAGGCTATATGACATCATTACATGCGCAAAAATGACTTTAATTGTTACATATTCATTGAGGAGAAAGAGAGAGAAAGAGAGAATTCTACAACGTGCACCAATATATCCAGGGTAGCAAATTTCTCCATTGTTATTAGTGGTCAAAACAAATATACAACAAATTAAAGTTGTCCAAAGGATTAATTCCCCTTTAAAAGACATTTATTTTTCTAATCACTGCATGACATTGCGCAAAATACGAGTCATGCTGCAGTGGGAGAGAGAGTGGAAGAGAGAGAGAGAGAGAGAGAGAGAGAGAGTGTGTGTGTAATAGAGAGAGCGAGATAGAGAGGGAGAGCGAGTGGAAGAGAGAGAGGCCGCATGAGAGAGAGAGAGAGAGAGGGAGAGAGAGCGAGTGGAAGAGAGAGAGAGCCGCATGAGAGAGAGAGAGAGAGAGAGGGAGAGAGAGAGAGAGGGAGAGAGAGAGAGAGAGAGAGAGAGATGGAGAGGGAGGATTGTACAACGTGCACCAATATATCCAGGGTATTCCATTTTCCAAATGTGACATGTGTTCCGGGGAGAGGTCTGATAAGTACACCTCTGGGTATTAGACCGATACACGTGTCTAAATTCAAGGGTATAATCATGGTCTAGTTATGTCACTATAAAGTGTCTAAAACATCGTTTACAATCTGAAAAAGCGATTGTTTCCTTGCCCCGACAGGACATGTTGTTTTTAGAAGCATACCCGGAAATTAATGAGCCGACGTGAAAGCGCACGTATGCACGGCTTCATTCGGGTCTTGGCCCTGATTTTTATTCATTCCTCTTTGTTCTACCTAAATTTGGCTTTTCATTCGAGATATTACAACTGCAAAAATTAAAGGAAACATCACCCCAAGAAATAACTTTACTAATTATTCTAAAAGATTTATCGCATTCTTGCCCATTACAAGATTCCCACCAAAGTGTATGAGAAAGGCATAATTAAGCAAGAATAATGTATAGTTTCTCAGCACGACATGGACATCGCCATTTTCTCGATAACGTGACGTACTATGTGAAACTGTTTATCAAGTAAATGTATTCAAATTTATGGATGCTTTCCTCTCAGTTGTGTATGTGGTGATGAAGCATTTCAGTCACCTGCTATTATCCAAGTTGGTGCTCTTCTGGGGTAAGAGTTTTAGATTTGCACGCCGACATAGAGGACTGCTATACAAGTGACAACCCTTAACCCTAAAAAGGCCGGGCAATTTGAGGTCTTAGTACGGCCGGGGGGGGGGGGCATTATGGCCCCCCCCCCCCCCATAAGATCTCGGCCGTGAAGCGGCCGATCTCCGCGAAAATTTGCACGCATGTCAAGTGAAGTGTATAGAATACTATGAAAATTTCAATTTTTCGAAAAATTAACTCATTTGCATATTTATGGTAATTTATGCAAATAAGGTCATAAAAATCACATTTTTACCCATTAATCATATATTATTCATATTTATGCATTCTTTTTCATTACATATATTCATTAGACCATTCTGAATAATAAAACGACAAAACAAAATTGGAAGAGCCAGCTTATTCCTTATGTTATTCCTTGTTTTGATATTTTCACTTGTATTTCATTGTTTTTTGTTGTTTTATTTCGTTTCTAACTACAATTCAACTATTTTGACTCCCAAAACAACCACCTAAAATTTAAACAAGACCCAATAACCCATGTTTGATCTATTTTTAGGAAAAATGACATTTTGTCAAAATTTCACTTCAAAACTTCCGGGTTGTGACATATCGCAAGAAGAACTGATGTAGCGAGCGGCGCGCGTCTTTTTTCCCGTAATATAGCCATCTTGTCGCTGCATTTAATTGGCTCAATAGGACCTATACGTCATGCGCTATTCATCAATATTCATGATACGCACGCACACATAATCTGATGCGATAATTTATCAAATATGAGATTTCATACAAAAATTACAAATGCAAAGCTAAGTTTACTTTAAAAAAGTGACATTGCGACAAAATCGAGAGGCTTACCATAAACGAATGACTACCCAGATAGTAACTTGTCCATAATCATTGCGACATACTGGTTAATTTAGTCCAGAATCTGGCCGACTTAATTTTGAATTTGATCTCCACCTCACCGTATCAACGCAAATATTCATATATTCAAATATTAATATGCATTCTAGGATGGCTATATTACGGGAAAACAGGAAGCGAGGGGCGCGCGCGTTGTATGCAATACACGTCAAACATGGTGTATTGCTAAGTGTTTGGGTGTAATAATTATTGTTCCTCGACAGAGGCGGCCCTCCCGGGGGGCAGGGGGGCACAGTGCCCCCCCCCCCACTTTTTCAGATACCCCCAAAATGCCCCTTTTTACATAGGAAAAGTGCCCCTTTTATTTTGTAAGAAGTGCCCCTTTTACATAGGAAAGGTGCCCCTTTTACTTTGACAAGTGCCCCTATTACTTAGTAAAAGTGCCCCTTCCCCTTTTCACCTCTGACGAGTGCCCTTTTTATTTTGACACGTGCCCCTTTTCCTTCGACATGTTCCCATTTTCCTTTGCAATAAATGTTCATTTTCCATTCTCATGAATCTTGAAATTATCTTGAATAAGTGCCCTTTTTAATCTCTAGTAAGTGCCTCTTTTCAGGTACGAGAAGTGCCCCTTTTCACTTTTAATAAGTGCCCCCTTCACCTCTGATGATTGCTCTATTCAAAACTGAGAGGTGCTCTTTGTACTTTGACAACTTCCCCTTTTTTCCTTTGTAAGAAGTGCTCCTTCTCCTTTTAATAACTACCCCTTTTTAAAACTCGGATGAGCGCACCTTTCATTTTAACATGTGCCCCTCTTATTTTCTAATAAGTGCCCCTTTTCATTATGATAAGTGCCCCCATTAAAAAGAGAGAGCTCCTTCCCCTTCTCATAACTTCCCCTTTCCCTTTCTAATAAGTACCCCTTTTCCTTATGATAAGTGCCCCCATTAAAAAGAGAGAGCTCCTTCCCCTTCTCATAACTTCCCCTTCCCCTTCTCATAACTGCCCCTTTTAAACATCTGAACGGTGCCCCCTTTTCATTCAACAAATGCACATTTTCCTTTATTATAAGTGCCCCTTTTACATTTTCATAAGTGCCCCTTTTCATATCTGGTCAGTGCCCCTTTGCAACTCTGATAATTCCCCTTTCAATAATGATACGTGCCCCTTTTCCTTTCTAATAAGGGACCTATCCCCTTTTCACCTCTTATAAATGACCCTATTAAAATCTGATGGGTGCCCCTTTTCCGTCAACAAATGCCTATTTCCCATTTTCGTAAACGCCTCCTTTTCATCACTGGTGAGTGCCTCTTTTCAAGTGAAAAAATGCCTCATTTTCACCTCTTATAATTATCCTTTGTACTTATACACGTGCTCCTTTCTTTTCTTAAGTGTCTTATCCCTTTCGATAATTGTCCCCTTTTCATGTAATCATTAAACGTGCCCCTTATTTAAAGCAACTAAGAGCAGTTTCCCCAAAGTTCGCTCGCTACGCTCGCTCGCATTTAAAGATTATATAATTATGTTACTTATCAAAGGTCTTTTCAGTCTTCCGTTATGAGAATGTGCTTATAACCCCATCACGATTGGCTTTTTTCCTCTTTATAAGATGTAATTTTTCGCACTGCGACCTCACAGATCTTTAAAAATTTTCTCGCTCGCTTCGCTCGCTCGTAAATGCATATTCAGACATCACACCCAACTGTAAAGTTTGATGCTTAAGCGATATCTTGTATGATGTATGAAGAGAAACAAATATTGAAATCATCCCTGATAATGTAATCACAATGTAGGGGTATATACCAATGTCTAAAAATTGTATATTTTCGCTTTGAGATTTCCCACTGTAGGTGCCCTTTTTTCCAGAAAGTGCCCTTTTTTGTTGGTGCCCCCCCCCCCCCACTTTGAAAGCCGCCCCTGTTCCTCGAAAACCAAGGGGAAATCGTCTCATCGTTTTCCAGACCAACACAATCGCAATAAAATATTCAAGCTATAGGTAGCAGCTCTGAAGGTGGAGAAATTTCTGGACAAAAAGTACAAGTACGACAGGAAAAACGATGTGATCTGCAGTGATTATTTTACAGTTTACAGCAGGGAAACATACGTACGCAATAGCGGTCGAATCCATGTGATGCGTCACAGAACGGGCCGTGCGCAAACACAATGGCGACGTACTGAAAATTATCAGAACCGCGAAAGACAAAGGATTCTGAAAAAGAGTTACGTCCTCCATTTTGTCAAATGTATGATGTTTTTATATTTTTCAGATAATGTTTTAAATGACCTACAAACTAAAATTAACATGTAGTTTGAGGTAATTCCCCTTTAAGTATTAACTAAAGAAAGCAAAATTGTCTCAAATTGTTTTCAACAAATAGTTTCCAATAAAGTTAGAATAAATGTTCTTACTTCTTTTCATGAAATGATTGTAAAATTGTGATTTCTTGATAGATATATATTCTATTCTTAGAACTGAATTAATCAATACAGATTTATCGATAAATTTCTGAGAAGATATAAACTTTTTATGAAAAGAGATTTTTTTTCAAGTCGTTCCAATTTTATAGGCAACATTGTTTATAGGCATAATGGCATAATGACGTTGCTTGTCGTAATATAAACTTCACCGTCTCACCGTTGTGATCGAGCAAGGCGAGTAAGTAACAGTTTTGTCACTTCATTACAGTGAAATTGTTAGTTCATCATGGTAATATGAATACAAATCAAAAACTGCTAAATGCAGCCCCCCCCCCCCCCCCACCCCAGTCCCCAACGTATCCCAATGTATCTTTCCACCTACAATGATTCCTGGATCACAGTTTTGTCCTGCCGTTGTACAGCACGTCGCAAAATATTTTGTGTGGATGTTTTAGCTTAAAATTAAAATAAAAAATAAGAACAAACAAACCAAATTTAAATAAAAAACAACAACAACACAATACAAAACAAATCAAAACATCAACAACAACAAATAACAAAAATAACTAATATGATAACAACAGCATCAATAGTCCCCAATTTTCCAAATTGATGACGAAGCATTAACATCTCTAAATGTTACATAAATACAAGTTTCGACGTGGGTGGGGGTTGTTAACCCTACCGTCCCCCTAAAGCGCCGCCCCTACCCTTGTCCTATTGCCCTCCAACTAAACCTCCTATTCGGATCTTCACTCCCAATAATTACCGCTGACAGGTCAGTCTTTTCGACTTCTTTCAATTCCGTTAGAAGTGCAGCTACACCATTAATGAGTTGTATGACGTAATCCATGTATGACGTAATGGCTTGTGGAATCAGCTCGTTTGCTGTAGGTATGTTTCACCCGATTGTTTCACGTATAATCTTCTCTTGCCATTTCTTTAAAAAGTTGTCTTGTAGTTTTAAAAAAAAAGATCGCAATCTTGGCGGAAAATACTTTATCACAAAATGAAACGAAAGTGTAATAGAGGTTTCATTCCCGGCCAATTTCGCAACTTTTAAATCTATTTGATTTAAAAGATGGTGATTTTTGTATTTTTTATGACGTTTCATATATATTGGTTCCGATAGCATCTCGTGACACTCAATCCAACATTAACAGAATTTCTTTGAAATCTCTACAATCATATCTTTTATCTATATTGAAAGATATAAGACGTTGCTAATATTTGTGAAAACATTTTGATCACAAGCTCGGGCGCAAAAAGGGGAAAGTATATCAAATTTATGAAATCTGGAAGGAGGTCAGCACCCCATCAGCTGATCAACAATAGCACATGAATGTCATGTTGTATGAATGTTTACGAATCGGAGATAGAACACTGCCGTTTTGAACCCATTTTTGTGTCAAGAAAATAGCCTTTTCTATCGGCTTAGTTTTACTAGCTTACAGTGGTTTAGTGGAATTTTATACAAAATTACATGAATACATGTTTATTGAAACACACGTTAGAAACAAGATTATAGGAATGTGATACCACAAACAATGAAGGTTGCTCGATTTAATGATATTCCGATAAAAACCTTCGCCAATCAAATGGCGACAAAATTAAAAATGATTTAAAAGAGAGAGAGAGAGAGAGAGAAAGAAAGAATGATAGAAAGAGATAAATTTGACCTCTTCCAGTTTTCGGTGTACTTGTTAGTGTGCATTTCATCCACAAAGTAACAAGTGAGAGCGGTGCCCCCATGCCTGGTCCTACGCCACGTCATTGACTCTACCTGATTGACTCAGTGGCCCAAGAGAAAAAAAAACACCTACAAAATAATGCGCCCGAAATGATTTGAGGACTCTATATTTATTTGATGAATTCCGGGCGGGTATATGGGAGCCGTGAGCCGTGATGGGCGTGGCAGCAGCCTTTGTCAAACAGAGCACACACGACAGTAGCAACAACAAACAACATTATTCAAGACTTTCACGAAAATAAAAAGTGCATGTCTAAGAAAGAAAAACAGAAATGTGTGCCTAAAAGATCACGAAAATCACTGCCTTGAATTAATACAATTAAATTCACCCTATAAATCTGGAGTTACACCGATGTGAGTGAATATATATGTTTTAGATTAGAGTAAAAAGCTATATAAATTTACTGCAGAATAACGTTGACGTTAGTGATAAGGGACAGTTGTGTATAGGCATAGGTGTAGAATATAGCCCTAAATGTAAAGATCTCCGTATGCAAATACTGTTGGATGATGGGTGTAATAGTATAATCTAGAATTAGTGAGATTTATTTGTTTGTCTGTGCTTGTAATCATGGAAACCGAAGTTAATCTGATGTTAATGACTTGATGTTTCTCAATCCCAAATAAGGCATACAACAAGAGGCGTACGACAAGAAAGTTCATCTCTCTTACTTCTCAAATTATTGAAAGACTGCACATAGCGTTCGCGGTTCGAGGCCCAGCCGCGGCACCGATGTCCGGTGACAAGGAATTGATCTTTATTTGGCACTCTCAATCCAGGTGTAGTAAATGGATACCTGGTAGGAAATAAAGTAGTCCCTTGATATCTTTCAGCCCCATAGGGCAGCTAGGTTAAGGCCAAGGAAACAGTAGTACCCTGGCTTAAACATCCTCTTGGGAGTGTTTGTAATTAATGTATCTCGTTTCTTTGTTTCAATCAATTTTATTTTATTATTTGGTCTCATTTACCCAGGGCAGGCAGCCTAATCAGTACCACTATTTTTCTTCCTGCGGGCCCTTGTTTCGATCCCAGCAAGTACTTATTTACTGCACCTGGGCCAAGAAGGACAAAACTATGAAGGCAAAACACCTTGTCCAAAGATGTGAGCACCAAGAAAAGATTGAAGCCGGGGTCTCTGTCACATAAGATACTAGAGCCATACCACAATGCTCATAAAGACATAACACAAGAATCTGACAGTTATTTCCTTTGATGATAAGAAATATTTGTTATTTCTTTGTGTCATTCTTGTAGATAACATCGCAATAAGCCTACATTTCTGTCATTTTATCATAAACAACGATGGTATTGTGCCATTAGGTGGTGTCTGTAGAACAATCACGTCTTTCTGATTATCTCATGAGAATGTACAGGTCGAGTACGTTGAATAAATATTAGGTTGATAAAATCAGAAGGGGAACTGGGGCACGCTCTAAGAGCTGCCAAAGGATCCCATTAAAGACATGGATCATTTTTCAATAGCATTTACAATATGCAATGTATAAGGTGATAATGGCAGAAATTCCACACAGTAATGAAAAGTATATTGATATATATACAGGTATATAGAAAGGTATGCTTTATAATCCCTTAAATATAACATGTATTGTATTGTATTTATAAAACTTCATTGATGTACATTAATAATCTGTTTATAAACATATAAATCATATAAATCAAAATGCAATGTAACAAATCAACATTCTGTTTGTCAAAAACCAAAGGAAAATTATATACAGCAGGAAAAAAAAACGAAATAGATTTGATAATGACGATTGCTTTTTGGTCTATTTATAAAATGATTATTTTTCGTAATAAGTATGGGTATGATAATAGACATTTGAATTTGATTTATTTATTTAAGAGAGAAATGACTAACAGAATAAAAATAAACGAACATTTGAAAGTACAAAATACGAAATTTCCTGCGAATTTGCTTAGTTATATTTGAACAAATAATTTGTGTATTACTGATGTTCCATTATTTTGCTAAATTGTAGGCAAAATTATGTTATTGTTTGAATATTGATTAAACACCTCTAAGAGGCAAAGAGAAAGAAAAAAAATCTGTTTGTAAAACCAAAGGAAAATTATATACAGCAAGAAAAAAAAGTTTTCTTTTTGTATTAACATGACACATAATACATAAAGTAAATAATAAAATGTACAATAATACATCCGAAGATTTAACTGTGTTCACATCTATGCAAAGACAAAATCGACATATAGCGAAGAAACAAACAGTCATTGAAGCCGACAAGTTACACGGGGAGAGGTCAAAATCGAAACATGTCGTAGAAATCTTAAAAGGTTGTGAGGTATTTCGTTTCCAGCCTGGTACGAGATATCTTACACATTGATGAAGAAATTGATTTTTGTTTAATATGTGCTGGATTTCATTCAAGATCTTTGAAACGTTTCAAGATTACGACGCTTACTAGCGACACAAATATATTACAGGAGTGACTTCAAACAGTGGTTACGTCACCGTATATATATATATATATATATATGTATATATAGAGAGGGAGAGATTTTGCTCATTGTGCCACATTGCACCTCATGACAATGCAGAATTTCGGGGATAGTTACAACGAGTTCGCAAAAACTATCGAAAAACGACCTCAGAACAATTACAGTACCCTTTTGTTTGCAAATTTCTTAGGAATCATTTTCGGGTGACGTAATGTGCCATGGCAACATGTAATGGGCATGACTATTGGAATAACCTTATATGAATGGAAAAGAAAAGATAAGAAAAGAAAAGGGAAACAAATAAGAAAAAATAGTTCTTTGGAGTTGAATCCACTGCAAATTGTAGTGGAATTCACTCCAAACTAGTAGATGAATGACTATTTTGAGATTGGATACCACGACTTTTCTTTTAAATATATATTTCCAATGCAAACGGAGTGATCCATAAAATTAATCCCCCAAAATGCTTTCCTCGTCTCCTATACATTTAAAAAGTAGAAATAATCATTTTCACACATCATACGTTTCGAATTTTGTTAACCAATCCTACCATTAGGTAGGATTTCTCTTATTTACCGATGGAGAAATCACAAGTCATAGACGTTCTCGAACTTATAATTATGGTGATGAAAGATGTCCTTAAATAATGTTTCTGTCTCGAAGCTTATTTCGACGAGGAAAGCAAATAGATGGAAGGTGGCGTCTCCTGGTATTTGGTAAATATTGTGATGGACACCTGCATTTATTCTGACGCACCTCATAGTATGTTGATCGCACCTGCATGTGACGAAAACACACCATTTCACAATTGCACTTTATTACTTTGTATGTGTTTTGGGGATAAGATGTGGTAAAACCTTCCTCAAATAATGAGTTTGATATAAACATTTTAAATGTTTGCTGTTGGAAATGAATGAATTGTAAATTCAACATTGGAGTGGCAATTGTACTTTCTACATTCCACAGACCAGTCATTTTGGTATTAATCTTATTCGTCCATGGAGGTTACATTTAACAAACATGATGTCATGATTCTTTGAAAAGCTTTCCAAGAATGAACAAATGCGTGATGTGCTTCATGTGCTGCTGACTTGACGACCAAACACACAACAATCATGCAGGAGCAATATGTGTGATGTTAGCTACATGAATGTTGAGACTATGTAAAAGAGGGGAAAGGAATTTTTTAAAGATCTCAATCAATAGTCACGTTGTGTCGATTTTATAAAAATTTTCGGCATCCACTTATTTTTCAAATCATTATTAGCAAACCAAGAATCTTGTTATGAATTAAATTGAAGTAAATTGAATTAATCAAAAACCATTGAAACAAACCGGCATCAGTATTTTGTTTTAACGACACATTTGATATAACTAAGTAGGCCTATGTAAAATTACTATTTAAATAACAGTATTCCATTTGTCGATGTAGCACATTATATGATATAACTCATTCCAGAAGTCTCCCCTGAATGGTATAATTTCTCTTTTAACATTATTGTTTGAAAACAAACTCTTGTTTAGAACTAAATTGAGAAGAACTGATTTACCAAACATCATGGACATTCAATATTTGGTTTTAACAACAAAGAAAAAGAAATTAAGATTTAAAAAATCAAAGATTTTCTTAAAACATAATTATGTAAAATTACCCATAAATAGCAATATTTCATTCGTCATTGTCGATATATTTATATATTGATATAATATAACTTAATTCTCCCCTTAATGAACTGTGATTTATTTCATATTTGCAATGAGAAGTATGACACATCCGTAATCTAAGTCCATTATGACCATGATTAATATAAACTTTTCATCTGCACTGCCCCAAAAAAGCAAAATTAGGGTATTCCATTGATAAAGCTTCAAATGTTTTTCTTGTTCATTTTTTGAAATTGGGACGTTGCAGTACGTCGCCGAGCTCTCCGTCAGGACAGCCAGTACATATTCTAAGATAAATTTTCGTTTTCTCAGAGGCGAAGGCGTAATCAGCTCATGCAGTGATGAACGCCATCGAAATGGGAAATATGTCTCTAAAGTGTTTACCTGCTATAAACTTCACACCTGTGTGTGGAAAATTGCACCAAATTGATTCCTATCAAACAAATTGAGGAGTTATTGACCCTTGACCGGTGTGTATTCAAAAACCAGACAGGAGACAAATTAGGTTTTGAGCCCCGCTCACACACGGCTTTGTAAACCACCTTATAACAACCTATGCAGCGAAATAAAACCATTAATAACGTATCAATGGCCCGGTTCAGAGTACCAAGATTTATCGCTTATACGACAAAGGTATAGCTTTATTATAAGTACTCCATTTTGTTACGCTAGTCTGAACGTCGTGTAACGAAAAGCCGATCAGAATCAGGGTTCATAATTGTGAACATCGTATCGTGCGAAAACTGGCTGATAATTAATCAGCTGTCATGTCAACTGACCTCTTTTTGTTTAATAGTTTACTATGTTTCTTTACACACTACTTCTTTCGCGTAACCACGTTCCCTACGATATAGGATGATGCATTTAGATATTGTTCGTACAAGTTTCCTGTAGTTTGAACAGACTATAATGTCAAACGGAGGTGAAAACAAAAAAGCTGCGCGAAACAGAAATCCTTACCCACACTCACTTTAAAGGTACTATGTCCCATTTTCAGGCCAAAAAATGAAAAGGTTAAATTCCAACGACATTTGAATGATAATACTAATTTAGAACTTCCCTAAAAAAAAGGGGGGCTTGAAAATGTCTATAAGTGGGAAAATAACGACTATTAGTTGTCGAATCGACTTAAGAGCTGTAGAACCAGTAAGTAATAGTCTGATTTTCAGACCATTGTACCGAATGGTCGTACGTTATGCTGCGCAAAGATGCAATCAGTTTAATTTTGGCCATTACAAGAACAAATGTTCACGAACCCTTTACAGCTCATTTTATGTATGGTATTACCAAAGAAGAAAAATGCCATGCAGTCACTCAATAATGTCTGACAGTGAAGTCTATCAAGAAAACGGGTTTCCTTGCATAATTTGAATATTAGGACACTGCTAACGTTGAAATTTCACAGATAGGACATACATGACATATTCATAATTCCTGCAAAGTTCTACAGAATTTGATGTTGGCTGCAAAAGGGACATAGTATCTTCAATGTGAGTAACAAGATACAGAAATGAGAAGCGCACTATACTTAGACCATATTATTTTGCCGCAGTAGGTTTTGAGACGGTTTACTGGGCTATGTGTGAACGATCTTATATGGGATCCTAATGCAGTTGAGCAACGCAGAAATCGAATCAAGCCAGCCCACATGTCAATCAAATCAAAAATAATCTTTAGAAGAGGTTATTGACCAGGAACTATTTAGAAGTACAGAACGCATCCCCTTTTTATGTCCATTACTTCTGGTTATGTAAGTTAGATGTTTTTTTTTCTTGTTATTATTGAATTTAGTTATTTAGCTGTTTTCGGTATTATTCAATGTTCTTCCTTGGGGTGGGGCGTGAGCATGGAGAAGTGGGGCAAATCATTTGGGGTCACACGAAAGATTTCTGTCATGCAACCAGTGAAGACTAAGGGTTACGGAACAAATAACTATGTACCAATCACTTTTGGCTCTAAAATATTTACAAGTACGTTTGGTTTGATATACAGAGCATCAACATGAATACATGACATTATTAATGGGCTCATTAAAATCAAATCACTAAACAATAAAGATTAAAAACATGATTCTTTGTTACCTTTATTAACTTTTTATACATTTCTTTAAAAGACAACGGGTTGCCTTATATTAATCATGTAGAACAAAACAAAATAAAAAGGCTAAATATAAGCCTAAGTTAATACAAATAAATGTCACAGTTCGGCCAACATTTCAGGTATTCAGAAATATTCCGCTAAAAAAATACCATAAGGAAGTTAAACATAATTAGTTTGTTGCTAAATGTTAGTCACGTGGGCCCTACGATTCAATGCTGAACCGCAGCAGCTTGAGAAAGATTGACAATATAATATATATATTCACTGCATAATTGTTATTAATAAGCTATATGGATAATGGGTACATGTAAAAAAAATTGGAAGCCTAAAATGAATCATTGAGCAATACCAGACAATGTTACATTGTCAACAGACGTGGAGCTGAGCCTTAATGTCAGGTATGCGAACATCCTCCGTCTGACGTCATGCTCAATGTTATATAGTGATTTTCGTATGGCTGAAAAAAGTTGCTGTTCACATTCTCTTGATGTAAGTTTACCTTCTTTATATTCATAATAGTTTGTTTAAGTTCAATTTTGAATTTATCTATTACTCATCCTTGTACTAATATATTGAAAATTGCTATCACAATGAAAAGTGGAGTCCGGATGGGATCAAAATTAATTTCACTGATCGGGAGTTCCTCTTCAAAAACTGAGAGGTTGCTTGATGATGGATGGATCTCGGTAGGAGGAAGGTGTAGGTATAACTTAGCATCTCTGCCGAATCCTTGAGATCATGTCATGTAAAAGAAAATGAGAAAAGGATATTGTCTTCTGGCAGCGGGTATGATCGGAGAAGAAGTATTATTGGCTATCTCAAGGCTATCTAGTTTCTTGCGTATTCAGTGAAGACATCAAACAGCTGGAATTTGATTGAGCTACTAGAAAAGGTGATTGAATGTTTGCTACGGGGAAAAGTCCAGCCCAGACTCTCGACAAAAATCTAAAGATGTCTTTTGTGTTCTTGGTACGGATGAGACTGATGAACCATGGGGACACACTGTGTGAGCCTTTAAGGCCTCATCATGCACCGTAACAAAATAATAGTCGAAATAACTCAATAAAATTGAGGAAAAGAATTGCCTTATTTTTATTAAGTAAATATTACCTACGGCATCTTAAGTAGAATTTACTTATTTTGCTGAATAAATTTTTACTCAGTTAACTCGAGTTACATTAACGTAAATAATTTAAGTATTGTAATCATTTTAGATAATTAAAAAAAAGCTATGATAGGATTACATATTGCACGATTTGGTACCCATCTAATCTAACAAGTAACATCCACTAATCATTCACTACTTCTATTTAAGATTTAACCGTATATATATATATATATATCTACCACCATCACAAACTATTACATACGCTTCAATTCGACACATATTGAAAGGCTCCAAATTTTATATATACTTGATCGTAGCATCTTAAAAGGAAATTGGTTGACAATTTCCTGAAATATCAAGTTTTTGATTTGTTTTGAACTGGGTAACAATTAAAAATTGTCGTCTTTGCTTAGCCATGTTAAATGAATTAGTAAATGTTTTTAAGTCCTTAAATTTTCATTCAACCACAAAAAAGAATTGTTTTATTTAAAAAAGAGTTTAATTTGGTCTTAATGAATATTCATAAATTATGTAAATATTTCTATTACGCACTGCATCGGTCCTTACTTTAAAAAGATAAGAATAATCAACATAAATTGTTTGAGTAATACATATAATTTCTGATTTTGAGTTAAAATTACTAAATTAATACAAGTTGAAATTACTTAAAGTTCTTATGTATTTGATTTTACTTAAATATTCCACGTATGTTCTACTAAATTGAAAGTTTGAGTTAGCAAGACATAAATTTAGTGCGTAAGTGGCAAAACTAATGTTTTCAAGTAAATTCTACATGGAAAAAATACGTAAAAATTACCAATGAACAAGTTATTTTTTACAGTGTGAGCGTGCTTTTTAATTACATTTTTGATATGCTCAACTTGCGTTGATTTAACCATGATAAGGCGGTTGATTCGAACTGGCTGTTTGTAGTAGGTATTATGATATACATAATGCCCCATTCGTAAAGGTAAACTTATCGATTTCCATTTTATCTCCACCTGAGATGACGAGAAAAATCCTCTCCTTTATTTTCCAATTCCATTATTTTTCTCTTTTTTTATGGTTGGGGGGGATTTCAAACATGATGATAAATATTTAATTCCTTATTCAGTACGCGAATATGTTGAGAGCCTTCTTGGAAGATATCCAGTGATTTACATTATCATCTGGGGTTATTCTTGATCATGGGCCTCTGTAAAAGTGCCGACTTGTAAATAAAGTACATTCTCTTCATCGATCGTTACACCAATGACCTCATGTGAATGTAGGCCAGTTCAGAGACTTGCACTTCTCCATCATTACTCAATCCAACGGTGTTTTAGAAATCTGAAATTGACAGGTTACTATCATGATTTGCCTGATTATCGAGAAATACTGTAATAGTGCTCACTTCAAATATCTCATTTCCTTTGTTTGTTTTCCCCTCTTTTGATGGGGGGGGGGGGACTTCACTTGTTTGATAACAGAAACATCATCATGCTCATGGAAATTTGGGTAATCACACTACAGTTTCCCATTGATGTAAACGGTAGGTGATGTGTTAATAGGTTGCCCAGCTCTTGAAAGAACTTGACAAAGATCGCAGCGCGTTGACATGAACGCTCCTGCTTTGGCTTTTGATAATGTTCCTTTGTTGTTGCAGTCTTTCATTTTCTAAATTATTTCTCAATAAATCTGTACATATGTCTATATATTTAAGTTTAAGAATTGAAAATACACAAACTTCTCATTTGATCGACGAATCGGAGAACTAACCTCAGTTGGTTGTACGACACATGTTCCTGTGACAATTGCTCCGCGGAAATTACCTTCATTCCTAACTTCAACCCTGGACACAGTATCCCTAACCCTGTGAGGGACTTAACCCAAACCCCAATCTTACCATAACCCTACACTTTTGACGAAAAGAAACCAGCAGCAAAGAAAGAAAAACAATAAAATAAAAATGAGTTTGAAAAAACAAATGTTCCAAATGTCAGATGACTTCCTCTACACTGTGTTTTGAGGTGTACCCTAGTTTGTCCTCTGACATCAGAATTTTGTCAGAAGTTACACCGCCTGACATACCAAACCAAAAGTTTCTTATAAAACAAGAATCGGAAGATGTAACTGTTGAAATCTAGGATCATTTCGTTCACAGAGTCTTTAAACAGATGTTGCTTGCAGCGTGATACAATTATCCCTGCAAACATCACCTGGGAAATAGTTCACTTCAAATCATCACGTGTTGCAGTGGAATGAAAGAAAAGATGAAATGTACTATCTAATAGGGGGATCCTTCTACGTGCCTGTTCGATGCCATGTTTTTAACAATACTCGTCAAAGATCACACGTTGAAATATTTTGACATTTATGACTCCCTCGCTGGCTCCGAGCGGAACCTCCATGTCATACTTCATCAGATGTGACATTTCTAAATGGATTCGAAGTTTTATCTCACATTTGTATCCTTATGGATATCAAAAGTCGATAGCATTGCATGACATACGGAGTTGATATCTTTTGTTTAGAGAAATGTTAGTAATATGTCGTTTTTCCAGAGGTTCGGTATTTTTCGAAGGTTCCGAAAGTTCATAATTCCGAAAATGAAAAAGGGTTCATCATTCTAAAAAGTAAAACAGTGTTTGAAATTACGAAAATCAAATATGATTGATTATTTCGAAGATTCGTAATTCCAAAAACGGTTGAAGGTGCATATTTGGAACCACGGAACTTCCGGAATTGCAAACCCAATTTCACTTTCGAAACTACAACTATGGACCTTAATTCCATTTGAAATGACAAACCTTTAGAAAATAAAGTTGTTGGATGTGACGCGATAAACAAATGTCCGAATAATATGAATTTGGTGTAAAAGATGCGCTAGACGAAAAAAAGGTCATGAAGCACGAGGATACCACCCCCCCCAACCATAATGATGATATAACATTTTATATTACCCATATATCCGTTCGAGGGGATTCTCAAGGCGGCTTCAAAGGAATGATCTTACCATGGGGGTTAGCCTAGTTCTCGAGGGTGCTGAAACCATTCAAGAATAAATTCCTACCAGGTACCCATTTACGATACCTGGCCCTGTCTTACAAAGAGGGTATATCAATCGCAACTATGTACATGACAGAAGGGAGACTGCAAACTTACGATTGATTGAAGGACTTGCGATTGATTGGAGGACTTGCGATTGATTTGTATCCATCGCAACTCTTTGTAAGACGACAGGGCCCTGGATAGATAGAATGCAAAGTAAAGACATCAGTGCCACGAACCATGTGATCCAAAGTCTGGATACGTATAACAATATAAATCATCTGGTGGATATTTCATAACAAACCAGATAGCAATCACTTTCGAAAAAATCAAGTAAAGGGCAAATTAAGCTCTTAAAACTTCTTGCTTTTAGCATTTCCAATAGAAACCCTGTTGGGATGACGTAATAAGTCAATGTACTGTTCCCTCATTTCAATGGTTGATGAACGGGCTATTGAAATTGCCTTGCGTTGATTTCCCTAACGTCTTGGCACTCAAGTTAACAAGGAATGGATGGGAGGGGGAACTATAAATACAATCATCACTAAATGGGATATATTTGCTCTTAAAGTACGTCCTTTGAGTTTGTACATTGAGGAACATCAGGGAAATTTCCGATCAAATACCAAAAGCTTCTTCTTTATGAAAAATGGGTATTAACCATTTGTGTAATTTGGGCTCCTGTAGCGCATTTCTATTCATAGTTGTTTGTCATATAAAGTATACCCTGTGCGACCTTTTCATAACCAGTGGAATATATCACCCCCTCTCACTCTCTTTCTACGATTAATTTTCCATCTCCTCCGCCCCCTTATGACCCCCCTCCTTAATCATTTATTTCCCAATTTGACGATGTTTTTTTCATTCCAAAGAGGTGAAGACTGTCTGACAAAGTCTCTTTCTGATTAGTAAAATCTCTTCGCCTCGTCCGAAAAGGCCCTTGTCTAATATCTTTCTCACTTCTTGAACATTTTCCCTTAACGATTTGACCTTTCCATTTAAGAGAGCCCTTTAAGAGAGATACACGTCATGGCATATTGCAATAGCACTTAAGATTTATGAGACCAAACTTCACGTATATGCATGTTATCGATCTTGAATTGAAGCCCGATCAATGCTTTCGTCTTTGGGCTTCTGATCAGAATATCAATTGGAAACCAGTGGGCGTAAAGGCCAGTCCGAGGGGGAAACTTGATCAAAATAGTCTATGAAAAATGAAGAATTATGTGAAGCAAACGAAGATGTGAAGAGAAGTAAAGAATGATAAATACCTTGACAACTTTGTTAGAACGAGAGAACCTGAAGTGTTTATTAAAAATAACATACATTGAGTCAGGTCACGGATTGCGTAATTATTGGTACAGGGGCGTTGCAAGAGGGTTAGGTACAATGTGTATAGGTTTGGGGTACCCTTCCCTCTAGCTCGGGCATTTTTTTTCGGGGAGGGGGTTATGAAGAAATATCCATCTTAAGTCAGGATTTATTTTTTAGAAAATATGTATAAACAAAACACCTGACAAAACTCAATAATAAGACAAAAGAAAGAAATCAAACAAACTAAAAAAAGGTAAAACTTTCGTGGAAATAAATACATCTGTGCAAAGTGTCAGGAACTGAAAGAATACTATACTTGCGCACTGGCCGGTCGCCATGGTCTTGTGGTTAAGGCATCGGCATTTCAATCCAGAGACCAGAGTTCGATTCCCTTTTAAATATTTCCAGGCATCCGGGAATATTCCTGGTGTTAAAAAAAGATCATAACTATCATTAAATACTAGTAGATAAGTTGTGCAGCTAAACGTAATAACTTTGAATCAACATCAAGAATATCGGTATTACTACAGGATAACAGATTTAATAGTAATTTCAGTACATCGTCAGATCTCATTTGCGTGAAAGTAAATTTATTCCAACACCGTGGATGATTCCGCCCATAGTGTTCATAAATATCATCGATTTTGTAAAACCCACACAATTACCCCCCCCCCCCCCTGCAAAAAAAAAAAAATCTTATTATAGTCAATGTCGGCATAGACGTCATCATTACTTTTACCTGTTCTAGTTACCTAGTCTAGATTTTTCCGCTCGTATCGAAAGTTATCCTTTTGGGGGGAGTGGACGCGACCTTTTGTAGATTTTCCGTAGGGTTTTCACAAAGTGTTGAGTAAATGGGACCAGACCAATAGGGGTTTATGTCACAAACATTACCATCGACATTTCGTGAATACGGGGCACGTTTTCACATAATGTTCGGTAACGCGACCACCCGACCCGATGATTCGAAGTAAGCCGATGCAGACACCACCACCAGGCACATATATCATGTCTCACTAAGCCACAGGCGCGTACGCAGGATTTTTTCAAGGGGGGGGTTTTAACATTTATAAATCGGTCCGAAAATTTCGCAACGACTCAGCCAGCCGCTGAATAAGCGGGGGGGGGGGGGGGGGGGGGGGGGGGGGGGGGGGGGGGGGGGGGGGGGTAAGAGGACACATTTTTTTTTTTTTTTTGGTCCAAAAAAATCGCAACGACTCAGCCGACCGCTGAATAAGCGGGGGGGGGGGGGGGGGGGGGGGGGGGGGGGGGGTAAGAGGACACTTTTTTTTTTTTTTTTGGTCTCGAAATTTGGAAATTTGACATTTTGCTCCGTTGGGGGGGGGGGGTAAGGTCACCTTTTTTAGGTCGGCCATGGGAATAATTTTTTTTTTTTTTTTTTTTTTTTAATAATTAAAAAAAAAAAAAAAAAAAAAAAAAAAAAAAATCCAAAAGGGGGGGGTTTTAGATTTTTTTAGGGGGGTTTACACACAAAAAATTTCTAAAGGGGGGGGTTTAACCCCCCAAACCCCCCCCCCCCCCCCCCCCCCCCCCCTGCGTACGCGCCTGCTAAGCCATATCTATCGATTCTAACAGCATCATCTTTTACCAAACTGTTAAACCATGTTTAAGATACAGAGTGTATCACGTCCAAGTTTGTTTAAGAGAAAGGTTATTTCGTCAGCTCTATTAAGTATACTGTGGACATCTCAATGTGCAATCTTAAGACCAACATGATTCCGAAGAATGCCTGCATACATTTTTATAATTACTATAATCAGGATTATAATCGATAGTAGTAGAATTTATTATCATAATATAATAAGGTAATATTGGTCACATGTGTTGCTGTAGGAAAGATGTGATTCTGTTAATGTTTTCAGATTCGGTATGGAATCGCAAAATGAAGTACTGGAGTTATACCATGCGCTTCAGAAGAGATTCATCAAAGCTTTCATGAGAGTAATTATCATTTCTATTCGGGTTTGTTCCGTTTTCATCAACAAAGTCATCATCTGATGTCACATATGTTGCGTGTTAGTGTGTTCAGATGAATTGTAATTTATCATAGCTGAGTGCATTGGTGACTAGTACCGCCTTAGGTCGGCACTCTCTTCCTGGCCGAGATTGTAATATTGAAACGTGGTTGGAATTTATGTCTATTACACATACTTTGATGACATTTGATCATGGTGTTGAATCTCTAACTAAATCTGCTGTGATTCATCTCACCGCAGTTGAAACGGCAAGAATATTCAAAAGTTGATGACTCCGAGGCATATTGGGGAGAGTACACTGGTGCCCAAGTGCCGTTCCTTACTCCTACGTCGAAGAGATGGCGCCCCCTTGTGGTGGGCTCTACGCTGAGATGGTTGAAACGTTTGGCGAAACGTCGAACTCCAGCTTCAAGTGCATGCCGTCTTGGCGGCTCGACAGACATAGATGTTGGCTTTATCAATGACTGCCCATCCATGTTTAGCCCGCATGGATTGCATCAAAGTATTGACTGCATCAACTTGCTTTAGACAGGATTTCTTTTGAATGATAGAGTTCCAGATGATCCGCTTTACTGACGGGCAAGACTTTGAGAGATACAAGCCATCGATTCCACCATCGCGACAAGTTCATGCTGCTCATGTGTATGTTATGGTTCCCAACATGAATGATTATTTCATTTCGTTTGAGATCATTGGGTAGGGGAGCAGAGGCTCCAAATATCTGCTCAACTTTAGCCCCCGGGAGCGTGTACAAACACATACATATTGTATTTCGAGTTTGAAAGTTTCTTGGGTTTTTTATTTTCCACAGCATCGAATCGCCCATTACAAGTACATCGGTCAGTTGGTTTGACGTTTGGACGATATTGACGTAGTTGAGATTGCATCAGGTATCGTCCTGTTGTTGTGACTGGCAGGTTTGGCATGTTAAGTGTTAAGTGTTTGTACTAATTCCTTTGTCTGAACGATAGAGGTTTTGATCGGGCCACTAGCATGTACATGTTCTGCGCGAGTGGAGTCCCCTTTGTGAGTCAGTTATAAATGACTTCAGCTTAAAGGTAATACAAAGTTTTGGTATGGGGTCATGAACTTGGTTCAAATGAACATATTGGAAGCATATGCGATCCTACAATATTCAGCGGTTGAAATGGAGTCTAAAGTTATAAAATTGTAAATGATAAACTCTTTATGTTGTATAGCTACCTCTCAGAGTCAAGATATTAATTAAGCTATAAAACAATGGTTCTTGACTAAAATCGACCGAATAGCTATTCCCGTTTGGAAATTATATATCAAAACTACATAGCCACAGCTTCCATTGTTCGGCCGTAGGCGCTATTTGACATTTATCAACATTTACCGGGAGCACCGGTAAATTTTTATATTCAATTTGTCTCGAAAGCAGAAGTATTTTAGGGGCTAAATTTTCTAGTGCTTATAAAACATCCACAGGGGCATCCAAATATTCAAAATTGTAAAGAATCACTATCCACCCAATTTTCAAAAATTTCCCAAAACTTTGTTTTACCTTTAAGTTCCAGAGCTAATAGATCTGTCTGGAATTGCTATATAACTTTCAAATAAAGGCTTGTATTAATCACTATCCGTGGGCGAGCCAACTGGATATAGTGTGCGCGCGCGCGCGCGCGTGTGTGTTTGTATGTGTATTCTGCTATGGTAAAACCCAACACTTCATAGTAAAAATGAAAATTGAGTTATTGGTATTACTTGAAAGAGTGAGGAATTACATTTTATATGATACCTCATTCAAGGGAATTGGTTGGAATTTGACGAAGTTATTGCTATTTGTTTGTGATTTTAATCACCAAAGTTTATTTCTTTATATCAGAGGGTTTTTTTCTTTGTATATTTCATTATAGCAAAACATGAGAATCATATGTTTACAAGATTCGATAAAATGAAAACAGATACAAAATACAAAATACAAAAAATATATATTAGAGTTTAAATTTGAGCAATCGGTTCCTTTCTCAAACCAAAAATAAACACATATTCACTCAATATTTACTTAGTACCACCCATTTGAAATATTCATGATTTTCTCTTTCTTCCGGTATCAAATGTGTCAGGGATCAGCACATATTAATCAGGAGGGGAAACTACAACCGATACTCTAAGAAAATGTAATACTTTTGAACTCATAATTTCAACTAATCTCGCGCGATAAGGGGTGCATTTAGAATTACGAGGGGGAAAAAGGATAAAATTATTTTAAAATCATATTTTGACTTCATTTATTCCCCCAAACAACTTTAAACACATTAATGTATCTGAAGATTAAAACATCTTTTGTTGTCCCTAAAGTCAAAATTCCGTGTACCTAAGCTCCGAAAACACAGTTCTATGGATTTACTTCTACTTATTCTTCTTCTTTTTTGTTTTCTTTCTCTTCATCAGTTTATTCTACTGCCTCCTAAATAAATATAGCAGTAGGACACCGCTGGCAGAAGAAAATATGAGCTATGGGAAAGTCTCGAAGAGATAGAAGGTATAGCTTGGAATGCACTCGCGAACGATAGAGAGAGAGAGAGGGGGGGGGGGGGAGAGGGGGATACGAATATAATAACCGGCTCCAGCTGGTGATCAGCTGATCGCTGCCCGGGGTCCCATTGAAGCAGAGAGAGAGAGAGAGAGAGAGAAGTTTCGCTCTATGATTCACTACCTGACATCGACGAGGGGTAGCACACACTCGCCAATGATACACGAATGGCATTGAATCGTTAAATTCACATTGAATTACAAAGTGATCTTGAATATAATTTCTTTATCTCTTTTCATGTATGTTCTTCTGTCAGCCGAGTGAGGAGCTCGTGTGGGACTTGTACACAGTTTGTGTGAGATGGGAGGTGCCGTGGTGGAAAGAAGGGGGAGTGTGCTAAGCTTTTGTTATGGGCTCATCTGCCTGTTGCTAAGGAGTCGTGGACCATGCGCACGCTTGTTCTGTCGATTGGTCGATACGTTCTCCTTGCCAAGCCTGGTCAGCCAATGGGCGTTGAGTACGGCCAGTGGCCCCGGCACTGACCTGGGCAAAAAGACAAGAAATCTTCGATCAGCTGTTCACTGCTACTCGGCGAAGCAGCCATTGATGCACACACACGCACACACACGCACACACGCGCACACACACGCACACTTACAAAGCTACGCACACCCCACCCTCTTTTTGATCTCCACGCCACCGGTAGGAATAAATACGCGGGGATTACACCCACAAGTTCACTCGGACCGGGTCACACATTGGAAGAGGAACACATCACAACCCCCTGCACTAAAACAAAAAATGGCCCAGCTCAATCATTACGTCTACTTGGCGCTAGTCATCGTCGAGTTCGTCTGCCTAACGATAGCGAGTCATCCCCCGTCATGGAGGCGACGCGCTGGCATCATCCCCATGTCCGCCCATCAACAGCCCGATGAAATCCTCGCCGAAAACACCTCATCAGACGTCCACGCTGATGACGGTAGCCCAGACCCCGATCTGACCAGCGCGTCAAACGGGAGCGAAGACGCAATGACCCCTCCACCGGAATTATCCACCTGTCCACCGTGCTGGTTACGGGAACAGCAGAAACAATTCCGCATTGAAAGTATCAAAAGACGCATCCTGGAGAAACTACAGATGACGCATGTTCCGAATATCACAGGACCTCCGCCCAAGAACCCAGCCATTAAAAACTTGCTACAAAATTATCCACAGTACCAGAACAATCCTTCGGTCCAGTCAGATTCACCACAGACCGAGTACATCGACCCTGCCCCAGCACAACTTGAAAGGATCCTCATATTTGCCAAAAGACGTGAGTAAATAATTTTGTTAACATTCACATTATTATTTGCCAAAGACGATGGTTTTACCATCCTTTCAACAGTTCAAACAGATAGTTACACCAATCATGCTTATTGGAAGGGAGTCTCGAGATTTATTAGTGTAACATTTAAGAATAAACTTCTTTTTCGAGTCTTAGCACCGGGATCTCAACGAACAAGTTGCTCACTATATGGCTTAATTTTTAATATATTATTGTCTGTAAATAAATCATATTAATGAGAATAATGATAATAAGAAGAACAATCATTAGAGCAAAACTGATAAAAGATGATGATAATAGGTCTAATACAAAACAGTACTATTGATTTTAAAAGCGCAAAGTAGACTAGGAAGTCTATGTATGTCCTTAACAAAACAAAAGAAAATGTCATGCTTACACATTGAAAATAGTGGAAGTAAGGGTGTTGATTAAAGAGGCATGGGTGAGGCGGAGGGGGTACCCCCAAAATAATTTTAACCTGAACTACCCCCTCGGAGCGTATTCTTTAATTAACATGTGCTTGCCCGAGGCACCATCATGATAAACTGATCGACGTCCCTGCGTTTAAAGTAGCATAGAAAACAACATGATTACAGTTTCCTCACGTTTAAGGTAACAGTGAATTTTTATATCGCTAGAAATTTAAAACCACAAATCATTTTGGTAACTTTCATATGTAACACATAAGAAGTGCTATTTGGATAAAATTTGTGAATAAGAGGAGGGGCAACTGTATACGCCTAGCATACTCAAATAGGTACGAGCGTGGGCAAGGATAAAGCTTGACGGAGCCATTGATTTTTTTTTCAAATATTACTTATTTGCATTTGAACATTCATATCATTGCAAATATTGAATAATTTTAATTATGAAATACTATTTCTTGGAAATTGCCGTATGATTTTCCATCAACATGATTACTGTCATTTAAAAGCAAATAGCCTTTTTTGGTTACATTTGCTCGTATATCTGAAAGTTTCGATCCGGGATCATGACCTTCTTGCATGAGACGCTTGCAATTTATGTGATGAATTCAGTGGAAAGTCACTATTTAAGATAAGAGTAGGGTGCGCACTGCGCACGTCGATTATTAGAAAGGAGATTGATGTGCACAAGGGTTCCCCTATGTATGGTCGAAATTTTGTTTTTAGGTACTCTATCATTTCAAATCAGAGGACCTCTTCTGAAAAGAAATATTGATTCATTTTGGTAAACCCGTGGACTAACCTATAGGAAACCCATGGGCAACCTGAAGCTTGCGTGAGCAATTTTCTTTCTACAAGCACCATGCCCACACGATCGAAAGTGTTCTAGGGCACCTATACATTGTTTAATGTTTATACCATAATGATTGTATAGTCAAGTAATTCAAAATATCAATTTTGGTTAGTTGTGTGCGTGCCTAAGAGGGTGTGTATGTGTGGGTGGGGGACCCAAGTGCTCCAGCACACTGTGCACTCACCGCTCTTGCTAGGTTGACAAAATCAGAGGAATATTTTAAACGGATGGGGGGGGGTCTAAATTATAAGGAAAGAGCTTGTCTGACGTTCATATAATAATCATTATGTTAGATTTGTGTAGCGCGTAATAATCATAATTCTCTACGCTCTTTATAATATGAAATTGGTTAACACAAACATTAGAGATAAGTACAACACTACTGCAAGAAGAGATAGATCTTCAGTGTTTTCTTAAACATGTTAAATATTCTTACCCTTTATTACTCCTAGATCTTACCAGGTATTCTACAAAACTATATGTTCCAAACTGATAGGGACTGACCTGGTAGTAGAGGGTGGGATAAAGTGCGAAGAAAAAAAATGAATGTCTTATTCTAGATAAACTACCCCTACAAAAATCTTCTTAATTTAAAGATACTATTTCCCTTACGCAGTCAATATCAAATTGTGTAGAACTTTGCAGAAATTATGAATATGTCATGTTTGTCCTATCTGTGAAATTTAAACATTAGCAGTGTCCTAGTATTCAAATTATGCAAGGAAATCCGTTTACCTTCTAGACTCTATTGAGTGACTGACTGACAATTTTTTTCTTTGGTAATAATATACATGAGCTGTAACAGGTAAATGAGCATTTGTCTACATCAATAACCCAATACTTGTATTGACCAAAATTAAACTGATTGAATCTTTGTGCAGCACAAAACGTACAACCATTTGGTTAAAGGGTCTGAAATCAGACTATTACTTATGTGATTGCAATCACTTAAGTCGATTCTACAACTAATGGTTATTTTCCCACTAAAAGCCATGTCAAGCCCTTTCGTTTTGAGGGAAGTTCTAAATTAGAATTGTCTTTCAAATGCCGTTGGAAATTAAACTTTTCTTTTGTTTGGCCTGCAAACGGGACAAAGTACCTTTAAAGTGACTCGGTAACATTGCCTCAGGTTCTGAAACAAAATCCTGGACTTAGCTCATGCTGCAATCATAATTATAAACCTTTAGGTCAGTCAGGAATCCTATGACTCTTACAAGCCGTTTGCCTGTCTGATTATCAAGATATTTATGATTGGAAATCGAAATTTCATTTTTCGTTTTCCTAATGGTTTATATAATACTATTGGGGAAATGAGTATGGTAAAACCGTTCACTCAAATATTTTTACTTTTTTGAGGCACTTCATGATCATTTTGAAGCGCATTTTTTTAGGGCATTAATATTACACCATATCACAGACACTGATAGCACATAGGACCATGCATCTCAGATTTAACATTGTTAAACGATGCCTTTAATGTGTCCACAAATTATCTTTCAAATGTTAACAATATGATTTGAAGTAAATGTCACAAAACTTATGTTAATCTGCAATTGTGAATTTTAGAGTTACAAATTTTTAAAATATATTATAATAGATCAAACGCTTTATACGTAGACCTACCCAGTATGTTATCAAGGGATAAAAGGTTAACCTTCTCAATAGAACATCACCGATAACCAATTAAACATTGGTTTCACTGAATGACTCATATACGTGGCAACGCAATACAAATAAATTCTGGCCTAAATTGAAGGTTATTATGCCTTTCCCTTTCCTAGGTATCTTCCCATTCTAAGCGGGGAAACATACTACATTTCTTTTAATGCTAAACATTCCAGTTTTAACAAAGGAATAACGATTTTATATAGAATGATAATTGTGATAATTTGGGGACATCTCAATGTGATGTGAGTTGGTCTAGCGGTACATTCATTTGGTCAGCTCTCTGTATTCGCCTACATACTGCTCAGGGGGATCTGGTTCGAAACTGAGTCCAACTTTCGAGTGGTGGGGGGTCAAAGGTCGGTCCCTAGACGTAACAAAAATCACATCTGATTGATGCACTTCTGAATACAAAATATATTAAACATAACAATTAACACACACACACACACACACACACGCGCGCGCGCGCGCGCGCGCACCGTGAGTAGTTAAGAGAGGGAAGGGTTTAGGTTAATTTAAAATGGCGATTGGAGTAATGTGACGGAAAGTGTTGATAGTCCAATTCACTGTTCGACTGAGAATGAGGGAGTAGGCGTACACATAATGTTATGACTATCTTAACTTCCCATGAACACAAGGGCCTCCCTTTGTGATGTCAATGCCGGTCTTACTCGAGAAATAAGATGCGAATTACCAAGGCCAGCGAAGGGTGCGGAAAGGTGTCCTACTATCTCTGCCCTTCCCCCTTTCTCTTTCATCTTCTCTGCTTTTCTTTAGTTTCTCTCTTGTTTTCGTATTTTCGCTTGGGTGGGGGGGGGCATGTGCCCATGTAACTATGCCACTGACGTGTTCTCAAATGAAGACACTATCATTTGTCTAACGGTGCAGGAAGTTTATACTTCACACGCTTCTGTAGCTTCAGGTGAACCGCGAGCGGGACCCATCTATTGGCTTGGCATGACTTTAATGGAACCAACTACCGTTGTGGATGAAGTATTTAATACATATTTAACTGTGACAATTTTCTGTCAGATCCATTTAGTTAGTGCACTAAAACAAAGAAATACAATAGACACAAATTTCTCTTTTCATACACTCGAGAAAATAATTTTTCTTTTAAGCAAGCTGTAAGTAATTTTTAATATATCTATAGTGAAGTACGCTGATCAACCAATTTCCATCACCCAAAAGAATAAGCGGAGATATTTCGAAAATGAGATGTATTCATGCCCTCTGATGTACAATATTCCTTACGAAAATGTACAAGAGATTCTTGGCATGATGTGATGCCTTCTAGCATGACATGGGCGCAATTATTTTCTCGAAAATGTGACGTACCATTTGAAGTTGTTCATGTATAATGCACCAAGCTTTAGTCGGAAAGACTTTTTAAATCATTAATGAAACCTTTACTTTTCAATAAGGAAAAATCATAGCTGGGAAAATATATATCAGGGGAACAAGTGTAACTTAAACGTTTTAAAATACTGAAATATAGCAGCTGACAAATCGATTTTATATATGAGAAACCTTCACCCCGTTTATGCAATTTGCGTTCTGGTAATTGTAGTACAACGGATAATAGCAGGTGAATAAAAGGCTTCATCACCACACACACCTGGGAAAGAAGCATCCCATCAATTTAAATACATTTACTGGATAAATGACTTCACATAAAAGACGTCATGTTATCAAGAAAATGATTTGGTGAATCTTGTTGATTTTGGGCAAGAATATGAATCTTTCAGAATAATTTAAGTTATTTTGGGGGGTTAGGTTTCTTTTTAACCATTGGTTGAATTATTTTAAGAATGCGTACATTCTTATATATTTTATTGAGTGGCACCTGTAAGAGTTTTAAAGCTGCAGAAGTAGAAAGTTTGAAAGGAAATTCGCTAATTAAACGTTGATAAGAATGTTAGTTGAAAGAAACATGAATGAAGGATTATTGTTTTATGGACAGAAACTTATTCTTCTCGAATCAGTCTTGCCTTTGTATTCTCCATTAGATTCAATCTCGACTAGAAGGCATGTTGTCATGAGGAAGAAATGGTCAGAGCGAATACATGAGCATTCGTGTTCCGCGGGTAAAGTTTTCCTTTAACTCTAAAAAGTTAATCGTAGCTTTAAGTACGATTAGATTAGTAAAAAATTAATAAGTACAAAAATTACATAAAGAGAAGATAGCATTGGGGAGAAGAGAAACGTGATTAAATTCTCAAAAGATATGGGTGGAATGCATTCCTTCCTTTCGCACAATATGTGCTTGATATGACAGAAAACTTGTCCTCCATGTTTTTGCATTAATTATCTGTAACCAGCGGGTAAATTGTTTAACGCGTGCCATGGGAATGATCTCCCGGTCTGGACTCAAGTGTTGCCAATATCGATCGAGACCTTCGCAAGAAGGTTTTCAAAAGCACCCCGTCTATTGAAAGCCATGTTTAAGGGTTGTTGTAAGATATGACGTCACCCGGCCGATTCATCAATAAACTGAATTCGATCGTGACAGAGAGAGAGAAAGAGAGAGAGAAGGTCTACCGCATCGTGCGGTATGTGGCACGCAAGATATGAAGGCAGGGAAGAACTGTGAGTCATAATTGGAGATTTTTGAATATCTAGGAATAGATATGCGTACGAGTGAGACAGATGAGTGTTAGATCCTTTCTTCGATTTTGTTTGTTTGTTTAAACACGTTACAACACAGTTGGTATTCCTTTTGATGACAGCCCAAATGTCGATAATTATATCATCAGCAATAAATGCTGGAACGTCACGATTACAGGAAACAGATTCTCGGTTTCACCTCGTCGCATCATTTTGTATATATTGGGCGTGTCAGATAACTCATTTACGTCTTAGAATAACATGCAACATCATTAGCAGGCCAAAGTATGAGACTAAAATTTGGGTTTTCAGTTGAAAGCGGTAAAAGTCTTATAAATGTTATATCTAACAAAAACTCATTATTTTCCAAATATCATATTTGGAGACGCGAATTTTTTTGTAACTTTAAGAAATTTGCCCATTATTACGAAGTACTAAGTCTTGTGCAAAAAAATATGTTACATATCTATTCATTAAAGGTACTATGTCCCATTTGCAGGCCAAAAAATGAAAAAGTTAAATTCCAACTGCATTTGAAAGATAATACTAATTTAGAACTTCCCTAAAAAAGGTGGGGCTTGAAAACGTCTTCAAGTGGGAAAATAACGACTATTAGTTGTCAAATCGACTTTAGGGCTATAGAGCCCAAAAGTAATAGTCTTGATTGTCAGACAATTGTACCGAATGGTCATAAGTTTTATGCTGCGCAAAGATTCAATCAGTTTAATCTTGGCCATCACAAGAAGTGGGTTATTGATGTAGACAAATATTCATGTACCCTTTACAACTCTTTTCATGTATGTTATTACCAAAGAAGAAAAAAGCCAGTCAGTCACTCAATAGTGTCTGACAGTGAACTCTAGCAAGTAAACGGGTTTCCTTGCATAATTTGAATATGAGGACACTGCTAACGTTTAAATTTCACAGATAGGACATATACATGACATATTCATAATTCCTGCAAAGTTCTACAGCATTTGAGGTTGGCTGCAAAAGGGACATACTACCTTTAAGAAGTTATAGCAACACAAAGTTCTTGACTTGAATTCAACATTTGAGAGTCAACTTTGTTAGTATGATCGGGTGTCAAATTTAGAAAGAAAGAACGGTTAAGTTGTTTACATAATTTCATCCTTTCTGCATAATGCGAACAGGACTGCATGTCTCTTACAATGGGCTGGATCAGATCATTACCCACCCTGAAATATTCTTTTTGACATTTGATTTTGATTAATCGGGGGAACAATCCTGAAATCTACTGCTTTCGGTATAGATACTAAATCTAATAGTCCTGAATCTATGACCTTGTCCCTCCTAATATGACAGGGCAGCTACTGTAAAGTGCAATCAGTCGAATTAATAACAATGTTACTTAGCCTCACAATAATAGCAACACCATTTATATGATTTCATCTTGATTATTTCCTACACGTTTGTGTGTCTCGATTATGAGAGTGAGACTGAATGGACGTGGGGACCCCGTATCGGTGCGGAGTGGAATAATAATTTGCCATTCAATTTTTACTCATTTTATTTTATTTTTTTAAAACTTGACATTCTTTATATCAAGTACCGTAATAAATCCTGTTTATTACCACTTAGACCCAATATGAACAGTTGATTCATAAAATAATATAGAATAATATTTTTTTTCTTCTAATCAAAATGTCGATTTGCTCTGTATGGTATCCAAGTGATTGCAAAAATACACTCTCACAAAATACAAATGATAACAGATTTTCTCTTGGCGTTTTCTGGGCACTTGACATCCTTGAACACGTGGATACTGAATTTTGTGTTCTAGCCAAGTGGCCGAGGCGCCGCGTTTCTCTTGCTTTGTCATGGCTGTTTACCAAATCTTGCCATTTGCTTTCAGAAACAAATAATCTGTTTATAACGGTACAAGTACAACAAAAGATCTGCCTAGAGTTTGAAAAGCGCATCCATTTTGTTGGGCTGGCTTGCGATCAAAAAGTACTTATTGATAACATCACGAAGTACGCCTTAGAGTTGCCCCTGTGTAAAGAGCCTACTTAACATGACAGTCAGACAATAGACATTGTCCTTCTCACACCTGCACAAGATTGACAAGTATTCTTCACGATCTGTCACTCTTGCTTCCTATTCGAGTCGTATTTATACGCTCCATGTCAATATAACAAACTAAATACTTTGGCCATCGAAAGATGTAACGAAAGGATTACTGACGCATGTTTTTCCCTTTAGCATCTTGCTACCAAGGTAGACTCTTGAAGAAACAGTTTTCTCCCTTTACCAGGGTTTTTTTTCATAAAGCTGTTCGTAAAGTTACGCATGACTTTACAAATGGCTTAAATATGAAAAGCCAAATGGGGTGCTCAAATATTTTTTAACAGCATGGACTAAAGTTGCACTGTGCAGATATATATTCTTATTATAATAAACATTTTAACGCAAAGTGTATTTTTTGCCATAATTTAATTGAGGTTATTGGCAATATAGTCACACTTTGTTAAAACATCAGGAAAAACTTCGGGCATCCTATCTGGCACTTCGTATTCAAGTCGTTCGTAAAGTAATGCGTAACTTTACGAACAGCTTTATGAAACACCCCCAGATCTGTTTTCATCTCTACTGTAAAGAATCATGCAGGTGTTTGTAACCAGTTTATTAGTGTGCTCAAACTAATAGCACACGATAGGCTACTTATTATAGGACGAACAAGATGTTTAAGTGATGTGCTAAATGTCAAAAAGAGAAGATAATAACAGATCATAGATGATTTTTGGTTTATACACAATAACATCTAAAAGTAAAGAGGATAACCATTTCTTTCTTCTTCTTTTTTTCCGAGGAGAGGACGAAGTTATTCTTAACGTTTTCGGCGTGCGAAAATTCTAATTACCTTTTCTTTTTAGACAACTAAACACAAATTGAAAATCATACGAGAATGAAGTTTGCTTGATTGAAAACAAGATATCCGCAACTGTTCGATAACTTGCTGCAACACCATCATCATTAAACTGCTAAAAAATAGTCGGGCAACACCGCTGTGACAACAAAGACCATACTCCTGTTTCTTTTCCCAATTTGTCCAAAAGTCATTGAATATATCCTCAGGTGGACAACATTGTCGAAGTATTGGACCTTTTAGAGGGGTGACGAAACGCCCTCCAGATTACTTTCACTGTTGGAATATCTCGGGTTTATGAGGCAATAGGAGGATACGACCCTTCTAGAGATGGATCGGCGCTCAGTTTGTCATTTCTTTTTTTATGTTACTAGCTTTCCTCGAATGATCATGACGCGTTATCTATTTCATTTATTCCACAGCGCTCCAGACGCATGGAACCGACGCCCCGTCCTGTTGCTACTTCAACGTTGCCGAGAAAATAGTGGGATACCACGTGTCAAGTGCCAAGCTTTACTTTTACGTGTCCCCCGCCAAAGTAGTCCAGAACACACTCCACCAAATGACAATCAAAATGATCACGGCTCGACTGCACCCTCCAGGACAGACCAAGCTTCGTCTAGTTGCAAACATCAAGGTGCAGCTAAGTTTAAGAGTCGGGGCGTGGAGGAGCGTTGACTTCACCAACGTTGTGCAAGGCTGGGCGGCCGAACCTGAGACCAACCTTGGCATCGTGCTGGAACTCGAAGACGATGCAGGCAATTCTGTGCTCATAACTGAGACTTCGACAGAAGAACCAAGAGTGAGTAATGCTCCATGTAATCGCTCTGACCATTCCTTCTTCCTGACATGCCTAATAGTCGAGATTGAATTTTTTTAATGGAGAATACAACGGCAAGACTGATTCGAGAAGAAAAAATATCTGTCCATTAAACAATAATCTTTCGTTCATGTGTCATTCAACTTACATTTGCATAAACGTTAGCGAATTTCCTTTCAAGCGTTCTAGTTCTGCAGCTTCAAAACTGTTATAGATGCCACTTAGTAAAATATATAAGAATGTAAACGGAAACCTCACTCTAGAAAAATATCTTAAAATTAGTCTGAGAGATTTAGTATATTCTTGCACATTAATGTACAAGATTCCCTATCAAAGTGTATGAAAGAGGCATTACGCAAGAATAATGCAGTTTCTCAGCAAGACATGGGCATCGCCATTTTCTTGATAATGGCCCGGTCACACATAGACGACGCACGGCCCGCGCATTGAAAATCGGAAAAAGTCGTGAGTCCGACTTTTGTCAGGATTTGGGAGAAGCTAGCGAGCTGACACCGAATGCATAGCGTGTTGCTAGCGCGCTACGCGTTTACAAGGCGTGTGCTCCGCGTATGTATGGCGTAGGTCTAGCGCGCTCCGCGCATGTCTGGCGTCCTTTTGGCATGTACATTCATGTGTCGAGCTTTGCGCACACTTTTGAGCATGCTCAAAAAATCCCGACGCACATAGCGAATGACGACGAATGCATAGCGTTGGTCCAGCGCGCTCGACGAACGAGTAACGAATGACGACACACACCTAACGCACCTGGCCAGCGCATTGCACATTTCCAATGCGCTGGCCGTGCGTCCCGTAAATCCAGTAAATGTACTTAAATTGATGGGATGCTTCTTTCCCAGACGTGTGTGGTGATGAAGCCTTTTATTCACCTGCTATTATTCGGTGTACTACAGTTACCAGAACGCAAATTGCATAAATGGGGTGAAGGTTTCTCATATATAAAATCGATTTGTCAACTGCTATATTTCAGTATTTTTAATGTTTTAGTTACAATTGTTCCCCTGTTATATATGTTTCACCAATATAATTTCTACCTTCTCAGCTATGAATTTCCCCAATTGAAATTTAAAGAAAGGTTTTGTTATTGAATTAAAAAGTCTTTCCAACTAAAGCTTGGTGCATGAAACTTGTACAAGTGCGCCTTGTTAGTCACATTTTCAAGAAAATGGCTGCGCCCATGTCATGCTAAAAGGCATCACATCATGCTAACAATATCTTTATTTTGTATATCTCTTCATTCTCTCGTACATTTTCTTAAGCAATATTAAATATCACAATCTGAGCGGTCTCATTTCCACATATGTTCTGAAAATTTGCAGCTGCAGTTACAACTTTAGCATTTTACTCTTACTATCGTCTATATCATTCTCTCGTTATATCAGAGGCCCTTTCTGCAACTGCGGCTAGACGATACCAGAAGAGTACGGATGAAACGTCAGAGTGAACAGATGTGTGCTGAGGATCGGCTAGAACGCGAGTGTTGTAAGTACCCCCTCGTTGTGGACTTTCAACAATTTGGGTGGGACTGGATCATCGCTCCCAGGACGTACGATGCCAACTACTGCTCAGGAAGTTGCCCTGACCACTATTTTTACCGCTACCCTCACACCCAGCTAATAAGTCAGATGGATCGCTTGGCGGTGGCAGGACCGTGTTGCTCACCAAGCAAAATGACCTCGGTAAGTCTTCTCATTTTCGACGAAGATGGTGACATCAGAAATGCAGAACTCCAGGACATGGCTGTTGAAAAATGCGACTGCGCCTAGAGGGGAAATCGCCTCGAACCAGTAAAACCTACTCATCATGCCCAAAGCCATCGTCCCGAGTCCAGACCAATTAAAGATGTTTACTTTCGTCTAAAAGACTTGTTACCAAACGTCGGGGGTTTCCAAGCTATGGACGATAATCAACTGAGCAAATGAGAATGAGGTATTAAGCGGTGATTTATGGAAAATATATTTAGTAAGCAAATGACGATATGTCTTGGTGTATTAACCGGTCACTTGAAGGTACTATGTCCCATTTGCAGCCAACATCAAAATTAGTAAAATTTTGCAGGAATTATGAATATGTCACATATGTCCTATCAGTGAAATTTAAAAGTTAGCAGTGTCCTGATATTCAAATTATGCAAGGAAACCCGTTTACTTTCTAGACTTCACTGTCAGACACTATTGAGTGACTGACTGACTTTTTTTTTCTTCTTTGGTAATAACATACATAAAATGAGCATTATTGATGTAGATCAATAACCCACTTCTTGTAATGGCCAAAATTAAACTGATTGAATCTTTGCGCAGCACAAAACGTACGACCATTCTGTACAAGGGTCTGAAAATCAGACTATTAATAACAGGATTGCAATCACTTAACTCGATTCGACAACTATTGGTTATTTTCCAACTAAAAGAATTTTCAAGCCCTTTCGTTTTGAGTGAAGTTCTAAATTAGTATTATCTTTTAAGTGCCGTTGGAATTTAGCCTTTTCATTTTGTTAGCATGCAAATGGGACATATTATAACCTTTAATGGAATCTATTTTTAAAAAAACCCTCACCTTTAGATCTTCCTTCCATCGCATAATGGACTGTGTGAAATAATGCAATCGTTATCTATAATACTCTAGTTTTGGTGCACATCAACTTTGCAATTGCTTTACGTACCCATGCACTGATGGTATTAAATGGCTACTTTTGACAAAGTATGGGCTGGTATAAAGAAAGAAAGATAAAACTATATACCACTCACTACGCCATATGTTACATCCAGTACGGAAAGTCATGACAAAATGCAGAAAGAGCGAGGCTACAAACATGCATGTATTCTTGAAGAATATACTTGAATCATAATGCTTTCAAAACAATGCTGTGTGAAAGAGACTTGTTTATCGATGTGTGTTTTATGGTCAATGATGTCTTACTTTCCAGGATTTCTGCAAGAAAAGACAATATATTAATATATACATATTTGCAGAAAGATAAACTTTAATATTGTAGTTCTCGTTCTGAACAGGGCGAGGTGAAACTATTTCATATTTACTTTTCTGAGTGAGACACTGATGAAACAAACATGTGATATCAATATTGACATAACCCATTGTAATGTTTCGTAATTGCGTACGTTATTGCAAAACAAGATTGCAGTCAAAGCATAAAGTGAATCACCCATTATATAGATTTCAGATTGAACATGATGAAAATTCCATTCATTATAAACGATTTAGGATCACAATAAGTGCGTTTTCATGGGGAATTTGAAGCCATTCGGGTGTTTTCCCAATAACATGTGTTGTCAATAATCAAGAGTGTACTTCTACGACCGACCGGTCTTGTGTAATGCACTGTGCCCTGAACTTACTGCAATAATACATTCTCACTATAATAACGATTCCCTCACCCTCGAGATATGAAGGCAAGCTGGAGTATTTTCAGGAGGGACCATGGGTTCCCTGCCTTAGAGACATGTGTACACATTAATTCGTAACTCAAACAAATCTTGAGTCAGCGAATAATGATGCAATACGCATGGACATTGACTACTGTGCGGCTTGAAGAAACTTGACAACAAAATGAGAACCAAAAATAAAATGAACGCAGCAAAATTAATTTTCTTCTGAATAATCATGTTAAATACAAATCCACTTACTTCACCACCTAAGAAAAAGAAATTTATCACTGGATTACGGTGGGAAATTGATGGGTGGTAACGATATTTGGATGGTGAGAAATAATAGATGTAGCGTTACTAATTATAAGACTCATGGAAACTCAAGCTGTTACGCAAAATAATTTGAAACTTTAATTTAGAACTAATATTAAATGATTTCTGTGAGGGTCATAATTAATATAGTTTCAACCTGGTCTTAACTGATCTTTGATTGTGATTTCGATTCACCAAAATCTTGGTCCCCCATGGTTCTTAAGAATTGTTTAAACATTTCAAAGTGTTGCATTAAAGCCGGGCTAATATTATTGTGTTAATAAGTGATATCACATGTTTTTCTATGTGGGCGCCTGAGAGTGCGTGTTTGTGCATGTGTGTACGTGTCAGCGGTATTTTCGTGTGTGTAAACGAGGTTTTACCCTTCGACAACATGGTTTTAAAAGCCCATGTCAATCTATTTCGATTCATTTTTGTTCTGTATTTCTCTATAAAAATTACGCTAAGGACTCAAGGTGTCTGGGAAAGAGAAGGCATAGTAAATGTGCAATGTTCTTTATCTTTTTGTAACGAAGGATTTAAACTTATGTAAATAAAATATGCCACCTTCGTTTGCCAATCCAGTGATCATGATTTTTAACATGTCGACGACTGTACTTATTTGGACATCTGTTTTCTGTATTCTACGTTTAGAAATAAGTTTTTGTATCAGCCTTGAAATTCATTTACCATAATCAGTAATTGAGAGATTTTCACCCGAGTATGTAGCCATATTTTAGCATATTAATTTGAGTTATAAAGATGGATGTCTATGTTTCGTACTTCGAAATTCATTTGTCCTAGAATGCTATACATAATAACGTATACATTCAGCATAAAGAAAATTAATACTACATTGTATTAAATATAAAATACAAAATCTACGGAGAAAATCAACAACCTCAATTCAAATGTAAGACGCCCAATGTAATGTATTTTAAGAACAAAAGGCCTTTATTTATGTAAGACGTTCAATGTAATGTATTTTAAGAACAAAAGGCCTTTATTTATGTCCTTTATTTATCTTCTTATATTTCACTAGTATCTAAGATTCAAATAGATTTTTTTTTAAATGTATACTGAAATGAGACCTATAACTAGTGAGACGATAGTTTAAAGAAAAGGTAATACAATCATACATATTCTGTAAGATACAGAAAAAATGTACTCAAACATAATTTTCATGTTATATCACTTCTAATATAACAATACATGTTTGGATATTGTTTTGGTGATTCATATTATCAAACGAAAAATAAATGATGTACATGTGTATTTTTTGTTTTGAACAAATTTTATTTCTTCTACATGCCTTTTTAAGAAAACATGAAACTGTTTTTCATATCATGCTGACTCAATGTGTGTGTGTGAACATAGCATTCCCTGCCTTATGTATTTTTGTGAAATGCCATTCGAAAAGTATGTATTCTAGTCATTTGTGCATTAGAGACCGTCCTTTTGAAGGATTTATTTGAATGTTTATAAATTAAAAATGTGTAATTTGTCTATAAGAATTGTGTTGGAGAACAATGCGTTTTAAGCCCATCGCAAACGAAACGATTTGATCTGAATATAAATGATTTGTGAAGAATTTGCATTAGCATTCTATATGTAAACCCAAATAAATTATCTAAAATCATAATGAACGAGATTCTGAGTAGTCATATGAAATAAATTAAAATTTCTGGTTTTGCAAGTCTTGTGATTGGAAACGGTAAATCGGCTCAGGATCGTAGAGACGTCAGACAAGTCGTGCGATTGTTTACGACGTGTAGCCAATTTGGTCTCAACTACGAATAGAAAGTTAACAGTGTACCCAAAATTTGATTTCAGAATTTCATATCATTATTCAGAACCTCAATCAGGAAAATTACATTTCTTTAAAATGTAATATCTAATGTAACTGTGAAATCTCCCCAAATCGAAACGCAGTCGGATCGCAGTGGAATCGTACATCGTGCGGCGGACTTAATTCATACGGCATTGTGCTTGTTATCTGCCAGTTATACAACGCTTCTTCCAACGAACTTTGACGATTGTATGTTTATGAATCAAATTATTTGATGGTATATTTCAATGTTATTCAGTCATGTGACTCTGTAAACACAGTACAAAAAATATATTTACGAAAATGCAAATGCAATTGCTTAATAAATCCAAAGAAATAATATGCATCTATATGTTTTATGTTTGTTTTTATATTATATGTGATCTGTTTATGGACATAGCTTGCAATTCACGGGTGCAAAACATTCATGATTTCTATTACTTTTCTTGACATCGGGTTTGTAATATCTCAAAATACAGAACGATTGCAAACATCTCATAGGAACCGTTTATATTTGCCCCAAAACATGGAAAATCATCAACACAACACAAGTAATAAATACAATATTTCCATCACAAATACTCAATCTATCTTTCTTATGTATAAGTTCCCTTTGATTTATGTTTTCCCAACATTTCCCTCATTTTTCTTTTCGTTATCATAAGTAGGATATATACTATGTGTACCGGAGATATGTTGCTACACGGCATGCGTACTTACAGTCTAGACCTTTTCTGTTAAATGCCTGCCATTTTCCAATGATTTTATCTTTTTGTACTTTCATTTTATTATATCCATTGCTTGTTATATGTATTTTGTATTCAATTTTTAATACTTAAAAACATGTAATAGGAAATAAAATCGAACTGAAAATATTAATCGATATATCATATAAATGTATATTCCAAACAGTTAAACCACACACCTATTTTAAATTACAATTTCTTAAAAATATAACCTTAAGTTGCGACACCAATAATAAGTATATTCTTTTGATAGTAATAACGTTTAAACCTGTACCTGAACAAGAGAATACGCCCTAAAACATCATATTCTTTTCCCAAGCTGTATCTTTGTTGGGTGTTTTTTTTTAAAGTGTTTTAGAATACAGAATATTTTCAAGGAATCTGTTTGATTCATTCACTTGGATACAAGAGAAAGAAACAAAGAAAAAGAAAGTAAAGGGGAAGAGGAGAAAAGGAAAAGAGAAGAGAAAAAGAGAAAAGAGAAGAAAAGAGAAGAGAAGAGAAGAGAAGAGAAGAAAAGAATAGAGAAGAAAAGAAAAGAAAAGAAAAGAAAAGAAAGGAAAAGAAAAGAAAAGAAAAGAAAAGAAAAGAAAAGAAAAGAAAAGAAAAGAAAAGAAAGGAAAAGAAAGGAAAAGAAAAGAAAGGAAAGGCCCTCTAGACATAGCAATACGGAATCCATGAAAATGCCATTATGCGTGGGATTAGTGTGTGAAAATACATCGATACAAGCAACAATATTGTTTGCCCAAGTGTTTTCAGAACTGATTACAATCGACAATATATCCATCTTCGTGATACCTGAACAGAAGAGGATTTGTAGTACCTAAAAACAAGGCATACGATAAGTTTTCAAAAACACATCAATCAATTACTGAACTTTTACCTGCCAAAACAATTCACGTATAGAGCTTCGACAGATACAAAAAGTCCTAATGAAAAAGTAAATGGGCAGGATGAGATTGAATCCCTGTTATTTTCTGTAGCTTATACGGAAGGACAAATACTTAGTGCACTAGGCAAAATAAAGGACTTGTTTACGAAATCGTAGCTCCCTGTCTTTTGTTACAAGAAACGGTTAGCTTGGGGCAGTTTTAAACGTGAATATGCATTCCCCCTTTTGGGTATCTTTTTTTTCTTCATATATTCAAACACTGTAACTGACTGATATTTATCAAACGTTACATCACCAAAAGATTTTAATATAGTCTGCAAAAATAAATTATATTACAATATTTAATTATTAAGGTAGTTTTCAGTTATGTTCATGTATTCAACACGAACTTGATGAGTCAATATGCAAACCTGATCAACGAATCAAAATTCCATCCGCAAAATTATGTCTCAAAGATTTACGCCCCCGCACAAAAAATTATACTTAATACTACTAGGAAGAAATGATGCAAACATTTTTAAAAGATTACCTTTCAAGTCCTGTAGACTGAGTAATAGGACAGCGCACGAGAAAAAAGAATCGGTTCCTGTGAAGCTTTTACAAACACATCTCATAGCTTAAAGTAAAACATTGGCTTCATACTTTTTTTCTCGAAACCTAATGCAACAAGCGCTTCTCAAGACGGATAAATGTCTTCGTTCATCCTTATCAATTTCATTTATTTTTAAGGCTATCATTCCAATACAAAAGGGAAATGTAAATGTATTACGATCTTGATATTTCGCAACTATCACACTTCGTAGGCTATACCAAAATATGATACCATAAAAAGGTTTATGAAAGTTTGTGTCGTAGGTATCAAACAGCGTAAATCCATCACTATTGAATGATGTGGTCTCGAGGACTTTTTTCTTCGCACTAGACCAACTAAATGTGTGCAAGAAATATAGCTTTCATAAATACATTTAGAAAGAATGGTACCATGATTACGACACATTGACTAACATAATCTATGTGATGTTAAGCAAACGCAGTCTTTTTCCACTTGCTTGTTGATCTTTTCTTTTTATCAGGAGATCTGTTTTCGAAACCCCGAACTTTTTGAGTGAAATCGTTTAATCGATTGTTCTGTTGGGAAATATAAAATGTTTAAAAAAAAGAGGGACCATCCTATTGAAGTACACTTGTATGGAAGGGTTTTCAATCCGACAGAGTTGGCTATTTATTGATGGCACGCTGAGGCTTATAATGTAATAGCATCGTCCCTTGGAGTTAATTGCCAAGCTTTGAAATGATGATCTTGTTACAACCAAACATGACAAACAACAGACAATGGACACAACCCCTCCTAACAAAGCAGGCTATTGATTGTGAAGGCAATCGTTTTAACAAGATAGCAAGGCAATATAATGATTTACAAATAGTATATGTAATCGACCGTGCCTATAGTACAGCCCCTGATCAGAATCAGGGAAGCCCTGGGAGAGACTGAAAGGCAGCGATGGAAAGCCAACATGGTTAGGACCAAAGAAATAGAAGAGCCTTCTAGAGCTTCTTCAGATTGAATGTAATGGACCGTGAAAAGAAGAATCCTTCGAAAGCGAAATAAATAGACATGTCAGGAGCTACAGGGAAAGAAAGAGAGAGAAAAACAAATATAGTGGAATGACAAAGAGATTAAGGAAAATAAAAGCTGAGATATTGATAGGTGCCTTTTTCATGATTTAGTGTTGCCGCAGGGTATGTTGAATTTTCCCCCCTGACGGTTTGCGGTAAACACCCATTGTTCAGACTCAAAAGCGACAGCTGATCGCGAAAAAGACCTAATTCATTTGTGTGCCATTTCAAATTGGTGTCACCCCTCACGAACGTGACGCGTCAGCCCATGTCATGTCGTACAAGGCTTTGAGACGAGTTTAAAGGGAGTACCCACGGTATTGCCCACAATTCTTAAAACTTGAAACAATTTATTCATTGACTAGCAACGGGCATTCTAGAGGGAGTATGATGGAAAGTTTTTAAAAAACACGTTGCCGAATTGGAAAATAACGATGCAATGAAACACCAGTCTGGGTTTTACTACAGAAAAACCAGACCTCTGTAAATATAAATGATTTTAGATTCTCATTTAAATGATGCACTTTACATTTCAATGTCATTAATAGATTAAAGTATTCTTCATAGCCATCGACACATTGCTTATGACGCCTTTTTAAAGGCCAAATACTCGATTGCTTATAAAACGTCACCATTAACATGATCGTCAGAGTAGCGTTTTTAAACATATTTTGAACTCGTACACACACACACACACACACACCTTATCATATGTGCGATACAGCACTTTCTCTACATGCTTTATTTGAAATAGTGTTACTTTTGTCCATATTATAAAGATATTATATTCAGAACAATCGTCTTCTCTCTTTCAACTTCGCTTTTCTACTGCTCATGAGAGGCCGAATCCTCGATTGTCTGAATGTCCCACTAAACTGATGAACACAGGAGCCCTTTTAACTAGAGATATTGAACACACACACACACACACACACACATATATTCTCTCTCTCTCTCTCTCTCTCTCACACACACCCACAGAAACACACACATTTAATTCATCGTTCAGATACAAAAGACAAATTGAAAAAACAGTGTTTACACAACCTTTTCTGCAGTTTATTTCATTAAATCCATCTCTGCTTATGTTACTGATTGGAAGACCTCCCTTGTACCCCTTCCAACAATGATGTCAAATAACACTAATAAATAGCAAATAAGGGCGTAGCGTGGGATCAGTCATCTCGTTGCCGGAAATCATCCCAATTTATCAATTTTGCGAGAAGTGAAGCGAGCGGGGGGAAAAGACACTTTGGTGTAGCATAAAATTTAATTTCGGTAACAAAAATACAATAAGGTTATAATGCCATATGCTGCCCGAATCATGTCGATATTCGGGCAGCGAGTTGCCCGGATATCTTTTTATTACAATGTAATATATGGGGATATTCATGAACCTCGCTGTCTGAACTATCCTGTTTCTGAATCCTGCGAGCGAGAGAAGCGAGCGAGGAATAATACACTTTACTATCTCTGAAATGTTACTCCTTCATAAAAATACCCGAAGTGAGATATATATTTGGGCACTTAGCGGTTTCTGATACTTTGTATCCATGAAGTTGACGTTATTTCAAAACATTCTCGCAGCACCCGGTTGAAAACTCTGTACTAGACTAGAGGACAACATTTGAGTTGTCATAATGTCTAGGCCGGGAGTGAAACGGACACACATTCATACTCTCTCTGTCTCTTTTCCCGAATGTCTTCTATCTTTTACTCTTATCTCCATTTCCTTTTTCTTCTCTGATGTACGCTACATCAAGGACACAGATAGGATCGCCCCCAAAGAAATTTTCGATAATCGTTCCATGCACCTTTTACAACAGTTCTCTCCACGTTACTAATTTACATAATACTACAATCTTTGAAGAGCGTTTTCGAGCAATCTATCTTCTTACATGTATATTTTGTCATTCTTTTTTCCTTTTCCTTAATCTCTCCCATCACTCTTATCTCTCCTTTTTTGACATTCGATTGGGGGGGGGGGGGCGTAGCTACGCCATTGAATCCCGACAATAATTATCTCTGTTATTCATATTCGGGGTTGTCTCTCCTTACGTTGCACTTTAGTAAAGTGATGGTGATACCAATGATCCTTAACGGCTGAAGTGGGACCCGTAAATGGACAGACAATACAATTTGACACATTAAATAAAGAGGGGTCATCCAAAAATACATCAAGAGATAACATTTGGCAGATGTTCATGTGTTATCACGATACAGGAATGTGGAAGGGCAGACAGCAGAGCACGTCTGAAGAAAATCAGACATTTCTTCCAGAGTAGAAAACGAAATAGGGAAAATATTTACAAGGCAAGCGAATCGTTTTAAGAGATTTTTCAAAGAACAGTACTATTTGGTCTCGAATGACTGTTTATAAGCTCTTTAGCACACAAGTAATATCAATTTTATGTTAAACAGTATGTCTAAATTTTACATAATACGCATTATATTTGGCATATGATGATAGATATTTATGATGAAAATTATAAAATATGGTATGTTGCAGAGTTGGTACCTTTAAAACTACGATGCTGCAGCCCCCTTAGCATTCTTAAAATTCCGATATTCGGGCATCAACCACCTCATCTTCATATTTGCGCCGCGAGGTGTCCGAATATTCAATTTATTCTGTTTCAACTACAAGAGAGTGTCAACATTGGGAAACTGGAGAGTTGATATTCGCGCAAAAAGTGTCATCCCTCTCGTGAAAATGTGCCAGTACGCCTATGATCGTCTCAATCCTTAAACTTCGTGGGAAACCAATAAGACCTCGTAACATCCGGGCAGCCAGCCGGCATCAAGTTGGAGGATCGTTCCCCGCATGTTTGCCTCCTTCTAACGTGAGCGTCTCGGGACGGTCTAACTCATTGGCCCTCGATGAAAGAACTTCGCCATACTCATCTTCAGAAATCAGCCGCTGGAATTGCGAATCGTAGTCGGAGAGTCGAACGAGGATAATGGCCACATAGCCCTCCGTGTTAGGCTACCGAATTGAATAATAAATTAAATTGTATTAATGATCACCATTTATGCTGAATTCAATACATGTTAATTCGAATTTGATTCTTCTGCAAATCCATGTAAAAACAAAGACAGTCTGTGAAACCTATTTCGAGTACATTTCCCATCCTATAATTGTAATTAGATATCCTTAAAGCTGATGACTAGTTTTGAATATTGTTTCCTTTAAGAAAACGTTAAGTTCTGATACACAGTTCTTATTCATAATTCAAAGAATATAGAATGAATTTCATACGTAAGAATCGTTCTTAAAAAGCCCTGATTTAAAAAATTGACTAAAATAGGATAGAATTTGGACCAAATTAGAGTACCGAAATGTGACGTGATATGGCGAAGTTGTCAAAACAATGGTGTGGTTATTACACCAGCCCCAAACACTGAATTTGCCCTGCTCAAGTCCGTTGCTTGAAATATTTCGCGGTGCACCTTATGTGCAGCCTCTGTGGTTATAGGGCCTGTAACCTGGACGACGAGCGAACGTGACGTTAGCACTTCGCTAATTTATACCGCATGTATATGTGGTCCCGAATACTTATATCTCTGTGCAAGGCCTTCAACTGTATGTAGCTTTTAATCAGATTGAGTCCATTCCTTTTATCAAGACTGAGTCCATTTGATCGTCCCAAAACAAAAAAGTGAAATCTTCTTCTCATGTCCCAAATAACCACCCCTTCAAATAACTTCCTGACATTTCTTTTGTCAGGCAATCGGTTTGCATTCAGTTTTATCTTTCATGAAAATGTCAAGAATTCACAATTATTCATAATGTAGCATATTATAACCTCTTGACAATTTCTTTCATAAGGCGATCGTATTGCACTCAACTTTATCTTTCATTTGAATTATCAAAGAAGTAGGTCAAAGCTCGCTGTTAGATGCTGCATGTAAGTATCGGCTTGCTGTTGTCGTAAAGAGAGGCAGATTGGGGAATCATCCCTTCCCAATAAATGACTCATCACATCAATATATCTCTCTATTATCCATTTACATTTGTATTACTTTAATCGATCGCTGTCTAACAAACTACAAGCATTGTCCAACCATCACTTCATCGCTTCTGGCGACAGTTCGTCTACTCATGTAAAGCTATAAGACTTGATATTCCGACAATCGTTCCTCTTACCGTCATAGAATGGCAGTAACGTGGTCTTTGTATTGTTTGTTTCTTTTTTCTCTTCTTCAATATGTTTTGTTGTTCTCATGTCCAAATCAAATCAAAACGCCATAAATTACTACTTTGAAAGTTGCCAAATGTTTAGAAACTCAATGTGTGGTATTCTCGCCAGAGATGCTAGTCATTAGTACTTCCACGATTCTACACACCATATGGAATATAGATACAAATTCGAATTAATAGTTTGGATAAACTTAAGAACTCATTTCCCAAATATGACTGATGACAATTGTAATAAAACATAATGAAGGACCTTAATGTAATCCTCATATCTAGAATAACGCAGTGAATACATTCAAACACTCGATTGGAGCTGTCAAATAAATAAGAAAAAACAACGAATTCGACCTACTTTCAGTCAGTATTATGCTCTTCTGATGTCTGATCAAGCAATATTCGGTTATCAATAAAATCATAATTCGAAATAGAAGTATAAACCTATATTATCACCTTTTGTGATTATTGCATATACTGTCATGAATACAGCCCACACAACGGCTACTAATACATTCGAAACGCCAAGTTATAGAACACCATCCATTCCAAACCAGTGTACTTTTACGCTCTCTGCCCATGTGATGAATGTGCAAAAGGACATTATTCACAAAAGCCATAAGATAAATGCATGTGTACTTGTTTTCGAGATTTGAAAACAGCTTGCATATATATATATATATATATATATATATATATATCTGATATATCGTGAAATAAATCGGATCTTCGCACGATCAAATGCTCAGTTAGACCGCTATGACAAAATAATAATAAATAAATAAATTGTAATGTCACCTTTGGATTGGTTGTCTATACGGCCTGAACTATGCAATTTTTCTCATTTAAATTGACGTGCAGAAGTGATGGTTTTTTTTCTTCTTCACTTTTTGTCAACCTGTTAGGATGCATACGACTCAAATTTGTTTAATTAAAAAAAAATATTAATTAACGATATCTAGAAATATCAGTATTAATATTGATTGGGGAAGGGGTAAAATTTGTCAAAAACATTAAAACAATTGCTTAATTAGGATCATACAATAAATATTCAAAGATTACATGCATGTTTTCAGGTTGTGCATAGGCTCATAACAACATTTGAACGGAAGCGAAATTCAGGGCCTTTTTTTTCCACGGCGAAAAAATAACAACTTTGAAGGAAATTTGAATGGACTTAATTATGGACCACAAAAGAGTGATAAAAACAAAACAAAGAAAAGAACAGGAACATATTTACGCAGCCCTGTTTAAATATAAGATAAAGCAAAACATATGCAATTTGGTGATTACGTACCTTTTCTACGAGTAATTGTGGATGCGAGAATAAAATTTCATTCACTTCCACCAGCTTGCCTTTGATGCAGGAGTAAATGGTGTAAGATTTTCCGCCACTGCAGTGGACCTTACACAGGATGGACTCACTCTGAAGGTTCTGTGCCCCCTGAGGAAAACAATTAGTCCGCAGATGGAAAAATTAGAAATTGAAAGCAAACATTAAAGAAAAAATGTTAAAAAGCAGAGAGGTAGGGGGGAAGAGGAGAAGAGTGAAAGAGAGAGAGAAGGAGAGAAGGAGGGACGGACGGAGAGAGAGAGAGAGAGAGAGAGGGGGGGAGGGAGAGAGAGAGCAGTGGGAGCAAACCATCAGTAATTCGCAACGCAAAATAACGAACTGTATAATTTGACGCAATTCCAAGTACATGTATGGGTTTGACCCTTCAATATATTGCATTTGTCTCGGTAGTTTTCGCTCTTTCTTAGAAAAAGTTATACTCTGGTACTTTATTTATCATGTTCAATCTAAATGGAAAAATGATATTGTTTGCGGTGCATCTATTTGATTTTAGGCTGAATCAATAATTACTCTCCATTGATAAGATTGTCAAAAGAATTCAAAATGTGAAAGAATCGGATAATTAAAGAACAACATCAATTAATCTCGATTATAAAATCATGTCAGATCATTTCATGTCAGATCGTTCTTGTATTCAAAACGTGTATGTGGTTTTAAATCTATTGTGACCGGATCGGGTTCATATTGCAAGGCATGGGTGACGTCATGTCAAATGACATCACGTTGAGCGACTTCAAGCACGTCATGGAATGAAATAGTAGAACACACATCCCTTTATAGAGAGCTTTCTTTTGTTCTTTTTGTACTTAAAAAGGTGAAATAGCTCCTTGCAGAAAGTTGGTCAGGGTAGAAACAGTATTATTAGAGCAATAAATACGATGTCTGCGAAAAATCGAAGAAATGAAAAGTAGTTATGAATGTTAAAAGGGATGAAATCGCTAGTACACTTGATAATATTAAGATCCCCCGTCGGCAATAACCAAATTTCCCATTTCATTAGTAAAAATAGAACAGAAAAAAGCCCATCGATGACGGGCAATTTAAAGGGCAAGTCCACCCTGATATTAGGTTGGTTGTAATAAGAACAACAAATGAGGAGTAGGTCACTGAAAGTTTTAGGAAAATCTGATCAGAAATAAGAAAGTAGTCATTTGTGATAAATCTAACACAAATTCATGCAAGGTCCCCTCCAATTTGCTCTGTAGTAATTAAAAATAAAACAAAACAACTATTAACAAATCTAAAAATAACCAAGGATATATATTTCCCCCTAAGAAAATTTTGAATTATACATTCAACCTAAATATAATGACTACAAATATGTTTCTATACAACCCTTGTATAAAAAAAATAAAAAAAACTTATATGCGATCAGTTACATGAAAACTTATGAAATTTTCTGTACAAATTGCAGAGGACCTCGCAAGATAGGTCAATGTTGCCAATTTGTGTTTCCCTAATGACAACTTCAAAATGTAATAACTTTGCTTTTTTTAATCGGATTTTGCTCAAAATTTCACGATTGTTTTTCTTCTCTTTTTCTGCTCTGACTCATACCAGATAATTATTAGTCTTCCCCTATAACATCATCGAGTCTAATGAAATCTACTTATCACTGACCGGGGAGGGGGCTCTTTTACTATACCCATAGCGTACTGAGAGAAATATTTGTGACACGCGCCCATCTCTCTCTCAATACGCTATAAGTTTTAAAGACCGTCAATACCACTGGACCAGAAGGGATTAGACCACACAGCGAGGTCACTGACAGGTAGCTATCTCATTAACTCAGCTCTCAACTAACATAAGAAAAAGAGGATCATGGGGGACCAACAGGCACTGATAGGGGAAGTTTTCTATATAGAGGGAGCAAGTAGCTACAGGTAGGACAGTGGGGCTTTAATAGCGTGCATGAGTCTGCTTTCCGGACAACAGTGCCCTCGGCCTACTATCCCTTTAAAGGGGGAGTCTACCATCATAATCATGTTGTTGTTGTTGATTACAATTTTTTGAAAGAATATTGTAAAAATGGGACATTATTTTTAAATGCATCCTTCGCACAGTCATTACATTGTTTGTTTTACACAACTCCGTTACAAAATAGATCTATTCCTTCATCAACGACCATCAAAGTGAAACTGGGAGAGAAGCTTAAAAGGTGAGATGTCAATTTGCGATTGATCGATTACAACTCTCAAATGTAATAACTTTTCGTTATTTTCATGACTTTTCCTCATATTATACTTTCACAGATTTTTACTGCTTTCGTTATTAACAGAGTGGACTTACTATTTAAGAAAATCAGGGAGCTATTCCACAGGATTGGAACGTTCAGAACACTTGTGTTTTTAAACGCGTTTTAAATTGCCCTTTTGTGTATGTGTGCGCGCGCGTGTGTGTGTGTGTGTTATTATTTGTTTGCCGAATTACTTGGTTTTGCATGGATCGTACTGTTGCTTATGCCTAGGTCACATATAAACCGGGCCCCGTACGATTTTCCCTACCCGGCGGCTTGCCGTGGATTTAGAGACCGTACGGGAACCGTCCGATTTTCATTTCTACGGCATGTGTGGTCACATATTCTGCGGCGCCCGGGAGGTGCCCTGAGAAAATTGGTCGAGTAAAATGCAAGGCGCCCGTAAGGGTGCCGGCAGGGTGCTGGCCTAATGCCGACCGGTAACCTTGCGGGCTCCGTCCGATGAGCAGGTGTACCGATGGCTCCCGGAAGGTGCCCTGTCGGGGGCCGGCCGGGGTCCTCAAGGCGCCCGACCGGGTGCCGTGCGGTGCACTGAACTACAGAGCGAGTCAGAAAAAATGTCCCACTTTTTAAAAGTTGTAATGTTTGAAGTATGAATATTTAATCATGGGTTTCATGATATATCTTGATAAAGTTTTCCTCCTTATACATTTAGGTACCATTTTCATTTGAATCTCTGCATACATCACTGAATAAAATATCCAAAAATGGACAATAAATACTAAATTGAAATTGAATTGAAATTGAATATCAGACAATCTTTACAAGACTGCCAGATCTCACTTGCGCCAAGTTACTGGGTGAGGAATAAAACAGTGCATTGAACAAACGCAGTCAGACACGCGCACACACACCCACACACCACCATACACAAAAAACACACACACACATACACACACACACATATGCAAAGGCACACGCACATAAATGAGCATTCCATTCCGACAAGGCCTACCCAAACTGTTACTTTTTGTCGGGAATTCTTGTTATCGTACGAAAAGTTGAGTGGCCGCTGTCCTCTTGGTGCGTATTGGCGGATGTTGTGCTTCATGATGATGATGATGATGATGATGTTAATGATGATGATGATGATGATGATCAAGATTAAGATGATGACAATGATGATGATGATGACATGATCATAGGCGCCGGAAGTGGGGGGGCAGGGGGGGCAGTTGCCCCCCCAGTCAAAAAAGTGGGGGGGCAAAACGCATTTTTGCCCCCCCAAAACGCCCCCCCCCCCCCCTCCAAAAAAAAAAAAAAAAAAAGCAGTAAAGGAATAAACATGGTTTGTATTTTTAACCCAAAAGAACATAACAATAATAAAAACCTGAATTAAAGCACATATACCATTCCATTCAAAGAAAAGGAAAGTTCACAGGCTGGAATTAAATTTTATAAACATTGCGCATGCTACCTATACGGTTTATAATAGCGATACGCGCATATCGTGGACATATTGTGCGAGAATGGGAAAACGTGTCTGTTTTTTTGGTTTTGTTATAGGGGTGAGAAGACATGAGCCCCTGAACGCTGGCGTACTGATGGGGGGGGGGGGTATATCTATACGATACCAGTGATTTACAAATGTTGCTGTTATGACATGATTTTCCGGTATTTTTTCTCCATTTTTTTTAAAGTCATACCTTTTTATGCGTTTGTTGGAAAATAAGAAATTCCCAAATTACAGTCGGGCGAAAAATACGCTTATTTAGAAGCCTTTATGTCATGGTCTGCAAAGTGGCTGGGCTCGAGCCCCTCCCCCCTCACTTTTTGAAAAAGTATGTTGGCTCAGTCGGTAAAGCGTCTGCCTGTCGAACCAAAGATCCCGGGTTCGACTCCCACCCAGGCGGATGACTGAAGCCTGCGTTGTGTGTTAACGTGCCCCTTCCCTTGTTCATAGATGCAGGTTATGTCAAGTGGAAAACACTTCGTCCCTCGGATAGGACGTTAAATGGAGGCCCCGTGTACAGGAGAGTCACCACCCTTGCACGTTAAGAACCCATTGCACTATTCGTATAAGAGTAGGGGGAAACCCCGGTGTAATGGTCCACCTGCATACCCCAACCAGGCCGAGTATACGGCATCTGCAAGAATCTTCAGTATTGAAGGAGGCAGATTATCTTGAAGAAGAAGAAGAAGAAGAGAAAAAGAAAGAAAGACGGAGAGAAAAAATAAGTGACCTGCCAATGTCACAAATAAGATATAAAAAATGCTCATCTGAACGTAATTAAATGCCTAAAACCCCAGAGCTTACGGGTGCTCCGCCCCCGGACCCCACCAAGGGCCCTAAGGCGGGCCCCTGGATGCTCATCTGACCGTAATTAAATACCTAAAACCCCTGAGCTTCCGGGGGCTCTGCCCCCTGGACCCCACCAAGGGCTCTAAGGGGGCCCCTGGATGCTCATCTGACCGTAATTAAATACCTAAAACCCCTGAGCTTCCGGGGGCTCTGCCCCCTGGACCCCACCAAGGGCCCTATAAGGCGGGCCCCTGGATGCTCATCTGACCATTATTAAATACCTAAAACCCCTGAGCTTCCGGGGGCCCTGCCCCCTGGACCCCACCAAGGGCCCTAGGGCGGCCCCTGGTTGCTCATCTGACCGTAGTTAAATATTAAAACCTCTGAGCTTCTGGGGGCTCCCCCCCCCCCCCCTCTGGAACACGTCAATGGCCTTAAAGAGGCCCCTGGATGCTCATCTAACCGTAATTAAATACCTAAAATCCCTGAGCTTCCGGGGCTCAGCCCCTTGACACCCTGCCGAGGCTGGACCCCACGCCAATTTACGCTCTACCTGATCGTTAATACTTCACTTTGAAAAACGTTCCGCGGGACCTGCATGTAACGTGTAAGACTGGTGGTGATGCAGATTTTTCGTCTGCCCCCCCCCCCCTTCCGAACGTTTTTTCTCATTACGTCACTGCCCTCGGAAGGTGAGCCCCCTGGAATGTTTGCCCCCCCAATCCCAAACTGCTTCCGGCGCGCCTGGACATGATGGTGGTAGTGAATGTGTACAAAAGGGAAAGATTTTTAGGGTTATGCCACTTAAACATTCAGCAATCTTGATAAAAATCAATGCTCAATCAGAAAAGGGCTAATTTTGAAACAATGGTCACCATGTGTGTTTCGTGTGCGTGTGTGTATGTGTGTGTGTGCGTGTGTGTGTATTTGTGTTTTTTGTCTGTCTGGATAATTGGATAATTGAAAAAAAATTGCTGTCTTTGTTCAAAACAATATTTTATTTCTCACCTAGCAACTTGGCGCAAGTGAGATCTGGCAGTCTAGTAAAGATTGTCTGATGTTCAGTCATGCATGCAGAGATTCAAATGAAAATGGTACTTAAATGCACTGGGAGGATAACTCTATCAAGACATATCATGAAACTCACGATTAAATATTCATACTTCAAACAATACAGCTTTTAAAAAGTGGCACATTTTTTCTGACTCACTCTGTAGGTGTCCTCTGGTATCCGCATCTCCTGTATTTAAAACTGCGTTGTACATTTCGAGATGCCGCCGTGAGGGACCCGCACGGGCAATATTCATTTTAAATGGCCCCCGGACGGCAGACGCCTATATTGTTGTGCATATCACCCGGGGCTCTTGAGGGGCCCGTGAGGGCGCCGTAGGGTACACGTACGGAACCCTTGAGCACCGCAAGGCGCCCGTAAAGATTTTTCATGAGAATTGACCCCCGAAATCGTGAGGGGCCCGTCCGGGCACCGTCCGGAGCCCGCACGGGACCCGTAAGATGCCCTACGGGCTCTTTACGGGCTTTCTACGGCCTAACGGTCAGATAAAAACGCCGGGAATATTGGGAGCAGCCAACTCAGCACCACGGTGCCCGTACGGCTTAAAAAACTGTCCCGGCGCCCGTAGGAACTTTACGGCAGCCGGCCGGACACCGGCCGAAAATTCCCAAAATGTCTGTTTTTACTCGCCGTACGGGCCCCGGAGTGTATATGTGAAAGCCCCATTACTAAAATAGCAGTGGAGTAAACTCTGTCTCCACCCAGCCTCTCTCCGCTTAGGCATTCTGAAAATTTATCTGAGGGTTCTAGCGATCGAAAGTACATATAATGTGGCCCAAGAGTTGGTCTCAGTTTTCCTATAGGATTTTTCACTAAACGAATATCGTGAATATGTTGGACCGTTGGTCTGCTGGAATGTTCCTGTTTAAGTCTTGAAACCTTATACATGAGCATTGTTGAATTATACACATGCTGTAGTTTAGGCAATAAACATGTATGCCTGCCCAATGTGTCAACACACTGACAGAGTAAGCTTTCACACATATGTTTTTTTACCATGTCCAGAAACGAATTCTGCAATGTGAATATATTAAAAAACATTTCAATTTCATTACAATTCGGCATAACATCTAATCCAAACATAGATTATGACATACAAAGCCCATTATGAGTGTCTTACTCAGTGGGGTATATATAAGGGGTGGCAGAGGGGTTACGTGCCCAGAACGACACTTAAAGGGCCGCAACAAACATAAGGAAAACAAGAAAGAGAAAGGAGAGGAAAGTGAGAACAAAATATTGATCTTAAGTTCATGAATGGATCATGGTTTGAGAAAGAAGTCAATAGAAAACTACATGTACTTAACCCTCATAATAATGTAGACGAAATGATGAAACAATCTGCTGTTCGACTACAACCAAGGATTATTAAAGTTCCAATATTGGGGCAGCGAGATTGAATTAAGTTGAAGTTACATTTTGGCCAAAATGAACATTGTTTATACATGTGTATATATACATTTTGATTTTGTTTTACTCGCTTCGCTCGCTTATGACATTCATAAACAAGACGCTTGATACTCAGCCACCAGGTCTACCCCCCCCCCCCCACATAATTGTTTTTATTTTTTGCACACTCACTTCACTCACTCGTGAAATATATAAACAGGATGGTTTGCATTCAGCCACCAGCCCTCAGCCCCCGCCCTTCCTCTCATATGAAGCTCATATTTTGAATACAGTTTATATAGCGACATGGAACCCGTAACATAGATCAAGAGCAAAACAAGTTTTGGTGATTGATACACTTTAATAAGCGAGTTCGTAAATAGCTCGGGACCGCATGACCCGAAAATATCCACAGATCTTTTACACGATGGATACTTCCCACGTGTGCATTTTATAATAATCACTGCCGAAGTGATGGAGGTGCTTCACGAATACCTTTTGTTTGCCTCTTGAGAAGAATACTTCCACCTGTGTATCAGATATATTGGTGCATAAATGAATACTGATTACATAACTTTCATGAGCACGATCCGAGTATTCGTCTCAATGGTTTTACAATTTGGGTACGAATGACCTTGATCTGCCCATGCGCAAATCATAATTACGAACTCGCTTATTCAAGTCCACTCAATTACAGGCGTGAACGGTGAAGGTACGTTCATATGCGCTCTCTCGAACTCTTGAGACAATGAGTATGCCCTTCACTACATACTTCAAGGACCATTTGAATAAACAATTGACGCATCGACATACATTAATTCATACGACCTAGTTACACTTCCAATAACAAGAGATGTATGAGTACAAACAGAATATCGCATGCTTAAAGAGAAGTTTGATTAAATATGTCATTAAAAAAGGTAATTTGTGAATTTTTTTTTTCTTCTCTATTCTTCTCATGTTATTGTTGAAGAATATCACAAACATAATCTCCTGAAAAGTATAGCTCGTTAAAATTAATGCACTCATATTCGAAATATGACAGGAAATAGCTGAAAGTGTTTCAACCAAACTGTCATGCCACCTGTTTGTGTAGTTCCATATACTGATTTCTAAGTTCAGTGTATGTGACTTTCCACAAGACTGACTTGGTAAATTTCTTATTGATGATTAAAAAACCTCACATTATACGTCAATGCTTACCAGCTTATGTAATCGACGTTTTCAAACCACTTCCACATAGTTTCTTTCACAATGTAATGGAATGACCAGAACTCAATGCTATGTTTAAAGAAGATTTGAGTACCCATGCAATTTAATGGTGAAAGAGAGTGTCTAGTAGTTATTCCGAATCGTGCCGTCAAAACGAACAATTAACACGTATCGAGTATTTTGGGATCATCAAAAGTCTAAACTTTGCTGAAAGCGACATAGGGTACGTGAGACTATTAACATGTGGCAGCAGCCTATCGCATTTGGGTCCAAAAGTGTGAATCATTTAATACTTGATATTATGGGAGTTCTTTAAAGCCCCACTGTACTACTTGTGGCTACTTGCTCCCTCTATATAGAAAACTTCCCAAATCAGTGCCTGTTGGTCCCCCATGATCCTCTTTTTCTTGTGTTAATTGAGAGCTGAGTTGATGAGATAGCCACCTGTCAGTGACCTCGCTGGGTGGTATAATCCCTTCTGGCCGAACTAGTACAGACGACCTTTAAGAGCAACCCTTTCCATGGAACAATGAATATGCTGAAAGCATTTGATTTTGTTCCTCATGAGCAAAGGACGAAAGGTAAATCTCAGGAATTACCTCCCATTATCAAGAGAAGTCAACCTTCTCTTAAAGATGAAGTTGTTCTGGATATGCATGCGATTGCATTGTAAAAGAAACTGTCTTTAAAGCGATTGAAAAAGGTTGATCACGTAGCACATAAGTATTGGTGTATAATGTGAGGTTTTGGAATCATCAAAATCATAACGAAAACTGGCCCAGTCTCACTGGGCCAGTCACAAGCACTCTACACGGAAATGTATATTATGGGACTACACAAACATGTGACATGAAAGTGCAGTCCACAACCTTTAGCTGCTACTTGTTACACATACAGGTTTATTTCGGATAAGAGGGCATTTGAAAAGCTATCCTTTTAAAGGACATTTTTGTATATGATATACTCTTTCACACTAACATAAACAAAGAGTTGAAAATCCCACAAACTATTTTTCAGCTTTTTCCAGAACTCAACCTTCTCTTTAAAGGGGCCGACTTCGAATGATAAGGGTCATCGTGTCCGCTAGGGTGGTCGCGTTACACGACCTTTCATGAACCGAAAGCGGAATATCACGCGACCTTTCGTAGATTTGCCGTGGGATCACAAAGTGTCGGTCAAATTAGACCGAACCATTTGTAGATGAGAGGGATTTATTTCACAAATATTACCCCCGAAATTTCGTGAATAAAGGGGGCATGTTTTCACAAAAGGTCGGGGTACGAGACAACCCGACCCGACCCGATGACCCGATGACCCGAAGATTCGAAGTAAGCCCTTGAACATTTACACTCTCTTGAATGACTCATTTAATAAACACGTGACAAGAGAGTCACTTTCACTCGCAATCACGTGATTTCTACACCACTTGATAAACACGTATTTCAATACAATTAATCAATGACAGAGTTGGTAGGATGAGAACTCAAGAGAAAGTTGTATGTCGGTTTCAATAAATATGTTCAGTTTATCCGATTCATAGTGGTCACTGAAGGTCTTCTTGGCTAAGACTTCGGTTAGCACATTCCAATAGATGTCCAAGATCTACTCTTCCTTTTATCTACCATTCTGTCGATTCAAGATAAATAGCAGCTGATGACGGCAATAATATCATTAGTCATTATTAGCAAACACCGTACATAACAAATAGTCCCCAAGTACACATCCTTCAATCTGTTATAATGCTTTACAGATGCATCAAACAAATGAGGACAATCAACAAGTTTTAGACATTTTTTATATTTTGTTGTTGATTACCTCTATAACATTACAATTGCATATCTAATGGATAAATCATCCGATAAGTTCTTTCTTTAAAAGAAATGTTGGATGGGATGGCGTGGGTGTGCTTGCGAGTGATAACACACATCAGTTGCAACCTCTGAATGATTAAAAGCATATATATATATTGTATCTCTAAAAGTCACAGTTTTCGTGAAAAAGTGAACATGATGAAAAATAAATAAAAAATGATGGGCACAAATTTATACATTGAAGACTGTGAAGGAGACAAATGCAATCATAACGGATTAATGGCGAGTCTGGTCGGTGAAATATATAGGGATGGGATAAATCAACAGATCCATACACTTTCCAAAATTCTAGATTTACAAGGTTATGATGATGATTAGCTGTCAAGAAATACGATAATGATTACAGTATCACGCCCAAAATAAATCATTTCAGATGCGCTATGGAAGGGTCTCATGCACAATAGAATGCTGCTTCGACATTTACGCTAGCTTCAATTACTCCGAGTATTACTTCGTCAAAGATAATTATACATGTAAGTTTAGGATTAGGGTTGCAATCGGGTTTCAGATTAGGTTTAGGGTTAGGGAAATAGATGTATTATTCGGTCCATGGTAGGACCAAACAAAATTCTTCGCATACTCAAGTAAAGGCTATAATTAATGACATTCACATATGAAGAGTTTCATTCCAAAAGGAGCTAAATCCACTTTGGGTACTTCTGAGTAAATCACCTTTTTTTATTTCTCCACTTTCCCTTCAGCCATGTACCTTCATGTTGTTATATATGTTAAAGGTGTCAACCTGGACCAATACTATATGATTTTGAAAAATCTAGAAGTTATTTCTGATTTGTCATTAATTTTTAGATTTTTATTTTTCGTGGATTTAGCTCCTTTTGGAATGAAACATGATATCGTACCTAAAATTTGTGAAATTTTAGAATATTTTCTCAATAAAGTCACTGAAATTTATTTAAATTTAGTAGCAAACCTTTCCTTTTAAATACTAACAGTGAAATCACATCTAAAAATACCTTTTGAAAAGAAAGTAAACAACATATCACAGTTTCATTCCAAAAGGAGCTAAATCCGTTTCATTCCAAAAGGAGCTAAATCCAAATTTTAATAATTTAGTAAAAATCACAAATAACTGGTAGATTTTTTTTTCTTATCATATAGTATTGGTCCAGGGCGACACCTTTAACATAAATAACAACATGAAGGTACATGGCTGAAGAAAAAGTGGAGAAACAAAAAAGTTGATTTACCCAAAGTGGATTTAGCTCCTTTTGGAATGAAACCAATTTGGATTTAGCTCCTTTTGGAATGAAACATGATATTGTAACTAAAAAATTTCATACTTCCTGGTGAAATTTTAGAATGTGATGTAGTGTATTTTGTTACCATGTAGGAAACCATTATTTTAAGACAAAAAACTCAGTTTTGATAAAATATGGATTTAGCTCCTTTTGGAATCAAGCTCTTCATATAACGACCTTTACCTTTTTGTTCTTGCCTATGACCTTGTTGTCCATTCTATTTGTATTAGCGGTCACTTGAAAATCGACCTTTTCAACTTTCATCTTGTCGCGAACTATAGGGTGCCCTCCAGCGACTGTTATCACGCATATTCTGAGTGAGAGAAGAAAAAACAAAGGGAAATCCTTCAGTCTCGTTCAGTGGTTCTTTGCAATCAAGAAGGGTGTCTTGGCCACTGTAATATTGCAGTTTTTAAGGGGGCAGATGGATTGTTAAAATACAACATTGCGGAAAGTCTAATGCGTATTATTTCACCGATTATCTTTTGCAAATAAAAACAAAATCAGAGCAGGTAGTTTTTATTTAATGAAAAAAAAAAATCGAAAATGATAGGAAATACTTTTGAAAGATCAACCCATCAAGGTACTTTCATCAGCCTTGTCCATCACATTTTGAAATGATTGTGAGAACGTTACATTGATGCATTACGTAATGCCAACATAATGTATTTGGGATGTACAAAAGGCAGGGTAGGCTATTTTGAAGGTGCCCTAGGTTGGTTTCTCGAAAGTATTTGTGATCGAGTATAAGACAACTTAATAAGAAAGTCATGAGTTTCTTGATATAGTGGCGGAATGATTTTTTTTCTTAATTCCAAATATTTAATCTGTTTATAAAAACAAAATATACCCTTTTTCGGGGGGGGGGGTGCTGATGTTCTCCTTAAATTTCATTCATTAACAAAATATATAAACAAATCGGCAAACGTATGCCTAATATGGAAGACCGTAGTCGAAATCCAATTCAATACACAACTTCAAAGTAAACAGTGAGAGCTCTCATAAAATTTACGAAAGGAAGCGTCTACATGAAATTCAAATAAGGCTTCCCGCGAACAAGATAATCAAATATAATTGAAAAAGGACATTTGCTTAAACGTCCGGAAAATGACGTCACTCCTACAGAGCACATTACACATCTCCCACGTGAGCAAGCATTCACTGATTAATGACGTCACGTTTATCCATTCATGATTTGCTTTCATTCGTCATTATTGACATTAAGCAGAAATAGACGGCTTACGAAGACCAGCAGCGCGTCGATGAGCGTATGATGTCATCGGCTTCCCGCCGTCTAGTCTAGCTTGTTGCTTGGGGAAACAGCATCAGTTGCTAAAGCAATTCGTCAGTCGCATGAAAAATGTCAGACTAGGGTTTAAAAGGGAAATCCAACCAAGTTGAATTGTGTGAAAACAGAGAAATCGAATACATTTAGTCTGAAGCCCGTGAAAGGATATAAGAAAATTATATAGCATTAGCCGCTTTTATATTATCTTACTAGATAAAAGTAGCCAGACAAACCACTTGCAGTTAATTAGAACCCCGGTCAGGTGATTCAATCAAGATTCTACAAATTACGGTGCACATTATCCATCAATCTCAATGAGGTTAGCATCCTACAGGGCATGTATCTAACACATGGGTGGAGAGAAGCAATGCAGATAAAATGCCAAGATCAAGTGCAGAGCCGGAGCTCGAACCAACGACCTGTGCAAACCTAGTCACCTTTGCAAGTTACCGCCTGTACGACACTTCTTCAAAGTTATAAATTCTTAAAATGTTACGATCAAATACAAAATAAGGAACTCCATGATTACGATTTGGCGTGAAACATATCTCTCTCTCTCTCTCTCTCTCTCTCTCACTCTCTCTCTCTCTCTCTCCTGTCATTAACCTGAAAAGTATCAAAGAATTAAAATCCCTCGTCTAGCCTAGGTTGTACATATAATTTATAAGGTAAACTGCCATTTTATACAAGAAAGGTAGGAGAATTCGTCATTCTGTTTGCTCTTACATGTAAGTCCTACCTATAAAATGGAATCGGTACATCTTCTTTACTGATAAGAAAAAAGAACTTTACCCCCCCCCCCCAACCAACCACAAACAAAAAGGAAAAAAAAATCTTCAAGATAAAAACTTGAAGAAGAAAAAAAAACTTGAAGAAAAAAAATAAGAAAAGAAAGTGGGAAAATAAGGGTGATAAAATATGCAAGTGAACGTAACAAGATTTTTGGAAGAATCTTTCTTTCTTTGATATGTAGCTTTCTTGGTGGGCGCCCCGCGAACTAATTATTCGAACTGATGGCTCAAAGCCTCAAAGGATTAAGGTGTCAGTCTCATTACCGCCGTGGCTTCGAAAATTTTGATTGGAATTGGTGACCTTCGTGATCGAATGTTCATAAAACGCCACGGTTTCCTCGAAAACGACTTCCGAGATCTTACATTAGTTTAAGAGATGAGTGACCAACGGGTGTACGTGATAGCGGTTTCGTTTAGGGATGTAATCATGGTAATTGCGAGTTCGGTGATAGAGTACATGCAGAGGATGTTAGACCGACATGATCATTTTGGGCGAGGGTCACACTAGTTACCCTACTTCTCACACCCCACTGGTGGTCGTAAACATGCTCTGCCAACTTTAGCTCAGTGCTATATATCGTTAAAGATGTAGGGTTTTGGGTTGCAATCGAGTTTTAGGTAATGTTTAGATTTTAGGGTTCAGGTAGGATTAGTGTAGAAATGACCCCGGAGCAATTTTGGCCGGAGCATGTATCCTAGAACCATCGCATTCCCTCTTTCCTTCTCTTTCTATTTCGTCATCTCCCTCCCCAGCTCTCCCTTTCGACCTTTCCTCTACTCTCAATCATGTTTCTCCTCCCCTCTCTCGTCTCCCTTCCCTCACTCTTATTCTCATTTCCCCTGTCTGCTTCCTTTTACCCTTCTCTATTTTCCCTTTCCCTTCTATTTCTTCAATCTTTTTCTAATATCTCCTAATCCACATTGTACTTTTCTTTTCTCTTCTTTCTTTCTATCCTGTTATAGACATATATTTCTAAAAGCATTTAGCACAGAGGCCTGTGCATTGCAAAAATGTTGTTCATTTCTGTACCTGTAAGATTCTATACAATTATCCTCCGGCAGTAGAGATGGGAACAAACTAATTTACCATAACACACAATATGCAAAAACAAACACTGCATGTCACGAAGGGCGCGTTCATGCTTGATTTTGAAGGCAGAATGAGCGATTTGTAACGCTCATCGTAAACGCTCATCGTAATCGCAGTTCCAAGGTGCACTGTTCATGCTCACTTCTCCAGGCAATTCTCCTTGGGTGGCCTTCAGCTGGATTCGCAAACCTGTGTGCGCATGCTACGTAGACCCACTAGAGGTCAGTGCGTTGACCCCATTTAAACGCGTTTACAAATTGTAAACGCATCTTTTTGTGAGTTTACGATCGGCGATCGTGATCGCCGTTTTTCGGTGATTCTACAAAAGTGAGCATGAACGCAAGCGTGTTTTAAACTAAACGCGTAACAGATGCCTGATTCTGGCCGTCAAAGGGCGCGTTCATGCTTGATTTTGACGGCCAGAATCAGGCATCTGTTAAGCATGAACGCAGCCTAAATCAAGCATGAACGCGCCCATTAAGAGGGTATGCTGGTGGAAGACAGAGGGCGCGTTCATGCTTGATTTTGACGGCCAGAATCAGGCATCTGTTACGCGTTTAGTTTAAAACACGGTTGCGTCTTAGCTCACTTTTGTAGAATCACCGAAAAACGGCGATCACGATCGCCGATCGTAAACTCACAAAAAGATGCGTTTACAATTTGTAAACGCGTTTAAATGGGGTCAACGCACTGACCTCTAGTGGGTCTACGTAAGAAGTAAGCATGAACACTACATCGTGGAACTGCGATCACGATGAGCGTTTACGATGAGCGTTTCAGATCGCTCATTCTGCCTTCAAAATTTAAGCATGAACGCAGCCAGAGACTCGTCACAGCAGAAATAAGAGATAAACCTACAACGATTAACACTGAAAGAGATACATAGGCATATGACAAAATAAATGAAAGAGATGAAATTGGCAACTTATAAAGATAAACACACAAATAAGGCGATTTTTTTTTATAATCGTGTTTTTGAGGCCGCCCGCTTTTTAAAAAAATGAAAAAACACCAAAAACATACTGCTAAAGTTACATTTTTCGGGAAAAATAAAATAGAATATAAAAACTGGCGGCCGCCTGGCGATAATCTTGAAAAAATAGCCCGGTCGGACGGACGTCTTAGAAAATGAGCTGAGCGGCCATTTTTTTTAAAAAGGGCCTCCTCCTATCATTTTTTCAAAAAGGAAGCACGCTAAACATGTTTTTTTTAAAATTATTTAGCCTATACAATTACTGCAAAGTCCTTGACTCTTTATGAGCACAAAAAAGTAACAAGTCGTTAGATTTGTTGTAAGTAAACTTTTCGTGTGAGAGATATATTGCAACGCGTGACATCACTCTACGAAAGCAATGTTTTTTGTATGGTGTGCCTTTTAAAATTTAAAAACATATAGTTACTTACTTGTTGGAATGTTGGAGAATGCAAAAGTCTTCAGCTGTTTTCCCATTCGTGTCTGTACAATAGAGGTATACAAGATCGTAAATGTAAACATGCAAAGTGAAATACACAAATGAACTACAAATAAACATCTCTCCTTCACTACAAATACATACCTTCCAGATGTTTTCTTTCATAAATTCATAATTATATTGTAACTGTTTTTCACCAAATTTGGTCCATCTGATAAGTTTGTCGGTTTGGCTTAGGTAAAACGCTGACTTGGGAGAATATAGCATCGAGCGATATTTCGTGTCACATTGTCGTTCACAGGTGCCATTTTCATTAATGACAATTTGCTTTAAATTGAATCAATACCACGCGGCTGTTGTTTTCGTGTTGTGACATTCACATGCAGGCTTTTATACAAAAACACGTATGCTATTTACAGGCGCGGATCCAGGATTTCTTAGGGGAGGGGGCCCAACTTTTTTTTTTTTTGCTCCCGAAAATTTGAAAATCGCGCCGGCCGAAAAGTCGCTCAGTGGGGGGGGGGGGGGGGGGGGGGGGGGGGGTACAGAGCACAATTTTTTTTTTTTGCTCCCGAAAATTTGAAAACGCGCCGGCCAAAAATTCGCTCCCCAAGTGGGGGGGGGGGGGGGGGGGGGGGGGTAATGAGCACATTTTTTTTTTTTTTTTGATCCTCAAAAAAAAATTTCAATTTGCACCCCCCCCCCCTTGAGCGCCAGGGGGGGGGGGGCCCAACCCCCAAAAAAGGTAAAAATCACGCCCGGGCCCCCCCCCCCCCCTGGATCCGCCACTGGCTATTTATGCATTACTGTATAACCGATATCTTGAATTTTGAAATGAATAGGATACAGAAATGCGACAAATATTGATCAAATTTAAAAAAAGTTTTCGACAAGGATGAAGGGTGAATATATTTTGTGAGTTTTTTTCCCCATCAAAATAGGATGTTGTCGACGGTAAAAAAAAAACGTTCCGTAAGTATCGCTCGGTGGCAATGAAACTAGAGTATCAAATACGCATATTTATTTATTGAAACAAATGTACAAGCACATCTGGCTCTTCATGCATCAACACTGAATACACTGATTTTCATCTGATATAACAAAGAATACAAATACATCCACACATGTACAATGGTAAATAAAAGTCATAACATCGACGACGATGAAAACAACAACAACAATACAAAAAATAATACAGTAATAATAATAATAATGTTAATTATTATAATTATAACAACATTAGTTCGATTGCCAGTGAATAAAAGAAGGCTGAATATTAATCACTCTAATTTCAACAAGCTCGCTCGAGCATTCAAGAACTTTCTTTCAACCAGAATACCAGATGACATTTAATTTACATCGGTCGAGAGTGGCACATGTATCACGAATACAAAAATGTTATTTTAATTTCAATTACATCTTACTAACTAGCCTACTCCTCTAGAAATCAAGATATTTACTTAATTCAATTCAGGTTGTGTTCCAAAATACCAATACATAGGCCTATTGTTAGACGATCGTATTTTAGAATCACCATTTGTAGAGTATAAGGGGATTAATATTATAGGATTTAATCAAAGAGAACAATATGGGCAAAAAACTTTCAATTCAGGAAATATATCATGATCCATTTCCACTCTCTATTTCATATTCAAGTCCTAGGTATGTCCTATACGTTACCAAATATTCATTAGTTGTATTATGGAATTGTGAATATAAAATGACATAGAAATATAATTTGATATTTGATTTTGCCTAAGTCAAGCTTTAGTAGGGCTATCAAATTGATAAAGAAAGTCATCAGTCTTATAGTTTGGGGTTGGTATCTAGTAACACATGGGACAAAGAGCTTTGACTCGGTCTCATATAAAAGTAAAGACTAAAAACAAAATATCACAAAAACTAGTTAATCAAACATGAAAACAAAATAATAAAAAATTGTCATCGTTAAAAGCAGACTTGTAATTGTTATATAAAAAACGTCTATAAGACTATATGAGATGAGAGAAAATCTCTATCTGAGTCACCTCTCTAGTCTCTAGGTCGGGCCATACTGTACACAAAATATATGATAGTAATGTATGGATTTAATTTCACAACGCCCATTTGCAACTCTTTAAAATGAAATAACCAGGAAATAACCAAAAATGAGACTTAGAGAGTGAATCAATTCTCACTAGATTGGAGAAGTGTTATAACTTAACACTGTCTCGCCCTAATGAAATTAACCAGACATGATTAGTATGGCTAATATCCATATGATTTGTCCAGGAATTTTTTCTGTCGTTTCAGCTACATGTATCTCACAACACATTTTTTTCAACCACTTCACAGCCCTCACTACACTTGTGAAATCATCTTGTGTCATTATCAACTTGGAAACCTGAAAGTCATGGCCGAATGATAGATGAAGAGTCCCTGAATCAGGTAAACTAGCTACTGTAATGTAAGTAAAGTAAAATTGGCCCTCATCGATTTCAAAATGTGTTCATTTTCAAGTAGATCTAGCGCAGAACACTCCAGCAAAGCATAGAGTCAATGCTAATGCGTATTGACCTCTAGTGCTGTATACTTGCTGAGAGGCAGCAATTGCACACAATGCACACATTTGCACACTAATGCACAAAATGAATACGTAGTTGCTGATCGGCAAGTTTGACAGTAGACATACGATTTGAATTTTCAAAGTATTTTTTTCAAACATCTGTAAGTTGAAAAGATTGTATTTTACTGCTATTTTATCGGTGTCATCATTGTCATTAAAGTACCGATTTTTGAGTGAAATCAGTTGAGTTGTGTACAGTGGTGTTTGAAATGTTGAGAATCAATTGAGGTCGTCTAAAAAAAAAAATTAATACACAGCCAGGATAATAATGCGGCTATGTGTGGTGCAGAGATGAATTCTTGACAAAGTCCCACAATCCCCACATGATTGTGTTTGGTCCATTGAGGGCAAAAGTATATGGGCTTTTTGCCACTGCATTAAACTTAATACAGCAGCCGCAACATAAATAACATACAGAACAACAAACAGGAGGCCTGTACTTCGAAAGAATAATATATATTAAATGACGAGAACAAAATAACAATGAGAAATTAATGATGATTAGAATCTAGATTCTAGTCTGGGTCTAAATTTAAGGGAAAAGGAAGACGGAAAAGGAAAAGAAGAAAAAAGGATGGAAATGAAAAGAAGGAGAGGAAGAGGAGGAGAAGAAGGAATAGGAAGAGAAGAATGAGAAGAAGGAGAACAAGAACTAGAAGAGGAGGAGGCGCAGGAGGAGGAGGAGGAGGAGGCGCAGGAGGAGCTGGGACTTAGGAGCATTATTACAAGTACAGCAATAGGTGGGGTAGACCGAAAGCTTCAGTCTCTATACCGTCGGTTGTTCCACTGAGACTACGTCTGGCTCCACTAGACCTCCGGTTATAGAGACTGAACGATCGCCTATGCCAGCCTATGTTGAAGATATCACGGCTAGATTTTAGCCGTTAGGCCCCTCCCACAAACATGAACAAACTTGCCACGGCCGTATTGTTATGCCCCAAAATCCCCCAAAATGTCATTTTACCTCGTGCATATCCAATTTTACATTAGGCCTAGGCTATAATACATCGGTTCCACTTACTAACTTGATTGAAATAATCCGTTTAATGGTCCCTTTTAAGGAAATTATGGGTCAAAATCGACATCCATGTTGAAAATCTTGCAAGCCGTGTTTAACTCTCGCTGCCGTCAATCTCATCCCTTCTAGTCTACGCCGAAGGCAAAAATGATTATGAAGGAAAAAACTGTGATAACGCCATTACGAACGTGTAGATGGCGCACAGTTCATGTTTGTGGGAGGGGCCTAACGGCTAAAATCTAGCCGTGATGGCATAGGCGATCGTTCTGTCTCTATAACCGGAGGTCTAGCTAGTGGAGCCAGACGTAGTCTCAGTGGAACAACCGACGGTATAGAGACTGAAGCTTTCGGTCTATAGGTGGGGCTACACTGACAGCATATATCATCGCCTCACATGTAGCCGATCGAATTTAGTGTGCTTAACAATAAATACCAGTAATCTATCACCAACAAATAATAACACAATGTAATATCTTACCGATCTGATATTTTGCAGTGAAATATCTTTCGAGAAAAGAGGGGAAAACCTCATGTTTGATGGTCTTGTCTTTTGTCACACTTTGCACCATGGAAGCTGCCATTTTGAATGACTTGTATTTGTCTGCAGAGGGCGACATCAGGCTTTTGATCGAGACAAGTTATTGATCATGCTCGAAATGTTAAATTATGTCCCTTTTTTCTTCTTTCTCGTCTTCGTTTATGATCTCAGGGTCTTCTTCTTCTTCTGCTGCCTCTAAATCTCATCCTCCTCATCACCTTCTTATTTTTCTTTTGTTTTCTTTCTTCTTCTCATTATTTCTTCTTGCTTTTGTTCTTCCTTTTCTTGTTGCTGTTAGTGTCCTCGTTGTTGTTCTTCTTGTTGTTCTTCTTCTTTTTCTTGTTCTCCTTCTCCTTCTTCCGAAACTTCTTCCTTCTCCCAAACTCCTCTTCTCTTCTTTTCTTTTTTTTTTCTTGTAGTTTTCCCTTGTATGATTTTAGTAATTTTTTCATCTGGTAAAATGAAGAAAAACAAAATGAGAGGGGGTTTTTTTACGTTAAATTTTTAAGCCGATGGGCATAGTGAAATTATCGAGACCAATAATTCTACCTTTATTTGTCTAATCATAAGTTTGTTTATCGGAAATTGAATATTTTGACAACAATTCTCGCACAGGTAAAATAACAAAGGGGTGAAAAACACAACTTAAAACTATTCTTTTATACTGGCTGCGGTGTGTAAGCGTTTTCAGACAAAATGAATCACTAACAGTTAAATATTATCAAAGGAAAATTTACATTTTAATTTTGAAAGGTATTATTTTGGAGGTATATTGTTGTTGTTTTCTTTGTTTTCTCACAGTTTTCTCACAGTCCTGCTTGTTTGTTTTTCGTTCAAAGTAACATAGTTTACAGACGAAAAGAGCTTCTTTGTTAGCCTGAGGCTAGGTATCCCAAAATATCCACAGAATATATTTTATACATACAAATTGAATAACAAAAACAAATCAGATGTCCTTCTTGTCTAAATATAAAAAGGTGGTATTCGTGTGTGAATGAAAGTATTTCCCCGATGTTACCTTTAACTAAAAAATGTGTGTACATTAATTTTGTTTTGATGGGATGATAAACTGGTGTCAGTTGTCTCTTCAATTGCAAAGTACAGCTGAAAGAATGGAGTTTCCCTCATTGTTAAGGTTAATGGAGATTCAAATACACTCAGCAAAACAGAAATTGGGCACTCATTATTGTTCAACGTTCATAAATCCGTCAATAAAAATAATATTCTACCAACATCAATTAAAATAAAGTTTTGCACTTTCACGCTTGGATGGCACATTCATTTAAACTGATATAGAAATTATTAAATTACAAATCTGAAAAAAAAACCTATTGACATAGAAACAATAATTATTATAGAAAAAAAAAATTGATCGAGAGAAAGAAAAAAAAAATCGAAACTGAACGAAAAAAAAAAAAATCTTATAGATCCTCGATCGCTTTGCACTTTCATATCCTGCAATCAATCAAACTTAAATAGTCTCAATGGTCGCGTGTTGTAATATTCACAATGATTTGTACAACAGACGATATATTTTATTCTCGTATCTAAAGGACAGAAGTTTCGTCGTTTCGCACCGCCGACTCCTTTCTGTTGGCTATTCATATTCTCACATCCTTTGCTTCCCATACATCACAATAGTAGAATCACGTGACCCCTTGGGTTGCGCTGGGTTAGGGGTTTAATCAAGCCCGAGGGCAACTTCACCGTCTCTTGGGACTTTAATGCCTTGTTTAGGCATAATGCCTAGAATGAATATTAAGGCTTTCTTATATCATTCATGGATACATGTACACGCATAGAGCAGGAAATTGAGGCATGATTTCTTGTCATGACAGGAGGGAGGTCAAAAGTATTTAAAAAAATGTGTTGATAGGACATACGACAAAATGAATTAAATTAACAGACATCCTACATCTTCAAAAAAGAAGAGTTTGCATTTGTTGTATACTGTTGCAGTTGCAGAAGTAGACAAAATAAAGCAACGACAAAAAAGTGGGGTTAATGAAATTAATCAAAACGACACCTCTTTATATATTTTTTAAAAAAATTGCGAGAGAACAGAAAGAGATTTGAAAATAGTATCCTAAATTTTCAATCTCGGTCAGGCAATTTTTGTCTGCATTTTGTCTTTCTTCATTATTGAACATTTCCCATAAAGGGTGTACCCTTATCCCTTGGTCCCAACCTAGGCTTTAGCCGATGCCATAGTTTGTCGTACGCCCCATTGAAAGTTTGTATATTCTAGCACTTTTAAACACAATGAATAATCAAATATGAAATACCAATCGATATCATACATTATGGAAGAGAATTGAACAGTATTCAAAGGACACTAAAATAATGTACAATATTATGTGTAATTATCATGCGAGTGAGCTTAGCGACCGCGAGGAACATTGTCCTGTTTTAAGACTCCCTTAATTTGTTATCAGTTGATGTTATTCCATGCCATACATAGGCTGATACAAAAATGGGTTTTTAATACAAAAGTGGATTAGGCCTACTTGTTATGCATTTTCAATTGTGCATCGGAAATTGAATAAAACGGATTCTACAACATTCAGTATGATTCATTAATCCAGAGAGCTCTCTATACTTAAAGTCTAAATCATAAATGTTCATCTTTTAAGAAAATTCTGGGCGAGGGAGACTACGTAGTCAAAAGGAAGTGTCCCTCCCCTCTCCTGATTTCTTAAACAAAATTATTTGGTTTTCAGAACCGGGGGTGGGGGAGGGGGTAAGAACAAATAGTTAAAATGCCGCAAGCCTTTCCATGCATGCTATTTATGTTCTGGGTGTCCGGGGTGATGGAGCTATTAACATTCGTTCTCTTATTTTTGTATTTATTTATTTATTTGTAGTTTTTCTTTTTGTACAGGGTAGGCTTATACCATTGACGGTTATCGATTTTGAAAAAGCTTGTTTTTTGCGAGAGGGGGACGTCCCCTTTGTAGCCTACTGGATCCGCCAAAAGGTTTGTATTTATTCTGCGAACAATATCGTGCCATATTGTCTTATCACAATTTAATATTGACCTTAGTTTAGAGAAAAACAACGGTCTGATTGAAAAGACTATAATATTCCAGCGATGTCTGAGGATATAATGAGCGGCAGGATGGAACGACGCGTCCCTGGAAATCATTTAATATTCATATCACGCAAAGGAAGAAGAAAAAAAATCGAAGAGCAGATAAGAGCGGAAAGATAAGGGTCACAAGTATGGCAAGCCAATACTCAAATGAAGCGAAACAACTCTGTTTATCGCCAAAAATGTAAGTAATATCGGAGCTAAACAGAGTTTTTCGAGAGTAACTGTGCTTATCGAGAGAAACTGTGCTTATCGAACGATACATTTAATTTCTCTAGGAAAAACTCTGTTTATCATCGAAAAAAACTTAGTTTGTCATTTTAATGCGCATTTTGCTTACCACGTACAGGAGCTCCTCTCTGTTTATGAGGGGAAAGGGGGAAAGAAACATAGGAATAAAGCAGACGGGCAGACAGTGTGATCGTCTTGGTATGGTTTCAACGGCGGGCTCGTGGGAGAGGCGCGGGGAAGTGCAGGGTGGAAACGAGAAGAACGCATTACTCTCCTGCTGCCTGCTCCAGCTTTACAAATGCATGTTTGCATTCAGTCCCTGTACATACAGAAAAGTAATTTAATTTCGAATGTCGCATTAAAGGCTTGATGTATTTAACGGCAATGAATGATTTATTTGGGAAAGACCACTGTAGCGAATAAACAGGCCTGTATTGTGAAATTGACATTTATGTTCTATACAAATTCAATATCCAAGAATGCATCCGAAAACGTACCAGTGCTGAAGGGCGTAATAAGCAAACATTGTAATATCGAATATGATGTTTTTTAGATATATTTTATAAACAATAATTTACATAAATATCCGTCTACAAATACCGTTCGGCTTTTCCAGTGACTTCCGCATCAGCATAATCACCATCACTATTACCAATATCATCATCATCATCATCATCATCATCATCATCCCAACAACAGTGTCATTTGAGTGGAAAAAAAGGAGATATTAAAAACGGACAAAATAATATAGAGAAAAGGTACAAATGTTTGTTTAGAATATATTCTATTCTCGATTAATGAGGGAAAAGATTACATGTATATGTTTTCTAGTTTCTAGAAAATGGGAATACAAGATAGACCAACTCGGATTGTTTTCTTGTTTTGCGTTTTTTTTTTTTTTTTTTTTTTGTTGCTTTCCTCTGTTTCATTTGTGTTCTTGATTTGCTTTCCTCTGTTTTATTTGTGTTTTTTGTTTGCTTTCTCCTGTTTTTGTTTTTGTTTAAGATTTGCTTTCTTTCATTTCGTTTTTGTCCTCCATTTGTGCTCCATCTTAAAAGAAATAGAAATACGCTCAATGTGTCACACCGCCACACCGCCATACCGACCCCAAAAGGGCCCTAACCGACCATAAACCGAAAAAATATGTGCACGCAGACGTCGGCAGGGTTCAGTTTGCTGTCAGCTTTAGATCGGTCTGTTATTGGAGTTGTCGGCCTGTAGACAGTTTATTGTCAGGTTCAAGAAATTCTTTGGCTATGATCTTTCAAGCATGCTCGAAAGATCCATCATAACGAAATTTGAAAAATGTTGATCGGTCTGTTGTCGGTCTTTTCGATGTTACTGCAGTAATAAATGTAGATACTTATATGTTTTTTAAATATCGTCTGGCATTTGTATTTCTCTATGATAAAGAACGATAACCATTCTGTAACGGAAACCATATTCTTTTTTTAAGATTATCACCACAAACTTTCATGATTTTATATCAGGTTTTGTATTTTTTGTTTATTTAGGTCTAACATCCCTGTTGGATGTAATCACGATATGGTTTAATTTCTGTATTCATCGTCTTTCTGTCGTGATACCTATTGATTCTCTGTTTTGCAATGCTACATGAAAAGAAACAGAAAAAATATTTATTTGTTTATCCTAGCCTACAACACAATCTGATTCTATCGAGGAAAATTGTACATCAATCGGTATCAGAAAATGACAAAATATTATAACACAAAATCAATGGTTAAAACGTTGCGTGTGTGTGGGTGTATTTTTAACATCAGAAATTCGCGTTTAAAAGAAGCCGAACAATAAGTTAAGAGTTATAGAAGTTATAAAAATGGACGGCATTTGCACAATTCTTTTGGACTGTCGATCACAAGGTCCGTGGTTCGAGTCCCGCCGCCACACTAATGTCATTTGGCAAGACATTGATCTACATTTGCCACACTCCACCCAGGTGAAGTAAATGGGTACCTTGTAGGAATTTATTCCTTGAAATACTAAAGCGCCGTATGGCAGCCGTGCCGTGCCAGGGTAATAATCGGGAGCGCCAGAAGGGTCAAATCTGACTGACATGAGCGCTATACAAGAACCCACTATTATTATTATTATTATTATTATTATTATATTCCATTATTCCTCTAAAATAAACAGTGAACTGGTATCATATTGAGGTTCAATATTTGAATGTTTTCATTTAGATAATACCAACACATAATGCTATTTGATTAATTATCTTCATAATTCTGGTCTATAATTCAACGTATTTGTTCAAATGGTCTTTTGGGCTGTAAGAATCCCGTCGTATTCCGAAGTTTGCAAAACGGTATTGTAAATGACCAACCTTGGTCCATCATAAAGCGAACGGCTTGTTAGACGAACATCTCAAAATGTAAATGTTGTAATTTGAATAATACGAATTCATTTTTTTAAGGATGGTTTGAATCAATTATAAATCTAGTAAATGTGATATTAATAGAAAGATTATTTAAAAATAAATTGTACATGTATTTTAGGTACAACTGAAGAAAGAAAATTGCTTATATAGAACAGTCCTGGTCATGGTAGTAGCAAAGAAACACAACTTTGTTTGGGTTGACCTTATCAAAATTAATTAGGGTACAATGAATCAAAACAAATGAGTACTACTTTTGTGTAAAAATAAGATAACGAAAATGTTAAAAACGATGATATACCAAAAACTGCTTGCTTGTCCTCGGTTTTCCCATTAATGGAATAAATGAGGGAAATTCAAACAATGATACTATTCAGGGTTGCAGAATTCTAAACATATTTTGCTTATTCTCGTTAATATGATACTAGACACAAATAGTTATGTACGGTTTCAGTATCAACAAAATAATTTAAAATGGTTATATCGAGTTGTAATCTGCGATAGGCGTTATACAAATCTAGATTCATTATCATCATATTAAAAATAAGACATATTGATCGTTGCCAATAACCCTAAAATTATGAAGAAGTTAATTTCATTCCGATCATGATAAAGAAGAGCAATGTCGATGTTTATCATAATCATAATTTGCACCACATGTTTGTCAAAAGTTACAAAGCACCTTTAGCCTCACAGAATTTTTTTTGATTTGGTTGTTTTTTTCCTTTTCAGCGTAACACAGTTATCATGACCCTATAATCATCAGATAATCAATCATCCAACTGAGTGTATTTACATAATATTCTTGATACCAGGACATACAAATAACTATGAACGACAATGACTTCGCCCAAGCTCCAGTGACAAACCAATTATATCTTAACTGTTCAATCCTTCTCCGCATGCACACCTACCTGCGTTGCTATAGTTACACGATGACGTCATATCGCAGGAGGTAGATATTTTCAGTTGGCGTCTCCATATGGCTACGTCACTGCGACGCTTACAACTGTTTTACAGGCTGTATAGTAGTACATTAATATAACGAATTATCTATGTCTGATCTCTGCATTTTAATTTCTTCACATGTTGAAAAAGATGTTTAAAAGATGAAACCAAAAGCAGAGATGAAGCATGATTCGTGTAGTGACAAATTAATGTACATTTCTCTTCTTTTAATGCAACTTATTGGTAGCAGATTTTTAAATGATTGAACGTAATCTTACTGCATGCAGTTGTAATGACATTGCATTTTGTTCGTCAGTCAGTTTACCCAAGATGTTTGCAACATGTTCTAAGCGCATTTCAAATACCATTGATTTTCACGAATTAAATTCATTAAATTCTACCTATGATATGTATTTTTAGCGAGTTATTCTTACTGATGTATCAATATCATTATAATCAACATTAATCTGTCCCTCTTGGAACTTAACGATTATCATTTCCGTATAAACTAAATCATAATCTAAGTCGAGTTTTAACTTTAAAAACTCAATTTTACGATCCTCATCGTGTAGCCCACTTTGTTTTTCTCTTTCTTACCCCTTTTATTTTGCTGAACGGAGGATCCCTGGTCTATCCGCGGGATAGGCATTATCATGATTGGTCGGTTTGTTTATTTTACCTGACTGCTAAGAAAGCATGTGCTAGGGGACCGACGGACTTTAAGTCCACTCCAAGTGACTTGGTAATGAGGATTAATGCTTTACAAAAGGGTACTAGCTCATCGAGTTGGTTACGAACCCGGACCCTCCATGTTACGAGACCACTGCTCTAACAATGAGCCATCAGGTCTTTGTGAGGATGAGTGGATCCGAGGAATGGGTGCATGCAGGGGCGTCTCCAAAGGGAGTGTGGGGGTGCGACACCCCCACCTGTTAGGATATTGTCGGTAAAATTGCGCTGCCGTCGGGAAAAAAGAGAAAAGGGGGAGGGGGAAAAGAGAGGGAAGGGAAAGAGAAGAAAAAAGTAAAATGAAAAGAAAGGAAATAAAGGGGGAAAAGGGAAGAAAGGAAAAGAAAGGAAAGAAAAGAGAATAAAGAAAGAGAAAAAAAAGAAAAAGAGGGAGGAGAGGAAAGAAAGAAAAGAAAGAAAATGAAAAAAATAAAGAAAAGGGTACAAAAGAAACGGGGGTGAAAGAGAGGAGAGAGGGGGAGGTAAGAGCCTGAGAGAGGAGTAGTGGAAGTAAAAGAGAGAAGGGAGTTGTTGGGTGGAGCTGTCTCGTCGAGGGAGTAAGAAAGACACGCATAAATATGTTGCTGTGTTGGGTCAGCTGTGTTGGTATTCTTGCTCGATCCTCGTGTACTATATCAATGCAGAAGTTTGAAGTCGGTGAGATGTATAATGTCGGTCGGCCGACAAGTTTTTTCCCTACAAACTGTGACTTTTTATTCGCTGTGACGATTTCGAGAGTGACTACAATTACGATACTTGTACTTTCTCGAAGTTTAACTTTCCTATAATATCAGCTAAAGAAATCAGAGGCTTACAATTCTCGGGAAAACTAACTTCAAACAAGGATTAAGAGTCAACAACGGTACAACGAATCGTCTTCCTTTCTCTAATATTTTGATGAAACGTCAAAGATTCCGCGCTTTGCGCAGGAAGGGGGGGGGGGGCAAGGGGGGCTCTATTCAGACAAAGATTAAGAGTCGAGTACGTTATAACGAGCCGTCTTCTTTCATTAATAATTTAATGAAACGTCTAAGCTCTAATGGGGAAACTGAATTCAGACAAGGATTAAGAGTCGAGAACGGTACAACAAATCGTCTTATTTTCCTAATAATTCATTGAAACGTCTAAACTTCCGCGCTTCGCGCGGGAGGCCTTTCACCCACCCCCTTTAAGTGATTCGCTTTCTCCCTACCACCCCTCCCTAGAATAAGATCCTAGCTACGCGCCTGCATTAAAATATATAGCTATGATGCTGACTAAGTTGACGAAGAAATCCGTATTTTATGTCGTCGAGGAAAATGACCATTAATTTTTGCGCATAATTATGCAAGTACTATAGATAGTTCATAGGAAAAACAGTTAAGCCTTCGGCCCCGGGTTTATAGAGTTAAAGTTGAAGATATTGGGACATTTAATTTTGTCGATAATTGGTGGCCTCTACTCCTCCCACTGAATAAGGTCTAGCGACGCCCCTGGGTGCGTGGCAACACCTTAATTGAAACGGTAAAAAATAGTTCCCTTTTCACAATCAGGGGGGGGGGTGGACTACTTGTTTTTAATAACCTTCTGCTTGCTTTGATTCATGCTTCTTCGGACCTTCGTTGTAAAGATGAAGAAATTTAGATCACAGCTGGCGAAAATTTACCCAAACAGGTATTATTTGAATGGTTGTTTTAAAAATGAACTATATCTCAACGTTATATTACCAATCAGGGGAACCTTGTCAGTAAACTTAATGGTAAAAGCATAGTAACGTACATTAATTTGATTTAATAAATTCATCCACTCATTCATCTTCATGCATTCATTCCTTCATTTCATTTATTTATTTGTTATTTCATTAATTCATTAATTCCATATTTCATTCATTCACCTATTCATTTGTTATTCTATGACATGATTACTTCCCTTTAAACAACATCATGTTACATTATGTAGGTGAGTACATTTCAGATGAAGAATACGTGTTTCATGATGCGAAGCGATTTTTGATTTTTAAACGGCGAGACAAGCTGAAAAGCAAACCTTGTATATTAAAATCACGTCCCTGAAATGAACGAAATGTTTTATTTGTAATTTGAAAATACAGTTGTAAAAGAATATCAGTTACGTTAATAGACAAGCTTTATATATATATATATATATATATATATATATATATATACATATATATATATATATACATATATATAAATATATATATATATATATATATATATATATATATATATATATATATATATATATATATACACTATCGTTCATAAAGGTGGAATATTTTTTTTAATTCCATATTAAAAAAAAAAAAAAAAATCCACCTTTATGAGCGACAGTGTATATATAAAGAACAAGTAGAAGAAGAAGAAGAAGAAGAAGAAGAAGAAGAAGAAGAAGAAGAAGAAGAAGAAGAAGAAGAAAAAGATCGTGATGAAATAAAAGGGATGAAATTATACCACTGTTTCATACTCATGATGATAGCATACCTCAGAAATTTGTTGGTTTTAAACCAACTATCGTTCGATGTTGATTAAAATGGAGTGTGAGAGAGGATATAATTCTTTCCTTCCGGCCATCTATTATTAACTGTGAAAGGACAATATATACAGACGTTTTGATTCATTTATTCATTTCGTAATTAGTGAAAAATGCGACATTCCATTACAGAACTTATACCAGTGAAAACAAACTTTCTAAAGAACAAATAATACTTTATTTCAATTTCAATTTCTATTTCAGAATTTTGTTTCGTTTGATTTGTGAACTATGATTCCATAACATAATTCTATAACATGTATTGCTTTCTTTTTAGCCTTTCTATTCACTCTCAATATGATTGTTTAAAAACAATATACCTTGATATGGGTTTTCTTTGTCTTTTAATATATATTCCCAATGATAACTTTGTTTTTATTTTGGAAAAAAATAAAAAATAAAAAAAATTAGATGTACAACTATTCCTCTGCATACTAATATTTTGTCATTCTAATTTGCTTTATTTTATAAAAACGGCTTTTAAATGGCTTCATTTTTTTTAGACTATTCGAAAGCACTGTTTATCGGGATCATAATAAAAATAATCTAAGAAAATCCAGGGGCCTTAGCATTTTTGAAACTCGATAAGCTATATAATCTCAGTATATCTCTTCAACTATTATACAAAATGCCATATTTATGTACATTACTATTTTGCATTGTCAATAGACCGATTAACTAACATATTAAAATTGTACGCAGACTTTTTAAACAAAGGTTACTCTTGACAAACTAAAGCTTGCCCGACATAACATGTCATCATGTATGCATACTGGATTTCAAGTAAGTTTTACCGGTCTATCCAAAGTTCAAAACATACCTTTGGTAAAACCATTCCTTAAAAAACCAGGTGCCTTGATTTTAAAAATTTCTATGTAAAATCACCTCCAAACATTAAGAACATTTAGACAATTTATGTACATAGTTGAATTGGCATTGTAACACAAAAATCATTATTATCGACTTAAAGGTATTACAAAGTTTAGGTATGGGGTCATGAATTTGGTTCAAAAGAACATATTGGAAGCATATGCGGATCCTACTAGATTCAATGATCGTTGTCGCGGTTGAAATCAAGTAAAAAGTTATGAAATTGTAAATAATAAACTATTTGTGTTGTATAGCTCCCTCTCAAGGTCAAGATATTGATTAAGCTATACAAAAATGTTTTCTTGACTAAAATCGAACGATTAGCTATAACGTTCGGAAATTATATATCACAACTACATATTCTGATATTTTCATGGTCGCAGCTACCATTGTATGGCTGTAGGCGTTATTTGAAATTTATCAAAATTTACCGGGAGCACCAGTACATTTTTAATATATTAAATTCTTCTCGAAAGCAGAAGTGTTTTAGGGGCTAAATTTCCTAGTGCTTATAATACATCCACAGGGACATCCAAATATATCAAAATTGTGAAGAATCATTATACACCCAATTTTCAAAATTTCCCGAAACTTTGTATTACCTTTAAAGTAAAACTTGATGTTTTTTAACTACTGTTCAATCGCATATCATGATGAATCTCTCTTAAAAGTAATCCAATTACTTTGATTTCTCTTAAAGCGCAATGATACTCTTAACTCTCGTACAGAGAACACTTCTATAGATACGTTCATTATACAACACCATCCCGATGAATCCTCTCGCATAGACCACACATTTCAGAGCTTTCTTATTTGCCATCATATTGTATTACTATTACCATGATTGTGTATCTAGTATATCCATGCTATTATAATACAACATGCCATATGTGCATAACGAATGAGAACCGCATATAGCCCGGATTTTGATTTCATTATATTATCGTTTGTAATACCAATAGAGCTTTGGCTATCTGCCAGCGGAATTGACAATATGATGCTATACCAATGATCATGTTATTCGATATTGTTTGCGGATCACTGACCTATGACTTCGACTATAATAGTCGACGGCTTGCAAAGATTCAATGAAGCAAAGAGGCTCGTGGTATATACACTGTTTCCCATAAGGGTTGAATATATTTTCTTACCGGTTTTCATGAAGTGATAGTGGGAATATGTTTTTTTCTTGATAAATAAAGTTTATAGGGCCATCTCGCCCTGGTGGTGGTTAAGCTGTATTGGATAAGAGATGGAATACAAGACGATGTTGAAGCATGATCTGCAACATTATCAATCGATCCTTCGATTATTCGGAATGGAGCATCTGGGCGACTCTTTTCGCATGTGTTTAGCAGTTGTCTATAGGCCACCATACTCTACAATTCAAAAAGTCTTATACATATTTCTTGACTAAAATCGGCCGATTTGCTATCCCCATTTGGAAATTGTATATCACAACTGCATATTCTGAGATTTTCATGGTCGCAGCTATCATTGTATGGCCGTAGGCGCTATTTGAAATTTATCAAAATCTGCCGGGAGCACCGGTAAATTTTGATATTCATTATATCTCGAAATCAGAAGTGTTTTACGGGCTAATTTTTTTAGTGCTTATAATACATCCGTAGGGGAAGACAAATATATCAAAATTGTAAGGAATCAATATCCAGCCAATTTTCAAAAATTACCAAAACTTTGTATAACCTTTAACAAAGATAATCTCAAAGAGATCTTGTTCAATCGATATGAAGATGGCTAAAAGGTTAAAGAGACGAGCAGAGTGTAAATGGAGACGCACATGTTCTGACATTGATCTCCAAATAATGTGACGATTGATGCTTGACATGAATTCTAGACATCACTCATCGACAAGCACAAGACCCCGGCCCCCCCCCCCCCCCACTCAGTGTTATTTAGGGTACGCATATGCTCGTACCCTCTTTTTGAAAGCACCCCCTATCTGAGGACTGCCAACATTTCCAAACCCCCCTTTCGCGGGCTTTTCACAGGCTTTTCCTGCCTTGGAGACCCCCCTAAATCAGGAAAAATGTTCAATGTACCCCCCAAAATTCGGAATATTTTCTCAGGAGTCCAAAGAGATGAGAGAAAAAAAGAAAAACACCCCCTTTTTAAAGAAATCTCAGGGTGGAAAGTCAAATACACCCCTTTTTTTACAATTCTCGGGCCGGACTTTGTCGCACGAAAAATACCCCTTTACCGGACATTTTGGCAACACGCATGCGGTCATTCCGACCTCTGAGTGGGGGGCCGGGCACAAGACAGTCTAATCCACGGCGACTGTTCCATTGCACAAGCAAGCTGCTTGGACATGACATGATGACTGAGATGCTCCTCTTCGATCCTCATAATCCAGACACGGTGGCACTTTATCAAATGACTTTGGGACGTTCTTCATGCGAACAATATTATTGAATGGTTTGACTGAAAATGTGTGTGTCTCCAACCATCTCCAGCACCAAGCACCATAGATCACGCCGCCCATAAGTCGTCTGTAAACCAAGTTAGGTCACTCTCTCCAAAATGTGCACCGGAATGGTTTCGATCGTACCTGCCTGCTTGGTAGGAGTCAGCGTATAATTGTCAGTGGATCCCAGTCTGAGAGGTTCAATCTGAAGTGCGGCATTCCCCTCAGACCTGTTCTCTATCTACACTTCCGATCTGTTCGATGTCCATGAGAAACATATTGCACTTGCCACTGCTACGCCGATGACACGCAGCTTTACTATTCATTTAAGCCTAATGATGGTGCAAGAGAAAGGAAAAAAAAAGATATTGTAGTGATTGAGTCTTGTCTCAGTGACATTCGATCTTGGATGGTATAGAATAGGTTGCTGATCAATGATGATAAGAAAGAGATCCTCATCATTGGCGCACGTCAGCAACTGCAAAAGATCCACACCCCCATATTAGAATCGGCAATGCTTATCTTCCCTGCATCTCATGTCAGTAAATAGGTTTGCATGTTTAATTCGAACATGCATGACCATGGATCGAATGTTCTGATGACATGAAAGGCAGCCTTCCTCCATCTACACAATATCCGTCGAATTCGCAAATATCTGTACGATCGGTCAATACTCACCTTTATCCATGCCGTCATCATCAGTCGCCTTGAGTACTGTATTGAGAAAGTACAGCGAATTAAAAACGCTGCCACCAGACTTGCCACAGGTTCACCCAGGTTCTGTCATATATTCTTCGTCAACTAAACTGGCTATACCCATCAGGTCCCGGATTCATTGCAAAATACTTCTTCTCACCTTCATCCACGGTCTCTCTCCTCCCTACCTATTTGAACTCATAATTATCAGGCTGCCATCCCGCTTCTCCCGTCGCTCCTCTCAAGGCATCACGCTGAACCATCCGCCTCCCAAGACGCTTCCTACACTATTATTACTTGGTGACAGAGCATTCACAAATGCTGCTCCCAAACTGAGGAATAACCTACCCAGATTTCTCAATACCTGCAAAAATATCCCAAACCTCAATTCTTCTGTTAAAGGTACTATGTCCCTTTTGCAGCCAACCTCAAATGCTGTAGAACTTTGCAGGAATTATGAATATGTCATGTATATGTCCTATCTGTGAAATTTAAACGTTAGTAGTGTCCTCATATTCAAATTATGCAAGGAAACCCGTTTACTTGCTAGACTTCACTGTCAGACACTATTGAGTGACTGACTGGCTTTTTTCTTCTTTGGTAATAACATACATGAAAAGAGTTGTAAAGGGTACATGAGCATTTGTCTACATCAAAAACCCACTTCTTGTGATGGCCAAGATTAAACTGATTGAATCTTTGCGCAGCATAAAACGTATGACCATTCGGTACAATTGTCTGAAAATCAAGACTATTACTTTTGGGCTCTATAGCCCTAAAGTCGATTTGACAACTAATAGTCGTTATTTTCCCACTTGAAGACGTTTTCAAGCCCCATCTCTTTTAGGGAAGTTCTAAATCAGTATTATCTTTCAAATGCAGTTGGAATTTAACTTTTTCATTTTTTTGGCCTGCAAATGGGACATAGTACCTTTAAAGGGAAATCCAACCCAAATAGAAATCTACTCTAAACGAATGCAGAAAAATCAGAGGAGCAGACTGATGAAAGTTTCAATTAAATCTGACTAAACATAAGAAAGTTATGCATTTTTTAAAGTTGTAATCACTATATGCATGGATTCTTCAAATTGGCTTAAGCGGTATTGGCAATGTGATGTAGTGCCGGACTACTTTCCCATCTGTATGACTAAAAATTATTAAAACAAATTAAAAAACAATGGCTCAGAAGGATATTTTATTTTGATAGGACCTGTATTAATATGCTATTTATAATATATTTTGGGTAGTGCCCCAAGGGAGAAGAAACTTACGGGGAAAAACTGAAATTTATGATATTTAATCCACGTCCTAAGTCACAATCCACTGACCAAACTACCAATTTGAGATTCGCATAGCCGTAGTGATCTGCTATTTCAAATATTCATCACTTCCTTGATATTGGTCCGATTCATTGTAAACTTTTGCCATTCTGTTTTCGTTTCTTTTCTACTTTCATACAAATCAACTTCTACAAGGGTTGGATAGCCCTTTGATAGCATAACTGTAAAGTGCAGTCGAACATAATATATGGCAATTGCTATTTGTTAAATTTAGGGATCCATTATCGTCATCGTCATCATCATCGTCGTCATCATAATCATCATCATCATCGTCACCATCATCATCATCTGCATTGTCAATATCACCATCATCACAATTTGTATTTTCAATTACCTATCCGTTTCTGCTTAATAAATGTGTTAATCTATTTCATGAGTTTTGTCTGGGGCTGTCGTAATCAAGCAATATGCTTATACAATCACAGTACATTTTACGCAAATAATTGTATAATGTTTTATAATGTTTGAGGGAAATTAGTATTTATGATCGTTTATCATTTCGTTTTTGAAAATAACAATTTATATATATATGTATTTGCTTATTTTTGATTCATTGTCAGAAAAATACTTATAAAAATAATTATAATAATATTAAATTTGTTTATATAGCGCTTAACACAAATGCCTCTTATTGTACTTTATATTATTATTGTTATAAAAAAACTGTGTACTTACATGAATGCAGAATAAAATAAAATAAAATCAAATTAAAGAGTGAGTTGTCAGTACTATCCAATTGTCTAATATTAGCATATGAATTGATATAATCATTAATGATATTGATTATAAAGTTGTGTAACTTTTATTCATCACTCTTTAACTGCATCCTAAATAAGCCAACACTGTTTAATATGTTTAAACACAGTGTTTGCTTTAATATTTAGGGACCAATTAAAGACTGATGAATAAAGGTTAATAAAAGCATGGAGCCCTTTCTAAAGTATGTGTACACAGGAGTGGACTGTTCGAACCATTCCACAAATCTATTAAGTGCTCCATAATTATAGAGTGAGCTATTAAGCTGTCAGCACTATTCAACTGTCATTGACTTTCATGAGTTGATATAATTCTTGATGATATTGATTATTAATTCTGTGTTACATTTAATCATCACTCTTTAATTGGTCCCTATATAAGCCGCCCCCTGTGTACAAGTTAATGGGAAGAGCTCCATATCTTTGTACTCAGGGGTGGCTACATCCACGAACAACAGTATATGGACTATTATCTTGCCCGCACTACCTGTTATTAATTTTAGACAATTGAACAAGAATTAGCCTATGATAGATTTTAAGGCCGTTTCAAGAATTATAGGTAACTGTCTGAAAGTGGCAGAGCAGTCTTGAATAGGAGAGGAATGCGGGTTAGTAGTGTAGTACACACTGTCTTGTGTATAACAAGAAAGATAATACTAATGATGATGATAGTATTTATTTCCATAGAAAAGCATATACAATGTAACAATATAACAATACAAAATAAGATAACAAGGAATCTTTCCTTCACATAGTGAATAGACATATTATAAAGACGTGAAAATCGTGGCCCAGGACGTTGACATTACTCAGGCAGGGCCTAACATGTAAACATATACATACAAACATATATACTTGTTCTAAGATCGTTAGCAGTCAGAAGTATCAGTTATAATATGAAAAATTAATTATGGGGTTCGTTCAATCTAAAAATATAATAATATTTATGTAATGTAGAACGTAATGGTAAAGTTTAGCGGAGAAGGAGGATGAAGTGGGAAAAGGGAGGAAGAGAGACATAGCGAAGGAGAGAGACGGAGAGAATGAATTTACAACAGATTTCTTGATTGCATCTCACGGAGAATAGGCTGTATCGTATTATACACACATTTGTTATAAAAGTTGACTTATCATTATTTAAAGAGTTACAATTGCTTATAATACAGATATTTCGAAATCAATCCGCGATTACATTAAATCGACGCATGCGCATACTCTTTTGGCTACATGAGTGATACAACCATTCAACAATATAATTTTAACTACTTTGCAAGCGATATCTGTCAGTGATACCAGGATCTTCCTGGTGATACCTAGACCGTATTGGCATACAGTCGCAGAAATACCGCATTATCAATTCCCATTTCATAAACACCTGGCAAACTTTGTTGAAGAAGATGAAAATTAAAATTCCACATTTACCTTCATGATTCATGGATTAGCAGTTAGAAAGGATGATCAAACAGAGGTCTATTTCGTAACGCATGCAAAAATAATCGAAATAATAGTTCTTGACAACCTGAAAACTTGGTCGAGGCTTGCCCGACATAGCAACAAGTAAAGCCTCGGTCACAAATGCCATTACGAACTGCTACGAATGCCGTACGAACGATTTTCAGACAATGGAAATTCGGGAAGACAATGGAAAAACAGGGAGATTAGTACGAAATTATCGTTCGTACGAACTTTTGTGACCGTAGCATAATATATGCAAACTGGATTCCAAGTATTGTAGTTCATTCGTTAAAACAGGATAATAAATGACTCGTTACTAGGTCCCCAGGAAAGAAAAATATCTATCAATTTCAATAGGTTAGTTAACTGGTCTATCGTCACATTACAGAATAAATCAATACCATTGAGTTGAGATTTATTCAGTCATACATGCCGGACTATAGGAGGCTTGACGGAAAATAAGTGAGCAGCAAGAGCCATCAGTTGATGTCTGGTAGTCCATGACTTTATTACGTTATGATGAACTCGTCCATACACTTGACGAAATGAAGCGTATTTTATCAATGTTCAAGCATTAGTGTATCATGTCTTTAAATTTCATTTAATTTGCCTATAATGATATTGGAAGCACATTCACGTACCTGTTTCGACCTTCATTAATTTTAATCATTGAGCTATCGGTGACAGGCATGCACAGTGAGTATACTGAAGGAGCTTAGAGACGATTCGAAATAAACCGAACGATCAAGAAATATCCCCCCCCCCCCCCCCTCTAAGTTGGTTTTAAAATCTCACTTCATGACTGACATGCCACGTTACTTTATTTCGACATGGTGCACATCACCTAGTCAGAATATGACGATTTAAAAGGGACGGTTGAATTGTTTACGACCGCATATGCCTTCAAAGTGAATGGTTATTGCTCTTATTCTTATTTATGACATATTAAGTACCTTTTTAGGACCTAAAATTGTTATGAAGGTAGTTTTAGACCCCAAAATGTGTGAAATTTAGATTAGTTATCGAATATATACCAATTTAGCTCCACTAAAGAAAGAAAAAAAAAACGATGACCGTTAATTTAATAATTTAATAATAATAACAATACACGGACCGGATGGCTGTGCGTATTATAACCAGCACGATAAAGTCAACATTGACATTGGCTGGAATAAAACGTATAATGCGCTATTTCGTTTTTTCAACGGCTGGTTCGAAGTTTTCGAATATTTTGTGGGTCCTCAAAAAATATTAGAAATGGTTATATTCATGGATATTTCAGCCGTCTTTGAACCGATTTTGATCTAACAATGATGATTTTGTCATTAAAATTGTATGCTCTTCAAATTTGACACTCATTTTTTCGTTATTTATATTTTTAAAAAATTGTCCAGCGCCTTCTATACGAAAACTCAACTATCCCTTTAAGCTATATGCCCTGAATTGGCTGACAGATTTTGAGATTTATTTCGTCAAGCCAAATGGTCGCTGCCTAAGTTATCCCCGAGCAGCTATCGAATCACGGAAAGAAGTATACCAAGTCGAGACTTCGGCATAGCTTATCATTAGCGGGAAATGCATATCTCTTAATAATAATACCACTGTAACTATGGACTCACTATGGACTCACTATGTCCATACCATCATTGGTAGTATAGGGACTTTTAGATTTGCACATCGACATAATGGACTTCACACGCATGTCATGCGGAAGACCGGTGTTCGATTCGATTTTTACAAAATTCAAAGACACACCACTTTCAGACCTGGGGGGTGTTTCATAAAGCTGTTCGTAAAGTTACGCATGACTTTGCGAACGACTTGAATATGAAGTGCCAGATAGGATGCACAAAGTTTTTCCTGATGTTTTCACAAAGTGTGACTATATTTCTAAATTATGGCAAAAAATATACTTTGCATTAAAAATGTTTGTTATAATAAGAATGTTAATCTACACAGTTCAACTTTCGTTGATGCAGTTGAAAAATTATTGAGCATCCCATTTGGCTTTTCATAATAATATATGAGTTGTTCGTAAAGTCATGCGTAACTTTACGAACGGCTTTATGAAACACCCCCCTGTTTATTAATTTTTAGACATAATTTTTAAAGAAAGGTTTCCCTTGGCAACTCTAAAGCTTGCCAGCCGCTTACCAAACATAACAACTTGTAATATATGCAAAGTGGATTCCATCTATGTAGAGATGTAGAGACCAAGGATCTGGGGAGAAATTTCAATATCAAATTGATGTAAAATAGTGAAGAGATCTATTAAAATATTTAAAGATTATCAATTCTCATATTTGTTATAATTTTAAAATTCGCTCGGAACATAACGTGTAAAGCCAAGTGAAAAGGGGAGTTGTCTCCCATATAATATATTTTTAGAACTTTGACATCATGCATTAATATCGGAGATTACCAAAGTATATCTCAGTTCAATTATTCCAATTCAATCATTTCAATTATTGTATTAAAAATAAATTCATCGCAGTCATTGGCTGAATTTGATATTTTACATTGTACAGCAATAAACATTGCATCATATAATAAAACAGTTGAAATAAATATTTATTCATGATACATAAATCATGAATAGAAAGAAAGTTTGTGAAGACCAAATTTTTTCCACATTAATCGTCTTTTGGGGGGTTATTTATTCTGAAATTCTACTGATTTGAATTTTGTGCGCGCGCGTGTATGTGTGTGTGTGTGTGTGTGTGTGTGTGTGTGACTTTGTTTCCGCAAAAAGCAAATGCAATGCATCTCATTTATTCATTCTCTCACTTTGATACTTTTGCGCTAGTCGACTTTTGCACTCTTGCAAACAATGCCTCCAGTTCATCCAAGCGTGAGCACAAACCACACAACAATGATACGAAACGATTTGGGAGATAACACTTTTTCAAAACATGTATCATAACCTTTCGTTCATAGCTGACTTTTAAAATAAATGACGATTCTCACACGGTATATAAACGTCGAGATTGGGCAGAATTCATGTGAAATTTACTGTAGATCACCTTGGAAATGTTGGTCTCTGTAGACTTGAACGAAAGTCTTTAAAACGTCTTTAGATCGGACTAAGGAGTTTTAGGAGCTGGAGTCCCAACTGGCAACAAATTTATTATTCCAAGCAGCTGCCATTTAGATATCCGAGCTTCAAAACCGCCAATATAATTGGAAAGCTTGAGTAGTAATTTTTTTCACAAAGAAATATCGTTAATATTTCACTTTGTATATGAACTAACAAGGGAAAATCGAACAGATGATAAAATATGAAAACAAAAGCCTAATTGTGTCAAGATATTTGCATACATTGTATGTGAAAAGTAGTAAAATATTACAATCCTAAAACCTGCAATTTGACACTTTTCCGATTACTTGCGGCCAGGGCCCTGGGAACGATTTTTTCACCGGGGCTGCTGACATAGATATATATTTCGAAATATTCGCAATGACTCAGCCAGCCGTTGAATAAGCGGGGGGGGGGGGGGGGGGGGGGGGGGGGGGGTAAGAGGACATATTTTTTGTTTGTGTTTCATAATTTGAAAATTTGGTCGATCGGTATGGGGGGGGGGTTAAGGTCTGTCATTTTGGGTCACCAATTACCACATTTTCTTTTTTTTCTTTTTTTGTTATTATATAAAAAAAAATGAAAAGAAAGAAAGAAAGAAACGTTATAATTTTGTACTTTCTAATCTTCATTTGTGGCTGTCGGCTGTGTGACAACTTTGTAAGCGAAGCATATAATGATATACAGTAAATATATCATACCAACAAAATGTGCAGGGGGTGCTGTGCCCCCCTCCCCCCCTTGGAAAAATTCCGGGGGTGCTGCAGCACCCCCAGCACCTCCGCTTCCCAGGGCCATGCTTGCGGCTCACGAAAATAAAAAGTGAATTTGTTCTTGTACAGTTCTTGATGATGTTATAAGTCAGTTTAGTGCCCACACATGCCCAGTCGAGTAATTCTGATTAATATTTCAGGAAATGTTGTTCCATTTCCTTTCGCTTAAAGGTAAGCACTGTGTACTGCTCGTATTATCAGACGAGTGGTAGCGAAAAGTAATTATCATTACAAAAACATATTTCCCTTTGAAAGTTCCCGTTAGTTTGCAGCTAGGCAGGAATCTTTTGTCTATACGTTTTAACAAGAAAGATCATTGTTAAGCAGATGCCTGGCATATTTTCTCCTGGCGGCATCGAATATGGTACAAAGGGAATGAGCTAGATATGACTCCATCTCTTAAAACTCCTTGATCAGACTGCGATCGTGTGACCTACAACATAAAAATCATCATCAGGCTTTTTGCTGAAACTGTATAGCTCAACCTATGAGCTCAACACTTTGCGCGAGTTCGGAACAAGCAAAATAGCACTTTCCCCTCTCTCCGTTTTTGTATTCCATGGTCGGGCTTTTCATCCAAAGTGATCATTGTACAGTCGCGGTGTGTTTGCACAATGCCGTCTATTACACAAACAAAGGCCGCGAAAACACCGATCGATTGAGCGAGGGCGAATATTACGTGCACGGGCGCAGCGCAACGACGACGAGCGTGACGGTCTGTATTTTTAATACGAATATATGAATGTGAATGGAACAAGCAACCTCATGTCCGTGGTACAAGAAACACAATCGAGAAGACTTTCAAGGAATCATATCAAGGCAGTCGAGTGCAAGGTTAACAGCCTCTTGCATTGCCCATAGAGATCATAATCGAATCACGTGCATATTATGTCAATTAATGTTCCCACATTTCAAAAGGTGACGGATAAAGATATTGATGCTGCCTTAGGTTGATTTTCGAAAGTATTTGCGAACGAAAACTTCCACAAGAGAATGGATTGTTTGTTGAATTAAGGGGGAACTAACCCCAAAGAATAAGTGTAGATATTCTGTAAAACGAAATCTTGCCTTTTGTGTACAATAAATCTTACGAACGTGTAAAAGAGATATATATGATGCCAAGATTTCTTGGCATGATGTATGCCTTTTTAGCATGACATGGGCGAAGCCATTTTCTTGAAAAAGTGATGTACCAGTTAGAGTTGTATTATGGCACCAAACTTTAATTGGAAAGACTTTTTAATTGAATAACACAACTTTTTACTTTTCAATGAGGGAAAATCGTAGCCGAGAAGGTAAAAATTACATTGGGTGAAAAACCAAAATATATATAGAATAGGGAAACAATAATATTGTAACTCATTTATTTAAAAATAGTAAAATATAGCGGTTGAAAAATCTATTTCATTTATGCAAAACCTTCACCCCAGAACAGCACCAACTTATTCATGCAATACTAAGGATAATAACAGATGAATGAAATGCTTCAACACCACAAACACCTGGGAAGGAAGCATCCAAAAATTTGAATTCATTTAGTTGATAAACGACTCCGCATAGTACGTCATGCAATCAAGAAAATGGCGATGCCCATGTCCTGCTGAAAAACTTTACTTTTTTCTTGCTTTATGCCTTTCTCATACACATTGGAAGGAAATCTTGTAGATTGATGAGCAAGAACGCATTAAATCTCTCAGAACGGCCAAAGTTACTGTGGACTTAGTTCTCCTTTAATGATTTAAATGCTGTGTTCCAGCCCTATTAATTCCAGGTCATATCATCTTTCGTTTATTAGTAAGCCATCTATAAAACATGCAATTTTCGACACAGTTTTGTATTTTTTTTAAGACAACGTTAATAATTTGATAGTCTATTTTTTCATTACGAATTTGTTTTTTAATGGAGTCGGGTATAAACAAGGAGGATGAAAATTATTTAAATATCTAGTTTTAATCAAAATAGATAATTCTTTTCCTTCAGGTTTGTACCCTTTTTCAGTTGCGCAGTGCCCCTTTTTTATAAAAATAAACAGCCTCTTGAATGTTGCCTCAATTTAAAAAATGAACACCTCCTCTTCGCTGTGAGTCCAGCTTATATCTAAATTTACTGCTGCACTGTCTTTTAACAAATATCAGTGCGATAAAAAAACTTATCCTATGTAATATGAAATCTGTATTCTCTATACTGATGCATTGATAATAAGGTGTATTTGAAGCATGACTTACGATTGTGTTATGGTTTGAAAACGGAAATATGAACCTTGAACCCGGGTCTTGAACTTTCTGGGGTGGACCACTGGTTTCATCTTCTGGTTGAGTCATTTCCTTTAGACAAGTGAATAAAACTCAATTTTTATTTAGCTAAGGTGCAATTGGCAATTCCAGTTGTCTGAAAATCGTCGATTAATTTGATAATTTTTTTTTTCTTCATATAAATTCAGTAAACCAACGTAATTTGAAATTTTCTCTTTGAAATAAAAATGTTAAATATTGAATATATTATGATGATCTCCGAATGTTCAGATATCCCATTATTATATATCGCAATAGTTATTCTTTCCTCATTAATGCTGTAATCAATAATTCATATCCAACTATTAATCCGTGTTGCAATCTATGGGTATTCATTATTATTATATGCTGCGATAAATAATTCTTTCCTCATTAATGATGTAATCAATAATGTTCATAATACAACCATTAATCCATGTTGCATTCAATGGGCATTCTCGTATTATTCTATGCTACGCCATGATGAACAGGACAAGAAAACTTCTATTTAAGTTTACAGTCATTCATGTTTTTTTTTACATCATTTAATACCCAAGATAGCTCAGTATTCGATAATTTCATTATATATATATGCATTTTGATGTTGCACTCAATCGATATTACATTCATAATCTATTTAACATTAACCGCCCTAGAAAAGGTGCTTTCATTTTACTGAGGTTGGTATTGCATCATCATTCTATGTTCGAGTGATTTTTATTTTCTTGATGGTTACTCATGCTGCAATCAAATCTTATGCCATCAATATTCAAAATTTTCAATCAGTCATTATCTCCCCACTATTCAAGGCTACAATCAAATAATATTCATTTATCTTTAATGCAATCAACCAATATTCCATCCATATTCCACGCGGTAATTGATAAAAATGAGTATATTTCAAGGTTCAATAAAATGATATCGAAGGTAGTCATTTTCACGATTGTTAAAATTTGACATTATGTATTTAAACCACAAGCATTGATCTATTAGTTTTGCAAGCAACTTCCCGTTTAATGCAAATATCAATATGAACACGTTGCCTCCATTATAAGATAATTGTTGAAAGATTGCTAATCATAATAGTATAGTCATCGACTTATAACTAGGAGAGTCGCTAACAGGGATGTAACAATTCTTCCTAAATGTCTTCCCGTCAGATTACATTGTTGTGGATTACTTTCGTTTATTTTCTGCGCAAAATGGTGCAGGGAGAAATGTCATTTTTTACTGTCGGGGAAATTTCGGATAATTAAGTCTGTAGATTTGAAAATTCGAAAGGCTTCACTGTTTTCACTTGCCCGGCAGATTACAGAGATTTTCATTTTAATATTTGGTGACAGTCACATTGGTCCTTTTCCCCCGAATCAAAGTGGTCTAGTTTTACAAGTCTCTGCACTTTTTTTTCAGATTAAAAAGAAAATATCAAGGTATTAACACTGCGAACCAACATAATAATAATAATAATGATAATAATCATGAGACAGTTTTTATTTACTCAAATCTGACGCTCATATAATTTTCTTGGCGACATTAATTATCATATGATTCATACAAACTTAAGTCATACCTATATTTATTTTGATTATAATGGTTGTGTTTAAAGATAATATTACAATACAGCAACGTGAGGATGAAAGGGCAATCGAGCAGTTAAAAAGTCAACATAATGGCGTGGCAATATTTGTTTACATAATTTTTTTCTAACATGCTTGTGTGCCAGTTGACGTATGCCTAACAGTATACCCAATATTTTAAACGTGGAAATAACAATCAACTCAATATCGTATTCGTAGCCTCCATACTTACAGCTCGAACAAAATAAAGAGTTTCGTGAACAGTATCGGGTAGTATCCAATGATGGCTATGTTTTGCTCTTTCTCATTTATTGCTCTTGTGTTGTAAAAAAACACACAAAAAGAAAAATAACCCTTTAAAAAGCATTTCACACCGTGTTTGTTTATCAGTTAACCTGATTAAACTTGTCTTTAGGTAACACATACATTTGAAAGATACCTTCGTCTTGATATACCTCTGTCCTACATTTCTAGTGCTTCAAAATTATTATTTTACCGAGATAATTCAGCCTACGGTTAAAGTTGTTGGGAGCTCCAAAAATTTGATGGCAAAATTTCACTTGAATTGTATAATGATGTGAAAGAGGATGTCATTAGTTTTAAGACAAACTTCTGCAAGGATTTTCAAAACAAATGTGTTTGAAGACGAATATTGATGAAAGAAATATAGATATATTATATATATATATATAGAGAGAGAGAGAGAAAATTGTTTGATACAATTGCATGCAAAAATTGTATCTTTGTTTTATTTATGCTTACTCTCAATCTAACAAATTAGTTAATTTTGAATAATATGTCACAATTTATACATGATATTAGTGTGAAATTGAAAACAGTATGAAACCAATAACTTAAAGTCAAATTACTTAGAGAAATTAACGTTGTGTGCATCGATAAGAGTGAATAGGTGCAGTTTGTCGTGTCAAGTGCGAAATAAAAGCGGAGTTTGATGATTTTCACAATAATACAGAGGGAAATTCACGATTAGATAGAACGACCCATTTATCAAATTGACTGACAAACAATGGGTAAAGAGACTTCAGGGGCGATGCTACTATCGTTTTCTTCAAAACTGGTTCAAATTTAACACGATTGCAACTACTTTCGTAAAATCAAATTAAGGTAATATCGATAGTCCGTCCATCACATTTATAATAATAATAATAATTACAGTGCTTATATAGCGCCTAACACTTACTTTGTCAGAAGTCTCTAAGCGCTCTACAATAATGCAGCATAATTACCCTGGCTTTAGCAGTGCAGCTGTTACGCGCGCTGCGTTTCAAGGAATAAATTCCTATCAGGTACCCATTTACTTCACCTGGGTGGAGTGTGGCAAATGTAGATCAATATCTTGCCAAAGAACATTAGTGCAGCGGCGGGACTCGAACCGCGGACCTTGTGATCGACAGTCCGGCGACGTATCCACTCGACCACAACACCTTTATAAACGCGCAAACATCACAATGACGTATTACATAATCCAAACCTGATTTCTACAGGATGTACAATATAGGGTATTAAAATTGCCCTTGTGCTGATCGTGTTATTTTTAAAAAATTATATGAAAGTTCAAATTTCTCTTATATTCATGTAAAGAACTGAAGAAAATAACACATTTTGAAGCTCTCCATTGCCACTCTATGATAAGCTTCAACAGTATTCATTAATTTAGAAAATACAAACCATGTAGGCCTATTTTAAAACTCAGAATTATCCCCCAAAATGTCTCATTTTATTTGTGTTTCCTTCTGATTATGGAAAGGAGTAAACAAAATGACTATACAAAGAAGCTTTTCTTTTTTATGTTTGATATTTCCCAACCTACTAAATATAAAAATATACATAATTCATTTCATAAATATATATTTTTGTTAAATACATTTTTTAAAGTCTGTATTAAATCTGATTAACTGAAAAAAAAACAGAATACGTTTGTTAAGTTCGGAATCAACAAATTAAAATGAGAAAAGGGTGCAAGTAACGCCTAAGGATCTTCGTATGCAATCACTGGCAATATACGCATATTAATGATGAATATGCCTTGCCGTTAAAATAAAAAATCTAAATCACCCTTTAAACATCGACGAGTCTATACAACTAATAACACTGTAATCAGAAGTAACTAGTAGTATTTGATTTTTATTACAACAAATAAGGGACCTTTCAATTTTTTTTTCTTCTTCTCTTTACCTCTTCAGAGGGACTTTATTATTACATTTCAAAATACAAAACAAGTAAAATGAAATATATGGATTATATACAAGATCAACATAATTTCTTAAAATGATCCTTATAACATTTCTATTACTTTCTTAACTTTTTCATTATCAAAGTATCTTAAATTATTTTGCTTTGTATTTCAAATAAGATTTCAATGATGAAATAAAATTATGTATTAACCTCTTTGGCTTGGTTGGTACTTCCCCAAGGTTTCGCTTAACGTAATCTTTGTATATTACCAGTTGTGCATAATTTATCAAGAAATTAAGTCAAATTAATTTTCTGTTATTATTTCATATCCAATCAATAACATTTTCATATGAATTTCAATTTCTATTTTAAAGATTAAATATATAATTCTTGAGATAATTTTCCAGAAAACTCATAACTTTTTGCAACGAAATATGAAATGCGTTTGTTTTTCACGACAAATTTCCCATTCGTTAGACTGTACGATTTTCCATGTAAAGAGATTATCTATGAATTAATCAAATAATCAAATATTTCAAATATATGAATAATTTATTGAACCGGCATGAGCAACTGATATGTGTTTCTAGCTATAACCTTGTACGTAAATTAGAGAAGATAAAGATAATTCATTAAGACGATGTTCTCATGATGTTTATGATTGTTTAATTTCAACAAAGGTTTAATGGCCTTAACATAAAACAAAACGTGACAAATAAATTATTGTAACACAACGAATATTGATAATCACTTTCAAAAATAATATCAATAGGCATTGTTTTCTTATCAGTCGTGCCAAAATATGAACTAAGATCCTGTTCTCATTTTAAAAGATAACTGACTAGAAAGAACTTCCTATTCCTATAATAATAAAACAATCGCTGTGAATGAGACTTTTAATGTTTCATCATTTTATTTCCAGTCCTTACATATCTGACTTCGAAATCATATACATAGAAACGAAACAAAATAAGAACAGGCCTATTTTGTTTACAATAATATCGGGGCAGGAACTAATACAAACGAAATACATCATCATGATATTAACTCGTTATACTAAATACACTATATTAAATAGGAAATATCATTGATATAATTGTGCACCTCTTCGTTTCACTTTCAGGTCATATACCATTTCAAGAGAGCGGTAATGAGTAATTTGCTATTTCATGTTTCCAATATGATGGGTTCAACCGAAAGTGGATGACGTTTGAAATCTATTCAAGATATTAATGAGATTATGGATTGATAAACTACTTATAAATATTTGTAGTTGATAAACATCGCAAAAGCTATTTATTGCTCAACAAGGTATAGGCCTATATTACGTGTCATTTTGATATCGTACTTATGAAACGTTAAATTTGCCTGTTATTTCAGTACTAAAAATGACAGTTTTTACATTCGGTTAAAATGTTATATGTTAATGCTATTCTCTTGACTGTGTAATTATCTATTTTTGTTGTTTTGAGTAAGTGGAGAAAATGAAAGAAAACGCATCAAGTTGTTCATTTAGTGAAAATAATATTGACGATCTGTTTGACTGATTAAATCCGGACGATGCAAAGGCCTATTAATGATATTTTGTTAGTACTTTTGTTTTAAATCTTAATTTTTGGTTGGCATGAAAAAAAAATGATGATTGCGAAAATTGTCATATGCATTTGATGAAATTGATCGTGACATTATTCTTGTCTATAACTATATAAAAATATTATATATAAACCATACTGTCTTAATCACCTTGAAAATAACAACCCCCTACCATTGCAGAAATTCTGACTGGAAATAAAAATGAGACGTCTCAGTAAATCGAGTTAAATCGAAACAGCGAATCGATTTCAGTAGAACCAGAAAGACAACCTTCAATCTGTCGCTTCTCTCTGTGTTATTATGAAATCCTATTGTCATAAAAAAGAAAAGAAGTCTTATCACACTATGCCAACGCACTATCCTACACACTCTAATACGCCCGCGATCCGTTTGCGAAAATGATATCAGTATACAAAGTGCAAAAAATGGCTCTGCGTTCGTGCAGATAGTGCGAAGTCTCTCCATTTTTTCCCGCGTTCGGCAAGGCTCTACCTTTGCCATAAATTTTCCCCAGTCACTGTCAGAGCGCAACGAGGTACTCCGAAACAACGGCATACTTGGCTGCTTTTGGAAGGGCCCTAGACAATATCTGTACGAATATGTAGGTACCCTGCTGCCTGTTCAACTCTTCTATGTATTCTGTACGTGTTAGCCGTCAATTGGAATTTAGTCACGTGACTTTATCCGCCATTCATCACCGCACACACATTCATACACAAGTCTTTTATACTGCGTGTCTTTTCCGTATAGGCCGCTGTTGTTACACAAGCTGCTAGATCGAAAATCGACCTGCAAAGCCTCCAAGTTTGGCTAATATATTTCGTTTCCGGAACACTGCCGTCTGGGAAACATGTGAGTCGTTTTCTCTATATTATAAAGATGTATATTTCGTAAGATGGTAATGTGAATCTTAATAGTTGCGCTGCACCGAGTGATTTTTCACGTGAAATTCGATTGTAAATTTTCGTCAATATTGTGGAATCCAAAATGGTGGATTTAGTGCCGTGTGCGGAGCTGAGTGCGTGTTCGGAGGGCTGTTCTCTCTCTCTGTTTTCATGCACTCGTTTACAGCTGTCCTCAGAATTGCTAGCTTTATTCGCTCTCTCCATACACCCTACTGATTAAAATTCTTGTCCTTCGTGGCAGCTTAGAATTTCTTCTAACGAATATCGTCATGCTTTTCTGTTTGGGAGAACATAACCTTTTTTTTGTAGTGTAATGCGCGGATTGTTCAGAGTTGTTAAGGTCTCGACCGTCATGTACGTGTAAATTCATTTCATGTTTCATTCCGGTTTCTCCTAAAATTCGTGTTTTTAAGTGGTAGTTCAACGAAGAATTGCTTAACATTTGTTTATGATTGCCTGCAAACATCAACGAAGGCTTCCTGTTTCATCTTTAATAAAATTTGCAACATTTTCCGTGGGAATTGCCCACCAAATCATCCTGTTTATAAACGTCAATCGAAATTACCCTTGTAGCTGGATATCTCCCTTTATTAAAACCTCGCTATATTTAATTTTCAGGCCGTATTCGATTTTTCATCCATATAGACGGTGAATAAAAAGTACAATAGATAATAGAGAGAAACATTGACGACATACGTGTGAAATTATTGTGCTTTTCGAACTTAATTTGTATGTTAGTCAAAAATGCGCTCTCTGAAAAAAATGCACCGGTGTCCGAGGTTGGCCCGTCTTAGTATAGACCGTTCTACATAGTGTGTAGAATAGCTGCCGTAAAGCTTATTATGTGCATGAATAATCGTTTGTGTATGAATTTGGCCTGTATGAGCTCTTATTAGCTTAGAATCACATTTGACGTTTTAGTACTATCATGTACTTTAATCATAATTATACCTTAATTTTCACATTGTTTGTTTTTGTTTGTTTGTTTGTTCGTTGTTGTTGATAATTTGGCAAAAGGTAACAATTCCCGGCCAGTAAATTCCCACTATTAATCAAAATAATGTTGGGCTAGGCTATTTTTGTCGTTTTGTAGTGAATTTATAGCTAATTTTTAGTTAACCATTAACGGAGGTTTAATAGTCTGATATTTCATTTCACGTGTTTGTACAGTTCAGAATTTTGCTTTCGAGATAATTTTTTTCTTCTCGCAATCCATGACTTAATGCAAACAATTTTGTAATGTTCCCCCTATATTTTTTTTATTGTATCTTACCACTTACAATAATCGCGAGTATTAGTCCTATAAAGGGATGAAAAAAGTATTCACAAAATGTTATGTATACTTTTAATCTTACAGTTTTCAGTGGTATTTTATTTTGGTGTACACAATCATGACTGTATAGGCTAGCGCTAAAACCTTCATGAAACATTTTTATAGAGGAGAAGAAGGAGAATAAGAATACGAGAAGAGGGGGAAATATAGTATAAAATATGGTAAAATCTCATTTCAGTGATGTATTTCAAAAAGGAAAATTTCGCAAGGTTTTCCGGACATTATCTTACCGTGCTGCGTGCCTTAACATTGCATATCAATTTGTAAAGGAAACAAAGAAGAAAGAGACAAAGAACAAGAAGAAAAGGAGGAGAAAGAAGAGCATGATAAGGAAGAAGACAAAGAAGAAGACTTAGACTAAGAGGAGAGAGAGGTATATTGAGGAGTATAGGAGGATAAGAAAAAAGGAGAAGAAGAAGAAGAAGAAGTAGTAGTAGTAGTAGTAGTAGTATAGTAGTAATAGTTAAGTTGTAGAAACAGAAGATGAGTATAGCGGAAGAAAAAGAAAGGGAAAGAAGACAAAACAATATACCTCAATGGGTTTGATGGACTTTTTTTTTTAAATGAGCATTTTTTTTTTGTAATAGAACTTTATCCGTGTCTCCCATTATTTTTAAAGTATTCGGAGACCCAAATCAATTAGAGTAGACGGGGAAAAGTGGGGAAAAGAAGACAATCTCCGAGTGAGTATATTCCTTTATCTTAGATGGAATAACATTTAGTCGTGTCCATTATGTAAACTTGCGTTTGGCTTTATCGGAGTTGAAACACGGAACTTAAAAGACGATCACAACTACTTTCGAGAAAGAAATAACGTTTAATAAGGCAATTCCAGTAACGTGCGAACATTCAATGCCGTATTACGTAACCCGAACATGATTTCTGTGGGAAATTTATTACAATGGGTACCAGAATCGCCCTTGAGTTGATTTTTCGAAAGCATTCCCGATCGTGTTAAAAGAAAAATCATAAAAATAATTACAGAACGATACGAATCAAAACAAACAAGTAAAACAAAAATGCAACAACAACAACAAAGAACCAGGCAAACATTCTCTATATTTTCATGAACATAACAGACCCGTTCTGTTTAGTACGTTTTCACGAATTTTAGGTTCCTTTATCAATAGCGTTAACGCTTTCATTTTTGTTTATTCACAACGCAATAATGTAATAAATCCAAAAAAGATAAGGATATTATTTATCATTTTCACTTCTGCAGTTTTTTTTTTTTTTTTGGGGGGGGGGGGAGGGGTTGGGCTTTCATGAAATATCCATTTAGGGTCATCAAGAGGGATCGTCAATAATCAAAATTAAATTTTAAAAAAGGTTAGATATATCTTTCTCAATCCAAAATGAACTCAAGTGTTGGGGAATATTCATTAGGCACTCAAGTGTGAATAAGACCCCAAACATGCACTCTAAGAAAAAAAGGGTGCAAAAAAGGGTGCAAAATAAGAGTTTGCACCCTTTACATAAAAATGAACCCTATTGAAGGAAAGGGGGTTCAAAAAAGGGTGCAATATAAGATTTTGCACCTTTCCCACAAAAATGAACCCTAACAAGCCCAAAAGGTGCAAAATAAAAGTTTGCATATTGCATGCATATTGCATGCATATTCATGATTATTTTCCACGTGTTCACATGAAAATACATTTATCATATGATTTGTTAAGCAAATTATGACAATGCACATCAATTTTGTGATTTGTATTTTCCTTCGGCAATCATTAACCAATAGATTTTTTTTTTTATCATGTTACAAATACATTCACGTTTTAGCAATATATATATTGATTATGATTACTAACCAAGAAATATCATGCATGTTTAATATGTATATGTGTACGAGCAAATGTCACGAGTATTCCTTGATGATGGGTGCAAGATTGCACCTTTTAAAGGGTGCAGGATTGAACCCCTTAAGGTGCTGCTATTGCATCGGTTTGCACCCCTAAAGGAGCAGGATTGAACCATTAAGGGTACTAACATGTCTCCTAAAAGGTGCATTCTGGCACCCTCCTAAAGGGTGCAGGATTTAAACCCTAAAGGTGCTGCTATTGTTGCATCGGTTTGCACCCCTAAAGGTGCAGGATTGAACCATAAAGGGTACTAACATTTTCCCCAAAAGGTTCAATCTAGCATCCTTTTAAAGGGTGCAGGATTGCACCTTTAAAAAGGGTGCAGGATTTAACCCCTTAAGGTGCTGCTATTGTTGCATCGGTTTGAACCCCTAAAGGTGTATAGTTGCACCATTTTTTCTTAGTGTGTGGAGAGAGAATCAAAATAGAGTCATCGTTGTTTTTGTTTGTTTCCCCCTCTTCACTATTTGCCAGGAATCGGCTATATTTTTCAGACACAATTCTTAACTTTCAATTTCACTACCTAACATGGTAGTGGTTCATTAATATAAATTTAGATTGTATCTTGATGATTTTACATGAATTTTAAGCTATAAGATTAATGACTGAACAAATCCGATGATTTTACTAAATTATCATATCAAACCTGTGCCGTAGCTCTGACATTGATTTATTATTCCATGCTAGGATACTGTTTTCAAGAAAATTTTAAACACACATTCACCATATAAAAACTCAACCACAACAGAAAAAAGGATATGAGGTTGCTATTTTTGATCATCGTGTGTTTCTTGTCTGCATGTTATTGATTTCTACTCACAGAAAGTTTAAAAAACACAAAATATATATTTAAAAGTTAAATTTTATATTTTAGACCAAGATGCAAAGTAAGCTTTTAGTCCATTATACTTCGATATTTTATCATCAATAACCCTCCTCCCACACACACCCACAAACTTAAACAGACAAAGAAAAACGCAAGCACCGAATGAATCATTTCCCCTAAAAATTACAATTTAAATGCAAATACATTGTGTTTTTTCTTCAATGTTTAAAGCCCTACTGCACTACTTGCTCCCATATAGAAAACAATGCCTAAGCGGTGCCTGTTGGTGCCCCATGATCCTCTTTTTCTTATAATAGAGAGCTGAGTTGATGAGATAACCACCTGTCAGTGACCATGCTGGGAGGTCTAATCCCTCCTGGCCAAACTAGTGCAGGCGAGCTTTAAGCTGAGGTGAACATGATTGAATTAAACTTTTACGTAGCCCACTTTAATCGGTTCGAAAAATCTTACTGAAAAGTTTAAGACCAAAGTATTCTTATCGTTTAGACTTTGAGTATTAAAATAAAATGTTTTCTGAATGCGTATAAGGGGAGGGGATGGATGGAACGCTATAGAGTCTAGTATGGGCTGTTAATGGATATGAAGGCACGTAGCTCCCAAATTGTAAAATATCATAATTGCATGATATATAGTACATGTACATTTCGATCGTTTGTCTTAAAACTTCCAAAGGTCTTCCAAGTTATCAAATATTACTACATGACTTTAATTATATCAGCTCCTCCCGTCCTAGTTTTGTCTCATTTTAGAGGTATTAATGGTATTATCATTGTGTTTATTGTATTCTATAATACTAATGTACGTGTATTAAAATAAATAGCAAATGTTAACATGGTTTAGGTTCTGCACTGCGAGTACAAATACTACAAATCACGCACATCAGAATGTGAGATCGTCATTTAATATTCTGGGAGAGGTGATATTGAAACTGACTCAAATTGCCCATTAATTCATTTCCTGGAATGGTGGAATAACACTTTAAAGATAGAGTCGAGTACTATTCATGTGATCACATTATGAAAGAAACTGTCTGAAAATAATTGGGAAAAAGGCTTATTATGTAGTATAGAAGAAGAATTTTAATGGCTTTGTAATGAAAAACGAAACGAAATTGACCCAATCTTGCTGGAATTCACATGCACCCCACACACTTTTTGGACTACACACAGTCATGTTTGGTCCAAACCTTTAGGCTATTTCTTGTCATATTTCTAATATCATGAATATGAGGGCACTTGAAGAGCCATCCTTTTCAAGCGAAATTTATCTCGTGATTTTCTTCCAAAGTTGTTTTAAACGGAAACTAAAAAGAAAGAAAAAGCTCACCATCACAAATTGTTTTTCATCTTTAGCAAAACACAACCTTCTCTTTGACGTGTGTATGCGAGCCCGTCAGCCACGCTGCTTCTTGCGTAACGGTGCATGGATAAAAGTAGATAATATTTTACCCTTCATTTCTTTGAAAAATATACAGCATAATGACCATTATAACGGATACGGACTCTATGGAAATATGTTTAAGTAGAACACATACTATTGTAATGTGGTAGGAGGGGCGACATTTTTGTATCTTGCCTCGTGCAACCTTGATTCCCTTAATTGCTCTCTGCAGTCTTACTAGTTGACTGGATGTAAATCATTTTGTTTAACACTACTGACGCTGATAGCGTCATGTTCAAGATGCCAAACAGCCAATATGAATTAAATATAATGGACAGAGTCGACAATATTAGAAACAAAGGCTTAACAACCCTGTTGGAATACCTGTATATTATCTCCTATACTGACCGGAAGCGTATCTCAGACAATGACATCGTGTTAATTTTACGCTGTCCATATTGATTATACATGGCATCACCAGACTCGTCACGATTAAGTCCTAATGAGGACTTTTCCACGAATAATATGTTAAATATTTAGAAATACCCGCCCTACATGTAGAGCAAAATCAGAAAATTATGACAATTTCCAAAGGGTTGTAACGCAATACAAATACATGTACTTAAAAATTTATGTTTAGAAAATTTAGTGGGAAAGTTTGATATGATTTAATTTTGTTTAAAGTAACACATATTTATGCGTTGTACCGTGTTCTAATGCCAACAAATAATACTTCTTATTGTGGTGTGCAGTAAGCTTTGCAGTATGCCTGTGTACTTTTGTTTAATTGTCATTTATATTTTTTTTTATTTGTACCTGTATTTTTGTGCGCAATCATTTGTTCTTACTGCAATTTATAGCGATTTATCTTCGCAAATAGGCAGAGTTTCTTAGTACGACCACTTTAGGTGATCATGATTGTTGATAAACGCAGACGGCTTGGGAAATATTTATAAGGAATTTAAAATAGTATTTTTCATTAGCTCATACAAACTAAAGTTAAAGTTATCGTAAAAAGGAATGCACGAAATGGCATGGAGTTTATTGGTTGGTGTATTACATAATTTTCAAAATGACCTTTATTCGTTAAAAACAATTATAAGAGTAAAGCAAAGGGAAGTACAATTGCAAAGTGAGGCTAGGTTTACCTTTTCAATGTTTAGGACTATATAGAATAAACAATGAAAAGATCTTTAACAAGACATACTACAATAAGACAGAAATTAACGTTTTTTAATTTTATTATTTAAAAAAAAACAAATTAGAATTTAATTTAATTAGAAATTCAGTAACCCCTTGTAGTAATGGATGCTACCATGTGCTATTTACTTGAAATAACAATGAAATAATATTATTACATGACTCCTAGTAAATTCATAAAAGCCACATGTTGCGTACCCCAAAACATGCCATGCCTGCAAAATGCATGGTTGAGGACAATTTCCGTTACACCATTTTACAACTTCAGCCAAGGTTATGAATTGTAGGGTTTTAAGCTGATGCGATTTTTTTTTTCATGGAAAGTTTGAAATACGGATGGAGGTTATAACAACAGCTGGTACAGGGCAGCAGTCAACGAGTTAAGTATAATGTCTGAGGTATGCTGTTGAAATACTAATAAGAGAGAGAGAGAGAGATGGGGGTGGGGGGTGGGGGCGGAACAATGGAGAAACCTTGATCCTAAATCTGGAAAAATTATATTTAAAAAAAACCGAATCAGACTGAAAATGAAAATGCCGTTATATACTTATGAAATTTAGAACAATATTGGATAAAACCAAATTAAATTATTAATAATTGTAAATATGTCCAATTGTGACTATAAGTTGATAAAACTGCTATATATTTTGTTATATCTGAAAATGAAATTAGGATGTGATCGTCAAGACTTTCAAGAAATCAACTCCTGTGTAATTGCAATACCCTATTTTATTGCTTGAAGAAATCATATTCGGATTACGAAACATGTCATGTTTGCACATTTCAGTAGGTGATGAAAAATTAAGGCTATTGAATTTGCCTAACGTTTATTTTGAAAGTGTCTTGCGATCGTGTTTCAGGCAAAACATCACAATAAAAGATACACGTAGGTCACGTGACATTAAAAAGTACGTAAAGCTATGAAAGGTTGTATTAAAACTTTTTTTATAAGTACGTCTCACATTTGAAAGCAGTATAGAGAGTATGAAAAGAAACTCCCAAAGATAATGTACCATTCATTTATTTGAATGTTAGTGATTGCAATCAGCCTAGAAATACATGGTATAGAGAGATGGGCAATGTCATGGACATTCTTTTAAAGAGAAAGTCCACCCTGATATTAAATTGGTTTTTAATAAAACCAGAAAAATGAGAGAAACAAATTATTTAAAATTTGAGCGTATCCGATTTAAAATAGGGAACTTGGGATTTGTTAAAGTTGTTATCAGTGAAACACAAATTGGCAACACTGTGACGTATCTTGCGAGGTCCTCTTAAATTTGCTCTGTACAGAAAATGTCTTAAACTTTCATTTTCTTAGTTATTGATGACGGAACAGATTTGTTTCGTATAGGGGTTGTATAAAAACTTATTTGGATAATGTCGGGTGAATATTATGATGAAAATTGTCTTAAGGGACATTGTAAACGTTGATGTTTGTTTTACTTTAGTACAGCAGGGCAGTGTTGGGAGGGGACCTCCCAAGAAACGCCACAGAGTTGCCAATTTGTGTTTGATTGATCGCACCTTCAAACATTTATAACTTTCTGATTATTAAATTTTTTTCCCAAAACTTTCACTAACCTGTTTCTCTGATTGTTCTGCTTCTATTAAATCCAACTAAATATCAGGGTGGAGTTCTCGTTGAAGATTGTTTGCAGTCATTTTTTCACTCTAAGTAGTCTCATAGCATATACACTGTAAGAAATCTACCCAACACTTTACACAATATAAGGTAAGTTTTACCCAACGTATTTTAGATTGTACAATCTGAGTAGAATTACCTTTGGAATTCAACTTTATGGCTCCTATTCCATAGCAAACTTTGATTTTTTGATAAATATACATGACTCTTGTTTAACTTTCACTTTTTAACGATTATGTCAAAATGTTTTTGTAAACATCTTTAAGCAGAGATAGATATTGAGGATGAATTCACCTTTGTGTATTATGGTTTATACACACTTGTGATGATTCACCTTCAATGTGTACGACAAGTTTCAGGTTCGTTTCTCCCTCTTTCCGATTTGGAAATCAAACGGTTTCCTTTAAGTTAATAGGCAACTTACAACCGATCTTGTTTATTTTATCAAGGCAGAACTGATATTAAATGCAGTCCTGTGGCAGTTATCTTGTTCGACTACGTGGTGCCTTTAAAAGGCTATAGTTCATTTTGAAAATGACTTTCGTATTTTCTTTTTTGGAGAAAAAAATAAAGAACCTAATCAAAATGAGTCAGTTGTGAAATCCCGAGCTGGATCAATACTTTTAGGCCCTGTAGGAATATATGTAAATAAGGGAGCATTCTACACATTTCAAAAAGGGAAGTGGATGTGAAAATATAAAGGAGGAACAATATGACATGACCACTATGTATGGTATTTTTTCCCGATTCTATAATTTGTTTATATTTGTACCATCAGATTTGTATCGCATGGAAATGAGTGATTCAGTAATGTGATAATACCGCATTTCCATAAATATTCGTTCGTCTACATCCTCTTTATGCACACACTTCTACAAGTTATCTCAACGTACAAAATAATGTAGGGCCTTTGCTAGACAAGTCAGACGCCCACTGTAATGCATTTAATTTCAGTGGTGTTGGGATACCGACTGGCTCCTCCACCCAAAACCGAATCCTTTGTTCCGAGGAAAAGCAGGAGAGATGGAGCGAGGAGGAACCGAAGTAGATTTAGCTGGAAGCTGCAAGGCATCCCAAAATGGGGGAGTTGTTGGCGGAAAGGCATCCTCTTATCCTCCGGGGGGAACCCGGGCATGCTACGCCTCCGTCCCGTAACACTCGCACATCCCCCGTGCACTGCGGCTGTGCAATACCAAATCGTTATTCCTCATGCTGTAAGGAATTAGTGTATAAAGGTGAATGAATTGCAGAACGCGCGCAAGTGCTGGGTGCTTTCCTGGCGATGGAAAAAAAAACTCGCGCTTTTATGTGCTAGCGGATTCTTACATGTCACAATACATGGCATTGGGTATGTTTAAATAAGATATGCTTGGTTTCCATGATGAAAGAATGCTTTTGATTAGAATTCGTTTCGCTACGTAAGCTTTCTGTAAGTGATTCATATAGAAATGTGGAGCCCCGGTATATGCTCGCTTATTACGCTAATGCCTTAGTAGACCCCCTACATAATATATTTCTTTGTAATTTTGTTTTGTTTATATTACTTTGTTTGAATACATTCTATGTTTATGATATCATTGTTAACATCTTTTTAAATGTTGTATCATTCTAGTTTTAATATGTCCCGGCCTTTAGCATGTGCTGCTCGTTAGTTTTTATACACCAATAACACGCTAACTATTTTTTAAAAATGCGATATAGGCCTAAGTTGGCATATATTAGGGGATTCCACTGTTGTTAATCTATGTTGGCATCCTGGCATATAATAATACGATAACATTTTCGCATGGAAAAGACTAAAAAAAACAAATTGAGGTCATTTTTAACGAGCAATGTGCATAGTTCCTTAGTTATTTTCTGTCAAAAGTTCCACGCTGCCGCGCTATTTTTTGGCTAAATAATCATTCAATAAATATTCATATTTTATTTCCACATTTTGTTTGATACACGTCTTGTTTGAAGTTTACATAAGGGATCAATAAAGAACGGATCACTTTAATCCCATTTTCTTTGGTACAATAACATGCTCGCCGTCCGTTTATGCATGCACATGATGTATCTTTTCAAAAGTATGTGTATAGATACTGACTCATCGTAAAGTAAATTATTGATTGTAAAATGAATAACCACTCCATTGCATTAGACTTCACTACATAGACAACCACCGAAAACCAAAGGAAACAAATAGAATAATAAATAGATAAAAAAAATATATAAAGTGATGATATTAATGATAATAATAATAATAATACAAAAATAAAACAACTCCATACACAACTCCCCCCCCCCCCCACACAAAAAAAGAAGAAAATGTAGCAGCTATCTTAATCTCTCAAAATATGCATATTTATGAGTATTCATGAATGTACATGTCGATGTCTTATTCCAAAAACATTAATACCAAATGGAGAATGTTTAGTAAAGACCATTTGACTGACAAAGCTTGCCATCGTTAGTGGTTTTATACGGTGTTATTATACTGATGTTATTTTTAGCTACATTTTCAAAGAAATTATATCATTACCGGGTTTTAAATTGGAAACGTCATTTCCTCGTTATACGTACGCTTTTAATGTTATTTTGCACTGCATTCTTTCATTCATTCAGATTTCATTTGGGATAATTATTGTTTGCATAATTATACAAAAAATGATATTGTTCCCCATGAACTTTTAACATCGATTTTTGTTCTCGCGATCAATGTTTTGTAAAACAAAATATGTGCCATGTGAATGAAGTTTCCTGATAAAAATACAAATATACGTTCTCAGAAACTTCAACCTTGATGATTTGTTTTATTCTTGTATACGGAGATCATGCCCTAATACAAGAACGGATTTGAATGAAAAGTTAATGATTCAAACTGATTCGTTTGGATTTGTACTAAACATGAAAGAGTAGTGTTTTGACAGAACTTGTGTATAGTTTAGGATTAATTCAACATCTTTGCAAGAGAAAATGGCCTATATACTAGTTAAAGTCGCCCCCATAGCATGAACCCCAAGTCATGTGAGCCTATCTTCTCCAAGCTAAAGTAAATTTCCTCTACTGGATTCTATAATCGTTTTACTGGATCAATAGCTGCAGACATTCATGTGTTCATCTAAGAGGTTGCGGTTTGGGTTTTTTTTTTTAATTCGAAGCGTGAAAACAAAAAAAAACGAAGCAAAATACTTTCATTAGTCAGGTTTAAGTATTGAGTTGAGAATCGACCTGAATGTGTCGGGGCTTTGCCCAATACCTCTTTAGTCAACTCAAGGAGTTATACATTTTATAATAAATCCTTGGCCATACCTCCTAATCGACTGCAAACGACTCAAAACCGACCGTACCAATGGGCACGTTTTTAAAAAAATATTTAAACAAATATTATGGACTTTCGTTTTGGAATGCGCTTGTGAATCAATTTTTATACAGTATTGGGTGACTCGATCTGCTCTTTATTTTGATTGACCAAAATGATATTTAATTTAATTGTATACGTATCCATTATCCATTCCCCAACCGTCCCCCCCCCCCCCCCCAATAGCAAATCAAGTTCAAGACTAAAAAGTTTCATGACACAATTAAACATAGATTGCATAGTAAATAAAAATGTAATTCATATAGAGATAGGCTACGTAATTATAAAGAAGAGAATTAAACAATGGTCACAACCATGAGCATAATCCCTCTTGTTTAAAAAGAGATAAAGAGCAAAAGGAAATGAAACGTGATCAATTTTATTTCCTCTCATTGAAACACGAATAGTTTATCTAAAAAATGTTGTTCTAAAAATAACGATTGGCTCATGCGTTTTTTTAACGGTTTCCACTGCATGCATGCACACACCAATAGGTCAACATCAGCGCCTACTCTCACCCAATATAAATACATTGTATCACAGTCGATTACAAAAAAAAATCCGTGAAAGGAAATGGATCATCTAAGCTGCATAGCCCCGACATAAGGGAAAAAGTCGAGTTAATCCCTAATTCGTCTGCCAAACGTGAATAACTTTAAAAAGGTTATCCTACGTACTCCCTTTGAAGACCTGAAAAAGAAGAAGAAAAACAGACATTATTATTGAGAAATATTAAAATAATTTTGTGTAAGACTAGACGGCTATAGACCGAAAGCTTTAGTCTCTGATATCGACGGTTGTTACGCCGAGACTATCTCTGGCTCCACTTTACTGACGTACATCGTGGATTGGGCATGGAGTTGGGATTGGAGGGACATGAACTAGGATATATCGGCTTGTTCATCCCCCCCCCCCCCCTTCTGCGTGCGACGGACGGTTATTTCTGTCTCGGCTAGACCTAGCTTCGATGGCAACGGCGGACGGCAAGTCACAGGCAAAATCAAAGCAGTCATGCCCCTGCTCGAAGATTATTAATGCCTATTTTGTTTTGTTTGTATTGCTATGTTTATGATGTATTCTTGCGTTAAATTGAAATGATCATAATACTGATCCAGTTTGAAGAGGTTGATACACTCGATGTGTAATATGAGGTTTTACAATGAAAAGGATAAGAAATGGACACGGGCTTGCTGAAAGCCACATGCACTGTGGACAGAAATTGTAATATATGGGAATACACACAAACAAATGGCTTGACAATTTTGTCCAAGAATTTCATCTTTTTCGTGTCACGTTTCGAATACGCGGGCATAAAATGAGCTATCCTTTTAAAGAATATTTTAGTCATGCAAGCGTTTCTGATCAACAAAATAATACACACATTAACACGATCGCAACTAAGTATTTTCGACAAATCAACTCAATTGGATTTGTCAATAGAAACTCAATACCCTATTGTCGATTGTATGTCCCCACATGAATCATGTTCGCATCACGTAACACGTCATTGTCATGTTCACACAATTCAATAGGTGACGCACAATGCTTTTGAAATTGCGTTGATTGTTCAAAAGTAGTTGCAAATAAAACGTGTTCATTATTTATTCCCTCAATTTGTCTTCATCAGCTCGAGTTGGCCAAATAGCCCGCCATTTTGTGATTCGGGAAATTAGCCCGAAGTTCTTCAGCTCGAAACTCGAGCGCGAGTAATTTGCTCGGTGTTCGCGCATAGTGCGAGTCTTCGGGCTGCATGGTGAGGACGGACCACAAAATAGCGGGCTATTTGGCAAACTCGAGCTGATGAGTACAAGCCTCTAAGCCATTATTCAGATATTTTTTTTTTTAAGGATTAATTAAATGGAAACTCTTTAAACCTTAATATTCAGAAAACTTGTGATCACCCACCCACTATAATTACATCCACATAGTTTGTTTATTGAGTCACTTTCGTTGTTGTTTCTCTATTTAACCTTAAACTGCATGTGAAATTAAATTCCCCCTCCCACCCCCCCCCCCCCCACCCCCGTTGGAAGACAGACTGTGCGTTGTTCAAACCGTACCAATAGTTTTATGACAAAACTTCGAGTTAGTAGGTCCATGATATAACCTGCCATCAGTCTGATATAACGGAGCTTCCCCGTCTCGGATAAGGGGAACCCCCATAATGGACATAGCCATCACGTGACTCGTATTCGGAAGGGCAGTAGTGTTAGAGGGGGATCCCCGTTTTCCTCTCTGCTCTTTATGTGTACTGGTTAATAGTGCGGTTGTCGTGGTAATGCAAGCAGGGAATTGTTACATTTCCCTTGTGCAACTTTAATTTTCTGAACAAAACATGTATACATTGTCGTAAATAGGAGCGCCTTGAGCAATGTGCGTGATTAATACGAGCTCTGTCGAAGTATCCATTATTATCATTATAATCGTTATAAGTAGTAATATTACTATTATTAGAAGTAGCAGTAGTAGTAGTAGTAGTAGTAGTAGTAGTATAGTAGTAGTTCATTTTAATTTCATCCAGTAGTAGACCTATTAATTTTATTATGATAATTATTATTGCTGTTATTATTATTATCATTATTTTTTATTTTATTTATGTATTATCATTATTGTTATTATCATCATCATCATTGATCATCATCATCATTGTATGTAGATTATACTACATGTAGATTACACCGAGCCTGCCATAATATGTATATTTTCTCGGACGTATTATTATATTATCCATCCAAGTAAATTGTTAATATGAGCGCTATAAAAATGTCCTTTGCTGTTATTAGTATAGTTATTATTATTATTATTATTGATATCATTGTGATACATGTAAATTACACTGAGCCTGGCCATAATGTATACTCTACCGGGCGCTATAGTATTATCTCTCAAAGTAAATTTTGAATATACATGTTTGTATATGTTGTCGGTTCTGCACAATTCAGTAATTGTGTACACACGCATGTGCACTACACGAAATGTGTCTAGCGAACCGTAATTCAACAGTCAATAATATAATACGGATGTTCTCTTGTTTGTTGTCTGTTCGTACCAGCCCGCAAAACTAACAGGGTAAATACATAATGCATAGTTCATGAAACAGCGCTGGACGCATAGAATATACCGAAGTGTGACATCATACTGGCCTAGTTGTCAAGGTTGCTGGGGCCCGTTTCTCGAAACCGTCATAAGACTAACTTCTTGACTAAATCAGCGCTTGTAAGCTATACTTGTCCGTTATACACGTTTCAACTTCGCAAATAATTTAATAAAGGACAACACCCTGATTAAGGAGTTATGACGCCTCTGCGACCCTGTCATAATCTCTGTCATAACTCTGATGTTTAGAACCAGTCCTCTACGACGAGCGAATATGACGTTAGCAATTTAGCATCTCGGTACTATACAGGGTTAATACCAAAGGGTGAGTTTCTCTCTATAAATGTTCGAATGAATTATAAAGAGAGAATATAAAAAGGTTCGTAATTCCGGACACTCAAATTGCCCATATCAAAGGCCTACAAGATGGGCCTACATGAAAAACTATAATCTTGATGCATTTGTTATTATATGTTCCTTTTGTTATTCGAAGAACCCTATCATCAAGTAACTTCGGAGTCATGGGTTAAATTAATCTTAACAGGGACGTTCCGGGGGGGGGGGACCAAACCCATAAGAAGCTTTTGTCTGCAAAGTAAGAATTAGTTGCCAAGACTTGGCTGTCAATGATTCGAATATTGACGCCATTTTTGTTCTATAGCAGGACATAATCCGACTTGTCGGATCCAATTCATTAGGTCGCTCTAATACCTTCCGGTCTTTAATTTCGACACGACTAGTGTCGACTTCCTCAGAGCCGAACGTAACAGATAACGGTGTTCTATTGATCATATGCCAATATATTATGGGGAATATGTGTACACGTCATTTAAGGAATATCTAGGTTTGTGCAGTTGAACATGATGGTCCAATCATGGAACTATTCGTTTAAGCTCTATACTAACAGGGGTGTGGTGAGCACAACTCCGGAAAAAAAATCTCTGACTAGCTGGAAAAATAAATATAATCAAATTTCCAGGTCCGCTTTTTTTTTAACGCTCCCCCCCGCTTCTTTGTATATGATTCGATATGAGAGGGGGGCACTTGTCCCCTGACCCCCATCACTATGCTAGTGTATAGTGTCACAATGTATACGACATGTTTGCGGCATAAAATGAAAGCTGGAACTGAAGCTGTCGACGATTTTGACGATTTTGACTATGCAGAAGACTTACTCGAAAAAGCAATAAGGTTCAAAATCCGATTCAAATTAGAAACGTATCAACAAAGAGCAGGTGAAAGATTTAGGAAATCACCATATAACACTTTAGGGAAGAAAAAGTCGATAAAATTTAAATCCACTTGTGTCTGTGCAAGAGTAAAGCTAATATTATGTGTGGTTATCAGCAATTGCTCGCGTGGGTCTAGACATTGAGGTGCACTGTCATCATGGGGGCGGGGTCATCGGTCTTAAAGATAAAGTTGAGTTCTGGTGATGTGATTGCATTGTGAAGGAAACGGTGTGATCAGAAAAGTTGATAATGTAACATAAATATAGGTGTGTACTGCAAGGTTCTGGAATCATCAGAATGATAGAAGTTTTGCCCAGTCTTGGTAAAGTAACAAACACTGTTCACTGAAAGATGTATATGGGACTACACAAACATGTGGCATAAAAATGTGGGCCTCATCTTTAAGCTTGTCATATTTAGGCAATATGAGGGCATTTGAGTAGCCATGCTTTTCAGGGAACATTTTGTTCTCAGATGTTCTTCCACACTTAGATAATTATGATAACGTCACCTCTCACCTGAACTCAACTTTGAGACAGTTACCGATTAGGGCAGGTGATGGGAGGGGGTCCTATCCTATGTTTCTCCTGTTCAGTCTTCCCCTTTTTCAATTTATTTCCGTGTCACTCAATTAGGGGGATGCCCCCGTCTCGTGGCACCTCATCTATTCCACTGGTTTTCGGACAAGATTTAAAGAACTTTGCGTGATGATATAGCCCTGGGGAAAAGTTGGTGTAGATCAATGTAGTCGCGGGCAGTAATAATGTTTATATTCGATATACGATTGAGCAAATTGCAGTTAAAACAGAGATTTCAAACACGAGCCAATACTATTTTTGGCTGTATACTAGATCAAATTCATGAAAATAAATGGCTTTTAACGTCTTTGCGTCATAGCTAGGCGAAAGCGTACACAAGTCATATACATGTACCTTCAAAGCTTGTTATTAGTCACAATTGAGAAATACTATTTTTGTTTAAACTACATGTACACATTTTACATGCATGATATCGGCGAGAGTACATCATTCTAGTTTATTTAATTGGACATACATGTAATGAAGGTTAGAAATTAAAAAATTACTGTTTGAACTTCACTTATAATTAAACCCTATCCTGTTAAACGCCTTAGTATGAAAATAGTACCTTGTCGCTTCTGGTTGTGGATATATAGAGACCTACTTTGATTATGCATTTACAAAAACAATATTAATAGAATGACCCATAAGCCTTTGTACCCATATTCAAAACAGTGGTATTTTGTTACATTGGTATTTATTTAAAATGATATCTCAGTGTCAAGTGCCATTTGCCATTTCGCAGTTTAACAAAAACGAACATTATGTGAGTGATAATGTTTTCAACATTTCGAAAGCTATTTTGAAGCGCAGTTGAAGGTTATCAAATCTAATGTGCGTTCTAAAACTCTCTAATTCCATTCCTCTTTATTAATAGTGGAGAGGGAATTAATCTGTTACTATTAACATTATAGTTCTATTTTCTATCTTTGTTTAATTGGTATTCTATTTGCTTTCGTCGTATTTATAGAGTCATCATGCATCGCAAAACGCGGCTGAAGATAACGGATCTTAATAAACACCTGACATGTTCACTGTGCAAAGGATATATCGTGGATGCTACAAGCATCATCGAATGTTTACATTCATGTGAGTATATAGTTCTCGTCTCTCTGGATTTGAATAATCCCCCAAATCGATAAAAAAAAAAAAAAAATAATGGAAACAAACGAAATAAACCAACGAATCAACGAACTAGCTAACTATATATCTAACTAAGTAACTAAGTAACTAACTTCAATACCTCTTTCTTGGTCTTAGTTATAACGCATCGTTTCTTTTCTTTTCGACTTTTTCTCCCTATGTTAATTTTTCTTCGTATGTTAATTTTTCTTCGGCAAATCTTTACACCCCCTTTCTCTCTCTCTCTCTCTCTCTCTCTCCCCCCCCCCCCCCTCTCTCTCTCTCTCTCTCTCTCTCTCTCTCCCTCCCTCACGTTCCCCTTTCTTTTGATCTCTATGTCACTTTCATTCTAATCTCTCTATAATTTTCTTTCTTTTTTAATACATAAAGCTCTCTCTGTCTCTCTACAGAGAGAGTGTGAAGAGTCTAATTTTCATGCCCCAAATAAAACGTAGGCTACATCGTACTAAATTTAAATAGTGAGATTACAATGTAAATAATGTGATTCAATATTGGCTATTAAAGGGCGTCGGCTTATCTTCATATTTTTCTTTTGTTTTGAATGCAGTTTGTCGGAGTTGCATCGTTCGATATCTGCACACCAGTAAGCAATGCCCGGTATGCGACACACAGGTTCACAAGACTAGACCTCTACTAAATATCAGGTAACACAATGTTTGTGTTTTCATATTCTGCTAGCACCATGCAGTTGATCGTTATCCGAAGAATAACCCAAAGAAAGAAAGAACCATAAAGATAATTTATGTGGTGGATCCGAGAGGGTCGGATCTGAGAGGGTGCATGGGGGCGCGTGTCTCCTTTCAAACCCAAATTTGTCATACTTTTGTGTTCTTTTATCTCAGCCAAAAATGGGATTAAAACGAACCTGAAAAGGAAGAATCCTTCCTCTCCTTGCCTGAATTTTCTTTAATGTAATTGTCCTTGAGAATCCCGATCTACCGCAGTATATGGTATACTCGGAATGAATACAATGATTGATCAAGTTGCTTGTTCCTATGACACTTCAGTTAAGGATAGTTATCATTGATTTTATTTTTATTTTTAGTGAGTCATGCAAAATTATATTTCATTATTTTGTTTGTCAACGCATCAATGTTGGCCACTTTCGACACAGCGTATATGTTCAATCAAGAGCAGAAATTTTTCATGTGGGGGCTTAAAATAACTGCATGAAGATTTGTATTTGTATACTATTATTGATTGGATTCTATAATTCTCCCCAAAGAAAGATTTACCATTTTCACTGAAATTTGTATAGATTTTGACATTTTTTTTGGTCATGAGACTCGAGTTAAAGTTCTTTAGAACATCCGCAATAATTATGCTGACATTCGATATTTACTTATCTTTTCTTTGTTTTCGTACTCCTTATTTTGGTTTTCTTTCTTCCCTCGTTTCTTTCTGTTTCATAGTAAAGTACCTTTAGTTACTTTCTTCGAGATGAATTTTATTTGCAGTATTTAAACTTACTTATTTATATATTTTGTTTTGTTATACTAACAGATCTGACAAAACTTTGCAGAATCTAGTGTACAAACTGGTTCCAAGCATGTTTAAAGGTAAATGAAAACATTTTTTTGTTGAAAGTAATAGTATATACATGTATATACAGCTCGTATAGAGTGCCCACGGAATTATGGAGAAAAAATATGAAATAGTCCATTTGGTTTCAAATCAGCTTTTGTCAGAGTCGGTTAAAAGGTGGAGATAGAGCTAACCACAATGCCACCTCATGTAGGTTTTATCCAATTCGCATACGATTTAGGGAAGCAGCACATTCTAAATTACTTACTGCCCCAAAAGATATTTATGAAAATAATCTCTTCTTGGAACCAAACTAAACGCTCTCGAAATTTAGTAGGCCATGTTCTGAAAAATTCAGATTGGAATGAAATCCCAGCGTGCGAGATTTGTATGCACTTATCAAATCCACTGTATCCGATATAAGCGAACCGAAACGCATTGTAGACAGTTATGCCCCTTGCACGCAAAGCGTCATTTTGGTGACGTAGGAATGCGTCACTGACTAGCGTGATCTGTTACTATTATGTGACATTGCATTTGTAAACAAAGTGAATGCAAAATACAAATTTATGTGAATTACTACAAGATTACTGGCTTCACAGACATGATTTACACACTAATAGCGCAATCAAAACAACGCCTTGTGCCTCGTGTATGACGGTCATTATATCCCCCGTTGCACATGCATCGTCATTTCCACTTCATCATTACTCATGCTAGGCAAACCAATAAAGGCAATTTAGGTAATCCTTAAAGATGCAATATAGTAAGTGCTCAGTTCGTTTTATATGAACTTAGTGTATGATAGCCCTCTCATGGTGTGTCTAAGACCTTGGTAGTCCCTGACGTAGTTGTACGACAGAAGCGGCATTCCTCTTTGACATTCTATTTGTAAAATGTAATATAGACAATTTAGGTGTTAAACCTTAAATTTTCATCAGATAACACAACAGTAGAAAATATGAATGTTTTTCTTGCTTTATATTTTCCTTCTTTCTATCTACAGGAGAAATGAAAAGGAGAAGAGAGTTTTACAAGTCACATCCACAAGCCAGTAAGTTAATCATTCGACCCTTTCTTTCTTACATGACATTTTTCCTCCGAAGTTCGACGGAATAAGTAACCAGAAATTGTAAGTAAAGTAACAATGGACAGTAAACAGCCGATTGAGAAGTGCATGAATAGGCAAGTCCAAGGTACTTTATCCGGTACGTTACCAAAAAATGTAGTTTATCTGATGATTGTATTAAGTTCAGAGACATACCATTAGCTTTGATCAAATACATAATAGTGATACATTCGATGTTAATTTGGTTCCATTAAAATTGGTAACGTATGGTGTAACAAATGGCCATATACATTTCACTCGCCCATTACTAAGGCGGTACCTGATTGAAAGTTTGAAGAGTTAACATTTTTGTTGACAACCAAACTGAACGAACTTGTGTTTTGCAGTCATCTTTGCAATGAATAACATAATTAAATGAGACAGAAAGCTTAGTTGTGATTCTTATGAGCAACATTATCATTTTCACCATGTATATTTGACTTTAGGTACTAGCCTCGCACAGACCGTATCCAGAGAAGAACGCGGAGAGATGGACGAACAAGAGCTCATTATTTACACCGACGATGAACACCTTAGCCTCTCGCTCGAGTACTATCAGCAGAGCATTCACATACCCAAACCTAAACCAGCCGCCGCCGCCATAACGCGTCTCGTCGGTAACGGGGACAACGCGTCAACCAGCAGTAGCAGCGGTAACAGTAGCTGCAGCGATACGAGCAGTGAGAGCGGCGGGAGTAATGTAGACGTCGCTACTGGTAGTGCCGCTGATGGGAGCACCGCTACTGGCAGCGCTGCTGGTGTGAGCACCGCTGTTGGGAGCGCACCCGGTAGCAGTGGAGGAAATACCGTAGCGGCACCGCCGATCGGAGATACACGAGCCGTGGTGAGCGCGGCGGTCACGGCGGCACTGAAAGCTGCGGTTAGTGGTGCGAAGCAGGGTGGGAACGCTAAGGCACCGGAAGAGAAGCGGGGAGTTCAAACAGATGCAGCTGAAATGTTGGCACAGGAGCGATTAAAAGGAAAGCCGAACGGAGCGACGACGTTGAAAAGTAGCTGCGGTCCGATAAATGGCAAGACGAAAGCGAACGGTGACGCTAACGGTCTCTCTGATGAGGTAAGCCATAAAAGTCCTTCACAACATCGAACTTTTAATACTTTAAGGTTGAAGGCTGAATGGAAAGGATATAGGGCCTAAAAAGACAAGATGTTGTATTGCCCTTTAGGTGCCAAAACATCGGTAGGCCGGTCGGAAATCTTTTTTTTGGGGGGGGGGGGAGGTCTCTCTTTTAGCTGATATTTCTCAGTTTTAAATGCTTTAATGCATATTTTTTGGGGGTAAAACGTTAACAAAAACAAAAAACTTTAAAAACTGACCTTAGATATCAAGATTTTTGGGTCTGTCGTAAAGGGCAATACAACATCTTTTTTTTTAAGGCATAGTAGGTAGCGTCAGATATGAACATTTCAAAAGATCAAATTCTTAAAGCCCCAGTCAAATAATACAGGGTCACGCTACTGATCACTACTGAGGAGGTGTTAACGGTGTTGTCATGCTCGATTCGGATACATCCGTTCTTCCATCCGTTTAGATCCGGGCTCCTCTAAGGACGTCCATAGCATTCCAGCAAACCGCCTTGGATGTTTTTGATTGTTCAAAAAACCTCTTTAGTACAAAATAATTATAATAACTGAAGAAGAATTAAAATGCACTGTGCCACATGTCATGGTATTGCCGTATTGATAAGATTAATCGTCCCTTCGTTGGATATTGATTACATATTGTTTCGAGTATAAAAAATTGCTTTTGTTTCCGTATCACTAAATGAAATATAAACTGAAAATACAATTGTTCATATTTTTTATCACAGATTGTTGATAAACGGTATTTGAGATGTCCTGCAGCTGTTTCCATTGGTCACATCAAAAAGTTTATCCGACACAAGTTTGGATTATCACTAGCCTACCAGGTTTGTCCGCCCTCTTTGTCATTTCGACATTTCCATTCTGTTCTCGTCTATATGTACTTCATTGTTCATCTCCTCTTTGCAGGGATATACTCTGCTGCTGTCTTTGGTCGGTTCCATACCGTTGTAAAATATTACCCTTTTTTTTTTACTCTGGGAAAATGTCCCCTTGGGCTATCACCCCAGAAAAAACAGCGATTGGAAAACTACCTACTGTACAACGACAATTGCACGTGGAGTGCTACTGCAGAAAATTTCACCTAATTTGTAGGGGTTGTTTTAATACCGAGATATTTGTTCTTCCGGTAGTTGTCCGGGGATTTTGTACTTTTTGTTGTTGTACAGGCGTTGTTCTGGATGTTAGTCCGGGATAGTCTCCCTGATAAGGATTTTCTTTTTGGAAAATCACACAATATATGAAATTAAACGTTAGACTAATTATGTCATGAACATGTTGTTCACAGTGATAACAGAGATTATTTTTGTCAAAGGAATCGATCTAACCAGTTTAGAATTTTGAAGGAAAAACAAAGATCTAAGGAGCACACGATGTTATAATAATCTTGATTCTGGAGTATATTCTAATTGCGTTTTTTTTCATAAGGCATTCGTTCTATACTTCACACTTTCCCGTCATGTATGCTCATAATCTAGATATAGTTGATGAGAGATAAATTCACGTGCATCAGTGAATACTTCATTCAATCCACCAACCTTCTCCGAAATGACATTTGACTCTTCACGTTCCACGCGCAACATATCGAGTTACACAAACGGAAATTTAGTATCAAGTTCATTCACATCCCTTTCATGAAATATAATAAGGTCGGGGAGCTATACATTACTTCGTACCCCAGACACAACGAGGAGATTGACACCAGTCCGGTCCTTTTAGGATGATTCAAAAGCTTATCCAGTACCCCCTTCTTATAACAGCCACAAATGAGTAAAAAAATCTGTACCAAAGAAATAGGAGGTTGTAAGTTTGCAAACATGCGAGTCGGATCCGGATCAATCGCAACCCTTTCATAAGACATGGCTCCGGAATGCTTGAAAATAGCAAAAATCTACTGTTCTTTCAAAATACAAAGAGGATGTAACTGTACGTAGTTAAAAAGGCGGCGGCCTATTTTTCTCCCTTCTGGTAATCCTGCCATGATATATAATTGGCTATTTATTGACGATGTGATGAAGTTTGTTTAAGTTTTATTTATTCCAACTTGATTTCCAGATTGAAGTGATGTACAGAGGTAGTGAGGATGAACTTCTACCAGACGACTACACATTAATGGATGTAGCTTACATTTATACATGGGGTCGGGTAAGTGTCGTGTCAAGTTCTAATGCAATAGACATACTGTTCAATGATGTTCAGAGCGTATTGTTAATCAGGTGTCTGTTACCTTTTTGGTCCTAACACCCAACCTGATGACATTTCTTTGTACAGTTACCTCCAAAATACAAGTCTTGGTCAATGTCATTACAATTACCCCTTGTACCCAACCGGATATGGATCAAAATGGGGCTGTTTATTACCTCCCATACAATAATGCTTCAATTTAAAGAACGACACAGTTACCACCATTGGGTCTCACTCGGTTCAGAACAATTTACTTAAACAAAGGAGCTAAAGCTTGAAATATACAATGTTATATTCATAGATGGCTGTACTGAAATTTGCAGTTGAAATACCATGTGGATAACTTATAGTCACTTTACACAGGTTATTTGCTACCATTACAACTTCTGGCAAAATTATTTATTTATAAGACTAAAAGTCATTCCTTCTGAATAGTTTACATTCAAAAGTTACAGGAGTATTATGTAGTTTCCGCCTTATCGTTCGCGAGGCTTTTTAGACGTTGACATCCTTGTTAAAATTGAAATCTACAGAACAGCTTTGTTTTGTCTGGCATCGACTCGCATGTTTGGGTTTAGAAAGTAATTTATCCGTGTTTGTTGGCACAATTCCTAAATCAGACCTTACTTTCTGAAAAAGAAAAAAAGGTGTCGAATGCGGGAGAGAGAGTTCGAGAGTTTAGAAAACATACCCCACATACCAACCTTGCACCCAGCAAAGCACATTACTTGGAAGTAGACTTTTTGTCGAGATAAAAACTATCTATACCGAATACAACATTCTAGTTCGGCCATTTAATTTCGACACATAGACATAAAAATGATCGGATGGGAAAGGTATAATGGAAACAGTTCTTAAGTAAACATTATCAAGAGTCTTTTGAAATCATAAGTTTCGATGTTAAGATATTATTGTTGCATACTGGAGGTCATTGACGATGTAAGCTCTCTCTGGGTATTTTCGTAAAGTAACACCAATCACTCTTAAATATTAGTTGTAAAAACTTGCCCAACATGAGGGCGACTATGTGTTCAACAAAATTTAGAAAAACTTTATGTCCGACTTGGGAATTGTTTTAGCCAATCACGATCATTGTTCAGCATAAATTGAGGAAACACATCTCTGGGTTGGCCATGATAGTACTCAAAGATCCGTCGTACACAAAATTACCCTCAGTTTTTCCAGTGAATAAATACTTTAATACACTACTACTACATTGTTCAACCGGAACAGATTTTAACATTGTCACATCTGCAGTAACGAAAGTTTTAAAGGGAAGCCACATCCTGAATCTGTGGTTGTAGTCCAAAACGTCATTTGGTTTGGACAGCAACTCGTATCACGGATCATCAATATAATCAGACCATGTGAAAACTTAAAAAAACAGGACCTCCAAAAAGCTTATTTGGATCCAGTCATCGAGGAAGTAGTGGATTGTTGTAACTCCTTTTTTATGTCGGGTTGTCCATACATACGTCCCGTTCTCGTGATCGCGTTTTCTTAAGAACCTATTGATGGATTCCTGCCAAACTTATATCATGTATGTATCTTGCAGAGCCGATGAACTGATTAGATTTTGGGGTCATGTGTAAAGCGCCATGAGCGTCAGAACCTGGCGGATACCGGCGCTATATAAATAACCATATTATTATTTTTTTTTTATAAGGTCAAAGGTCACAGAGCTCATTATGTATGCAAAAATAGCTTATGATCGCATTGTCATTAGAACAGATTGATGGATTCCTGCCAAATTTAGGTCATGTATGTACCTTGCAGAGCCAATGAACTGAGTAGATTCTGGTGTCATGAGGTCAAAGGTCATGGGGCGCATTATGTATTCAAGAATAGCTTGCGAATGCATTCTTATTAGAACTGACAGATTGATTACTATCAAATTCAGGACATATATGTATCTTGCAGAGCCAATGAACTGATTAGGTGTTTAGGGTCATGAGGTCAAAGATCAAAGGGTCATACATGTATATGAAACAAAGCTTGTAATCACGATATTCTTAGAACCTGTTAATGGTTTATAATCGAAGTTGAATTTTAAAAATTGCTTCTGTTTTGGTTGGTAAAATCGCTTTATGGCGGAGGCATCATAATGGACTGCGCGCAGTCGAAGGTTCATCTAGTTTTTATTTACAGAAAGAGTCTTTTACTTAGACGTCCGTTTTTTGTTGTTGATTTATAAAAAAAAAAACAGAATGGCGCTCAAAGTCTTTTTATTTAGAACACACAGGTAATCACTGTAAATTAATATGAATGTTGTGAAAGAGTAGGAACAAAATGGCGTTTAAATATCTAGTTTTAACTCGTCTATAAAGGGCCTTTAGGGGAGGGGATACCGGACTTACCAGTCTGATGAATGACGAGAGAGGGGAGAGCAAAGCAATCCAGTGAGTGGAGGATAGGGTAGAGTTGGTATCAACTTCTTTCACACCCCCCCCCCCCCTCTACCTTCTTTTTTTTATATCTTCCTTCTCTCCTTTTTTCACAATTGAAAAGGGGCACATACCCTCCCCCTGTAGCTACGCCATTGCCTCCAATAAAATAATATATTTTTCTCTCATGATTTCCATCCAAACAGGTCGGACCTTTGCCACTTGTTTATCGAGTCTACCAGCCGCTTTCCAGACCACTGAAAAGAACTCTCACGGACAAAAACACATCGGTCGTCCCGGAGAAAATACCAAAGAAAACGGACTCTTCTCCACACCAGCAGAAACTACCGCCAGCAGCTGGAGCGAAACCGAAAGACGCTTCGCTGAACCAGGGATCGCAGGAGAACACATCACCCGCAATGACGCCGGTTGTGCCGCCGGTGTGCAGCAAAGTCGAATATTGCGTTGAGCATACCTACAATGCCCGTGTCTGTTGTTACATTGAACAGGTCATAGCAAAGAATTCTATCATCTCCCACACCTCTGGTCATTGGTACACGTCCGACAGCTGTGTGATCTCCCAGTCGCATTACCAAGGAGTTCTCACTGCGATCAACGTTACAAGAACGCCATCAGTAAAATTCGCACGGTGTTCTCTCGGAGACTGTATGCGAGTATTTTGTGCATGTTCTCAAAAGGATGTAAAATAAAGACTATTAAGTTCATCCGGTGACCCGACTGCGGCGTCGATTGCGTTTCGTTTTGACCACCTTCTGAGGTCGCCGAATAGACTTCATGCCATTACACTCATAAACAAGAGGGTATTTGGTTACCGATCACGCGTAGAACATTATTGTGATCTAAGATTTATTTAAAATTTGAAGAGACGGTTGCGACTTTTGTTTGATGTCTAGCTTGTCTCAACTTGTTTCTCACCAGGCTTGGACATGCTTCTTCCAGGATGCAAGTATCCACTTCGGAATGCAGCGTTTCATTGCTGGGTAAACCCCGGTCACACCGACGAGACCGACATCAGATGGCACCAGATCGAACTAAATGGTACATCACCTTGAATGGTCAAGAATCGGTTAGAGAACGGTTTGGAGTCGGTTTTTTGCGGTGTGACCGAGGTATTATGATCTGAGCATAGTTTCAAGCAAACCGAACTTCGAGCCGTTTCGAAAGATCATCTTTGACCTGAGCAGTATGGAGTGATTTATAGATTGACCTGTATATCTGGACTATTTCGGTACAACAAGAAGACAGTAAGCTATTGCTTGTTAGCTGATGAGGAAGGGTGGAGGATGGACCCATGGTTTCTGTACAAAATAATTTTCTGTCGGGTCCTAAGACCTCCATTAAGTGCAGTAAAGACAGGATCACAATCGAACTGTTCCAACGAGGAACTGTTCCAATGTCTTGAAAGTGTGTGTTTTGTGTTTTTGTGAGTGTGTAATATCCAGGACCGTCTAAAGGAAAAGACTTTGTTTGTTCTTTGTTTTTCACTCATGGGGAGTGGTTTTTAACACTGGATGTCATTTTGGTTCAGCTTTTGGTCATGATATCTTAACCCTATTCTGACTGGGCTTTCTAAAGGCAAGTTTTAAAATCTTTGCCACGGAATATCCAATCGAATCGAAGCGACTTTTGCACGGATATTGACACGCATATAAAGAGTACCGCTCACATGATCCTCCCCCCCCCCCCCCCCACCAAGTCAGAATAGGGTAGAAATGATGTCCATGGTGACGATATAGACATTGCATTGCATATTACATCGTATCTTTATCGGATAAATTTTGATCTCTTTTTTTATTCCATTCCATTTTAGCGAGTCGTAATATTTATGACCGGATTTTGTTCTCTGTACTTGTTTTCCCGCATTTCAGCGCCTGCTCATTCACCAGACGTACTCACTTTTGAGTATCTTTATCAAATGTCTTTTTTTTGTAATCGAGATATTCATAAAAACGATGCCCCTTTCCCCGGTATTATGGATCCCTCACTGTTACAGAGTGGAAGCAATGGAAGAGAATTTAAAGGCAACAAGTTGATGTCGCACTAAAATATATGTTCTCCTTTGAATTTTGATGGAATACGAGTGCATCGGAAATGTTGATTTCTGACTTGAGGGATTATCCATCTTCTAATAAAAATAACCGTTATCATATTACAGATAAAGCACAGCGGTTATAAAGAATGATTACTTATTAAAAACCTGTTCAAAATGATAACGGATTATTTTCGTTTACCCCTAAATTTCTATGATATATGATCAATGATCTATTAATAAAAAATGTTGATTGACTTAATGCAATCTAATATGAAGGAAAAAATAATATTTTTCATCCCTCTGTATTTCCTCAAGCATAGAGCACAGTGCTTCTGAAGTATTCTGAGAGATTATAACAGATCGTTTCAAAATAAATGAAATGTCTTTTCAAAATAAATAAAATATCCTTATTTCATGAAATTAGTAATTTGAATTGATATAGCTGTTATCGTGTTAATTCATTCGTATCATCGCTTTTTTAAATCCCAGCATATGGGTTGATCTTCGAGATTTAAGTCTTTTCAAAATGTTTTAATCAAGTATCGTTTCCTCTTTAATTTCTATAAAATTTGAGTTAAGTTTGGAGAAAAAAAAATCTTTATCTCTGTTAAATCCAAGAAGAAATACAATGGACGTAAAGTATTGTTTAAGAAAAATGTGTTAACGAAATGGTTAAAGACTATTGTCGTGTCTGTTTTCAATATTTTATCGATGAATGGACATTTTATCTGAATTTATAGATTTAAAAAGCGGTTGTTTTAATGCATATTATCTCTCTCTTTTTTTACTCGAACACTAACCACAGTGGTGATGAGGTATTTTTTGAGAATAATATTAAAATGTGTTTAAAATTGTTAAAGAATATAGTTTTGTCCTCTTGATTTCTCGATGAAGTGAGAAGTGATCAGAAATGTTAAATTTTTAACTTGATCCAATAGTTCCTGTAAATTCATACCTTTCCTCTGTTTTAATCAATATGAAGCACAGTGGTAATTTAGACGTTTCTTTTTAGAATGAGTATAGATGTGTCCTCGGAAGTTTTCTATGAAAGGTGAAATTAGAAATATTGAATCTTTTTGTAATGCAGGATTGAAAAAGCGTTATCCTTAGTTCTATTAAAGTTATTATTCCATGTTTTAATCATCATGAACCATTGCCACAGTCGTTTGTGAAAATATGAAATATTCTTTGAGAATAAAAACCTGTTCAAAATTGTTACAGAGTATGTTGTGTTATAAATGCATTTTGTACGTTGAGGCGTGCGTATAGTTAAGATTAAAACAGACATGGTACTTCGGATACTCTTCACAAGATTGCAAAGCATTTTGAAAAATAATTCGCAGTTGGGTGAGATGGTCTAAAAATTCATATGCGAGCGAGCGAAGAGAAAATGTACATGTTATGAAAGGGGGAGGAGAAACAATCCTGATGGGGTCATAAGCACATTCTCGTAACGGAAGACTAAACGACCTTTGATAAATAATAACATTATATAATATATAAATGCGAGCGAGCGTAAATTGCTCTCAATCGCTTGAAATAAGGGGCGCGTTTAATGATGAGAGGGAAAAGGGACACTTTTCGAAAGAGTTAAAAACACTTATCAGAAAAAGGGGCACGTGTCAAAGTACAAAGGGTAATTATCAGAGGTGAAAATTGGTCACCTCTTACATCTTCAAAAAGAGGCACTCACCACGGGATGAAAAAAGGTGAATGGGAAATGGACATTTGCCGACGGAAAAGGGGCACTCATCATATTTTGATAGGGGCATTTATGAAAATGGGTTAGGTCCCGTATTAGAAAAGAAAAGGGGCACTTATATATATATATATATATATATCTTACGTATTTTTACAATTTGTGACCAAAACAAATTTCCATGTATTCTTGTGAATTTGGATGAATAAAAAGAATTGAATTGAATTGAGTTGAATTATTAAAAGAGAAATTATCAGAGGTGTAAATGGGCACTTATGAAAATGAATAAGGGGCACTTATAACAAAGGAAAATGTGCTTTAGTTGAAAGAAAGGCGTACCAACTAGATTTTAATAGGGGCATTTATCGGAGGTAAAAGAGGGCTTTTATGAAAAGGGAGAAGTGGCTCTTATCAAAAAGAATAAAGGGGGCACATGTTAAAATAAACGGGGCACTTATAAGAAATGAAAACTTAGGGGTAATTATGAAAGGGGGAATGGACACTTATAAGAATTAGGAAAAAGAGCATTTATTAGATAGGAAAAAGGGCACATGTCAAAATAAAAGGAGCAGTTATTAGAAGTGAAAAGGGATACACATCAGAGATGAAGAGAGCACTTTTCAGGAGGGGGAGGTAAAGTTAAACGATGTCTCTGATGTGAATAAGAGCAATTATCGGAGCTGAAGGGGGCACCTATCTAAAGTGAAAAGGCATAACTTCTCGTATCTGAAATAAATTATTTACCAAAGATGAAAAGAGGCATTTGTGAGAAGTAGAAGGGGCTCTCTTTATGGGGGCACGTATCATTAGGACAAGGGGTACTTGTTAGAAAGGAGAAAGGGCACATGTGAAAATGTAAGGTGCGCTTATCCGAGTTAAAAAAGGGTAGGCCTGGTTATTAAAAGGGGAAGGGGCACTTTTTACAAAGAAAAAGGGGCACTGTCTTGTCAAAGTATAAGGGACACCTCTCTGATTTGAATAGGGCAATTATCAGAGGTGATGGGGGCACTTGTCAAAAATGACAAGGGGCACTTCTCGTACCTGAAAAGGGCCACTTACTAGAGATTAAAAAGGGCACTTATGAGAATGAAAAATGGACAATTACTGCAAAGGAAAGTGGAAACTTGTTGAAGGGAAAGGGGCACGTGTCAAAATTAAAGAGCACTTCTTACAAAGTTAAAGAGGCACTTTTCGTATGTAAAAAGGGGCACCTTTTGGGTACTTGAAACAGTGGGGGCACTGTGTCCCCCTGTCCCCGTCTCTGGATAATGAATTAATCATATTTGTATGATGCTTAATACTACATGTATGTTTCTAAGCGCTTTACATTGTAATTATCGTTACTCCGGTCATTGGGTACACTCATCGGCACATGATAGTGTACATGTCCCGCTCCACGGGGAGTATTCCGACCATGGAGAAGCGAAGGGGAAAGGGGAGTAGCTGGTGATGATGATAAGGGATAGATTGATTAGGTGGGTGGTGAGTATCATTGTGATGATGAGGAGGAGGAGGATAATCAAAAGCGGTCCTGGAGGTTCGGGGGAGGGGGAGGGGGGGGGGGGGGGGGGGGAGGGGGGAGGGGGGGGGGAGGGCTCAAGCCACCTGTTCCAAACAAATTTGAGAGGCACATGTAAAAAAAAAAAAATGAACCCACCTCACCCTCTCCCCTCCCCCCTTTGATGCCTGATGGTGATGTTGATTTTATGGAGGAGGAGGAGAAAAAAAGGAAACCAAAGATTGTGAGGAAATTTTGTGAAATTGTGCCTCTTAAAACGATTGAATTATTAATCAATCAGTTCCTAGTAAACAATATCAAAAGGGTAAGATGTCAAAAAATAGGAGATGATGGTGGTGGTTTAGTGTGCCTACACGGATACAGTAGTATACATGTACAATAGGATGGAGCCGGCGTACCTCTTCTCTATCCCTGCCCCCCCCCCCCCCCCCCCCAGCTAGGCCCCTCCCTCACTTTGAAAATCATTCCGCGGGGCCTGCATGTAGCATGTCAGAGTGGTGGCTATGCCAATTTTTTTTTCTACTCCAAGAAACGTTTTTGCTTATTACTCTACTCATTACACACATCAAAAATCACTCAAGCATATTTTTTTCTCACATAACTCACTGAATACAACTACACTATCTACTGTTTCAAAGACACCATACTTTTTTTCTCCAAAGATTTGTCTCCAACTTCAATTATCAGAGTAGGCGTTTTTTTGCAGTTCAAGCTCTAAAATGGAAATTTCTGCAGAGATTCAAGAAGGTTTGCAGTTGGCTGGGAGCTCTGCTAGAGTACAAGATAAAGCCTTTGAGCCATTATTGCAGAAAATATTCTCAGACGTGTCGGAACCTGGTAGTAATGAAGATGGTGGTGAGTCTAGGTCATTATTTTGATATACAATTACAAGTCCCATACGTTGAAATCTATGCTGGATAACGATGACGTAAGAAGAATCATGAACACGACGCGATGCGCGATGCAATGTGGATAAAATTAAAAATGATGAATGATGAAAAAAATATAATAAGAAGATGATAATGGTGATGATAGTAATGATGAACATGAGGAGGAGGAGGTCTAACATTAAGGAGGTAAGAATAGATGAAAAGAGTGGGCAGAAATAAATGGAGAGGTGAAGAAATAAAGTTTATTAAAGTCAAGAGAAAAAGCACTCTAGCAAAGCAGTAGTCAATGCTAACACGTATTGACCTCTAGCGCTGTATACGTGCTGAGAGGCATCAATTTTGTACACACTTGAACAAAACAAATGGGAGAAAATGGAAATTATTGTTGTACTGTAGTAGGGTCTACTTACTTTTGTAGTTTTGAATGCGATGCTCCAAATTAAAAATGATGATTTTGTATGGTCAACACCATTGCGCTCCTTGCATAACCATAAGTGAGCCCTCTCTAACTTGAAGTCAAAACCGCTCGAGCAAATCAGCCAATCATTAGCTCAAAGTACAGCGCTCAGTACGTAAATTTCTACGTGCTTGTGTTACTCCTCATCCTCCTCTTATTAATATTAATGAGATCCTATGCTTTTAGTAATTTTAACATTATCATCATCATTATCGTTATTACCATAACATCATCTGTTTTGCTCTTGTGCAATTTAATACTTAGGCTCTGATTGAGAAGTTTTTCACATTTCTTACTAGTTTTTATTTGTATTTAAAACGATATTATCGGTAATGTACATGTATTTACCACTCCATCCAAGTCCAATACAGTGTAAATTGTACCTAGACAAAATTATTCCTTGAATGCTCCAAGTTAAAGCACATTATGGCAGCTGGACTAAAGACAAGGTAATGATAGTACTTAGTAATGCACCTTGAGCATCCCCTGGGATGAATACCGTATGTGCTTAATGTAGTAGTACGCTCATTTGGGCTAAAGGGGGCACTAGAGCCATATAAGAGCCGAGCTGGGTTGATTAATTGTATTCACCTAAAAGTTAAAGAACATTAATTATGTTTCCAATAGTATGCCGGGAACGGGTAAACAACCCCTGGGTTTGAATTCTTGCATTAGATTAAAGTGTTCATTTCGAAAAACACGTTGGGAATGAATTCCTGCGTCAAGATGTACAGGTGTTCATTTCCAATAACAAGTTAGACAATAGACTGTTTTGCCGGGGACGCGACATTCTCGCGAAGAGATAGACTCCTCCCATTTCTGTCGGTGACTAGATCAGATAACACTCATCTATTATGCTTTGTCATTGGTTATAATTAATTAAAGATATAACTCCTCAATTAATTGGTCGGATGACCTAAAGGGTAATTGGATATATCCCGTTTTGCAATTGGTTGGCTTCGTAAGAGCCCTCCTGGTTGGCTGGCAATATCATGTAATATCTAAGCCTCATCGGGTGCCGCGGTATTTAAATGCGAGGTGCGGGATTTTGAAGGGAGTTTTTTAGTTGATATTATTTGAAAGTAGATATTATTTGAGAGTTTATTTCATTCCGTTATCATGTTTAGGATGTGCTGCTAATTTCAATCAATAGGGCCGCCCAGCCTCTGAGAGAAGCAGTTTATTTACCATGTTCAAATAATAATAATACTCGTCGTTTGCAACGATTGAAGCTTCGGCTGATATATATATTTAATAAAGTGGACTTCAACTGTAATTCCGAGCTTCCTGTGTTTCATTTATGTTTGAACTTGTCATCTTCAACTCATTTACTGGCCCACCACATTTGGTAGTACGGATGGGGTAATGCAACTTTCTTTAGTTAACGGCGAAGTTTGCCGTTGGCTTGCTAGCGGTTACCGCTGGTTCGTCGTGCCGACCCACCACTCGAACTCGATATCATTTGCTCGGAACACAGAAGTATTTTAGTTGCTGCTGCTGAACTGTTTCTCACCGGTGGAGTTAGCGACAGATTATCGTGGCGTTTATTGAAGGCATGTTTTTTTTGTGGCTCAGCGGAGTAGTCCAGTACGAAAAGGGCCAACGGGCAATTGGAGGCCTTCTTGGAACACATTGCACATTCTTCCCGGTGAATGTGATTAGGATCACCACGGAGAGAGAAGTTTCCCGAGACCCCCCTCTTACCTGTTACCAACACGTCCGCGACGGGAGAAAATGCCGCGAAATTGAACGTTTGGTATGTGCTAACGAAAAATTGTTTAGTCGACTGCCCCTCGTGGAAATTTTTGCACACCATATCTACTTGGGCGATCTGAATCGTATTACCTTTAGGAGGTTCCCCGTACAGGAGTTACTCAAGGTCTGGCTGAATTCTCCGGAGCTGGTTTGTCAGCTGGCCTGGCACCCGAAGAACGCGTATCGGGAAGCTCTCGGGGGAGGAAAGTAACGCCGATGCCTCGTCACGATACTCAACCCTGCTAGTAGCGTGGACGCAATTGAAGGAGGTTCCTTATGTTTATGATTCTTCGATTGTCAGCTGAACTTGGGTTTTTTGGTCTGCAACGCCAAGTTCGTAGGGAGCAACCTTCGGCGGGAGACAAGTTGAGATAAGGAGACAAGCTGAGCTAATTAAGGAGACATTAAGCTGAGCTGAGGTATGTTTTGAAAGTCGAGAATTGGACAGTGAGAACTGAACTAAACTGAACTGATAAATTGAAACGTCCGTTGAATTTTGGATATTTTTGGATTTTTGTCCTAGATTCTTTAAAGATATTGTAGTAATGTTTAAGTGTTCGACTATTGTGTGTTGGTGAAATTATTTGTACCCGTTTGCTCTTCAAATTTTGGCTAGCATTAATGTAAGCATAGGATAGATTATTTAAACTTAAACCTACGTTTAATCTAAATTAGTATAATATAAGCACTTAATATTGATCAGTATCATAATGAGTGAAATGGAAAAACAAAAACAAATTTTAGAGCAAATGTTGCGTCTGAATATATTCACTCCCCGATCTCCATCTAATCATCCTCAGGATAACACATCTCAAGTAATTAGGAGTCCTTGCTGGTGTTGTGGTATTTTTGGTCATTTCGTTAGATTCTGTCCATTAAGAATACAGGAAAGAGGTTACAAGTGGCAGGGAAACGGTCGTCCTCCACTACAATTATTGCGTCAGAGTTCCTCCACTTCCCGATCTCCACCCAATTACGTTTCAAATAACACATCTCAATCTCAATCAAGCAAGGGTGCTTGCTGGCGTTGTGGGGGGTTTGGTCATTTTGTTAGATCCTGTTCAGCAAAAGTAGAGGAAAGAGGTTACCGATGGAAGGGAAAGGGTGGTTCTCCACTACCAGGGGTCAGGTAAAGGGGGAATAATTTGGAAGAAAATGAAGTAGATATTTTAAGTAAATTGATAAAGAAAAGTGAAGTCCCAAGGCTACTGTTTTGTTAGCCAATACTCCTTGTGAGTGCATTTCGAACTCCTTAGGATAGGAAGGGAGTTGTTTAGGTCATATTGGAGGAAAAGTTTGGTATTTTAATTATCGTTTGCGATTATAAAGACATTGATTATTCTGTGATAAAGTATAATTGTTTTAAAAATGTTTGCTAACATTCAAATTCATAGAGGCTGGGCGCTTCTTGGGATTATATGTATATATTAAAGATGTTTTGTTTATCAATTTGCTAAGTTAGCTGCACCGTTGATTCAGTTCAACTAATTCTCCATTTAGTAAAACGAAAGAAAAAAAAGGAAAACTATTTAAGCTTGAGTGGATTATTCTAACGAATGATTCATTTAATTTGCTCAAAGAAGTTGATTCAGGCACCAGTTATCCAGATTATTCAAATAATTTTGTTTTTAGTAATTGATACAATTCCCTAAAAGGTTTAGGGCCTTGCCTATCACAAGTAGGGGAGGATGGAAGGCCTCATCATTTAACATATGCTAATAGACCATTGCAAAATACAGAAGAAAAAAAACCAGATTTGGGTTCATGTTAATGAGAGTTAAATGATTGTTAAAATGGACAGTAATGGATAATTTAGAGATCACTTATTTGGAGCCCCGTTTGTTATATTTACTGATAACGATTCGTTAGCTTATTTATAAAATGCTTAACTAGGAGTTAGGATGAATTCAGGGTTGAATGTTTTGGAGAGGGGCGTTATCCTCTGATATGATACGATCCTGTCTCATAATGTTGGTATATAGTGGGCATGATATCTTGGTATGATATTTTGCTGAATTCTGCATTATTTCAATGTATCAAAATTTACAAAATGCTAAACTAGCGGTTAGGGTGAATTGAGGGTTGATTGTTTTGGGGAGGGCGTTTGATATGATACGATCCCGTATCATAATGTTGGTATAGTGGGAATGATATCTGGGTATGATGTTTTGCTGAATTCTGCATTATTTCAATGTATCGAAATTTATGAATGCAAATATTTTGGTGCTTTAACTTGTTATAGGTTTCTTTACACGCATTTTATATTGTAAAGATGGAAGGTGACATCATACGGAGTACGTTGTGGAGGTCTGGGATATCCAGCTCCATTAGTTGTCCTGTATGATGTTTTTTTCCTGATATTATTCATATATTTGCGAGGTACAAAATTATTGTTATAACAGGTGATTTAATGTTTTTTTAAAGAAGCCATCCTGTACCAAGTTGGTACTTAATAATGTTTGTTTGGTAACTGTATATAAACAAAAAGATAAAATTAAACAGTTGGAGTCTACAAATTTTAGTAGAAATTAACTAATACATATGTGACAAAATAGATTTGTCTGAGTTTTATAATGTTAGTTAGAAGTAGATTCCATGAGATAATTATAGACCGTTGGTTGTTGCTGAGACTGGGAATGTTGAGATTATTATGATACATAATTATACAGGTTTATGAGAAAGGGTGTTAATTGTATGTATATAATAAGGCATGTTTAGTCTTGCTTCCAGTGAGATGTTTGGTTCTCATGGTGAAGATGTTGATTGCTCAGTTGAAATTTTTCTCTTTCTCATGGGGGTTTAAGGAAAGAATGGAATTAAGGAATATATGCATGTAAGTTGTTTGTAATGTGGTTTATTTAACAGGTTGTGTATATTTATTATTACAATACCAGTTGACTTTGCAGGATGTCATTGTGTTGTCATTTTAGTGGTTATACCCTTCCATGTTTGGGAGCAGTTAAAATCAAGGGATGATGTTTATGCCTGGCTTTGATTTGGGGGTCTAGGGTTATCCAGCTCCAAAGAAGAGGAAGGGCATGACGTCATCCTGACATTATATTCTGTTGGTTGGTTATACATGGTGGGCAGGACATTGCATTCGTGGGTCTTTCTGGTTAATTGGTTGTAAAATAAATAAATTTAGATATTGTTGTATAATGTGATTATGCCTGGGTAATGAGTGTTTGACATTGCAAGGAGAATGTTAACTGTAATTTGTTAAAGTACATTCGTAAGTCAAAGTGTTGGTTAATGCAGCCCAAATATGCTGTATTGATAGTATATTGACAAAATTATGCTTTAAAGCAACACAAATATGTATTGCTTGATTAAATGATTCCCAGTTGGTAATCTAATATTTTTTCTTAATTTTGTACGATCTGCAGGTGCAAGATCGTTTTAGTAGGGGAGATTTGTAGTAGTACGCTCATTTGAGCTAAAGGGGGCACTAGAGCCATATAAGAGCCGAGCTGGGTTGATTAATTGTATTCACCTAAAAGTTAAAGAACATTAATTATGTTTCCAATAGTATGCCGGGAACGGGTAAACAACCCCTGGGTTTGAATTCTTGCATTAGATTAAAGTGTTCATTTCGAAAAACACGTTGGGAATGAATTCCTGCGTCAAGATGTACAGGTGTTCATTTCCAATAACAAGTTAGACAATAGACTGTTTTGCCGGGGACGCGACATTCTCGCGAAGAGATAGACTCCTCCCATTTCTGTCGGTGACTAGATCAGATAACACTCATCTATTATGCTTTGTCATTGGTTATAATTAATTAAAGATATAACTCCTCAATTAATTGGTCGGATGACCTAAAGGGTAATTGGATATATCCCGTTTTGCAATTGGTTGGCTTCGTAAGAGCCCTCCTGGTTGGCTGGCAATATCATGTAATATCTAAGCCTCATCGGGTGCCGCGGTATTTAAATGCGAGGTGCGGGATTTTGAAGGGAGTTTTTTAGTTGATATTATTTGAAAGTAGATATTATTTGAGAGTTTATTTCATTCCGTTATCATGTTTAGGATGTGCTGCTAATTTCAATCAATAGGGCCGCCCAGCCTCTGAGAGAAGCAGTTTATTTACCATGTTCAAATAATAATAATACTCGTCGTTTGCAACGATTGAAGCTTCGGCTGATATATATATTTAATAAAGTGGACTTCAACTGTAATTCCGAGCTTCCTGTGTTTCATTTATGTTTGAACTTGTCATCTTCAACTCATTTACTGGCCCACCACATTAATATTAATATAGTTACAAAAAACATGTCTCATTATTTTTTTTTAATTATCAGAATAGCAAATTGTCATTCATTTTAGATGGAGCAGTGTCAGCTATCGAACCAGCAGTCTTGAAGGAAAGCTATGCCTCCCTGTATACACTGGTGTTAGAAGCAGCTAAACATGATGCAGACAACAGTTCCATCAGGTGGGTAAAAATGATTGCAGGTGTACTATTCGTCTATTCAGTGAAAGTTATTATTCCCCTCCCCCCCCCCTTTTTTTTTGGGGGGGGGGGGGAGAGTGCACAAGTCTCATCACAGTGATCAAGTTGATGAAATGCAAGGAAGCAAAGTGACTGAGAGGAGTGGGGAGGAGGCTCTTTCCCTTTCTTTCACTCCCTCCTCCCTTCGCCAAACCAACATCATTCAAGGGTGTCAAACTATCTTTAGAAGTATTAACTCCACAGTTTTCTCTTATTGAAGGTGTCATGGCATATTTCTTCTTTGAATTATTATGTACACATGTAGAATCAGATGTTTGTTACAGTTATTATAAATTGTGCTTATACAGAAAATAACAGAATCGAAATTAGAAATCATAAATAGTGCACTTTTTGCACAATTGAAGTTTATCAAATTGTATTCTAGTCTCAGGGTTCCTGATGCTCACTTTTCTCAAGATTTACATGTAACTCGAAATCCCATTTCCCCAAAGTGTAGACATTCCTGGTGTTCATAGACTTACATGTGTACTTTATGGGACTTTACTCTAGATCTCCAGGAAAGAATGGTATTGCAATTTTATATTATCAAATACTTTCGAATAGGACCTACATGTACAAATGCAATGGAACCAGGCGGTTGTACTTGCACTCATATGTATCAATACAGTTCTCAATAAAATATATTTTTATGCCTCCGCCACCGAAGGTGGTGCCGGAGGCATCATGTTTTCAGGTTGTCCGTCCGTACGTCCGTCCGTACGTCCGTCCCGTTTGACCGTTATCACAATATCTCAAGAACCATTTAAGATTTAAACTTAAGACTCGGGAATAGCATTTATCACCATAGGAAGACGATCTGATTAGATTTTGGAGTACGTAGGTCAAAGGTCACAGGTCACAGAGGTCAACTTATGAAATTCCTTGTATTGAGTTTGTTAGCGCGATATCTCAAGAACCATTTGAGATTTAAACTTCAAACTTAAGGATAGTATGTATCACCATAGGAAGACGATCTGATTAGATTTTGGAGCACGTATGTCAAAGGTCAAGGGTCACAGAGGTCAACTTATGAAATTCCATACATTGAGATTGTTATCATGATATCTCAAGAACCACTGGAGATTTAAACTTCAAACTTAGTGATAGTGTGTATCACTATAGGAAAACAATCTGATTACATTTTGGTGCACGTAGGTCAAAGGTCAAGGGTCATAGAGGTCAACTTATGAAATTCCATGCATTGAGATTGTTATCATGATATCTCAAGAACCACTGGAGATGTAAAAACTTCAAACTTTAGGATAGTATGTATCACGATAGGAAGACGATCTGATTAGATTTTGGAGCACGTAGGTCAAAGGTCAAGGGTCACAGAGGTCAACTTATGAAATTCCATACATTGAGATTGTTATCATAATATCTCAAGAACCACTGGAGATTTAAACTTCAAACTTAATGATAGTGTGTATCACCATAGGAAGACAATCTGATTAGATTTTGGAGCACGTAGGTCAAAGGTCAAGGGTCACAGAGGTCAACTTATGAAATTCCATACATTGAGATTGTTATCATGATATCTCAAGAACCACTGGAGATTTAAACTCCAAACTTGTTTAAATTGCTCTATGGCGGAGGCATCATTTTCGACTGCGCGCAGTTAAAATTCCATCTAGTTTAAACCTCATTTTCCACATTGAATTGTTAGCTCCATCTTAGAAGACAATAAGTTCAGTCAGGATAGGATCGATGCCTTCCTCAAGCATTTCCAGGAGAAGAAGCAAGAGATAAGATCCATGCTGAGCAACATCGGTCACACTCCTCCTCATATCGTTGATGTGGATTGGCGGTTAGACTTCTATCTAAAGGTATGTACAGTATTGGATGCTCTAACGCTTTCTCCAGTGACAATAGATTTGAGTTTTGTTTTGTTTAAGATATAATGCTGGGTTTGGGGTAATGTAAACAAAATGCATTATTCAAGGACATGGGCTAGTTTTGTGTCGTGAATTAGGCCCATGACCTTTGCATCCCAAGTCAAATGATCCAGCCATTCAACTTTGACTCCTATCAAGAGCACAACTCAAAGAGAGAATTGTGAATGAATCGTTCTCACTTTTCTCACGACAGCAAGTATTATAAATGCCATTATTGACCATCTGTGTGCATTCACAGAGCTGTGAGCTAGTGTCAGCCTAGTTTCATCTTGCTAGCTTCCATATGTATACCGTAGCCTGTCCAGTTACCTCTCCACTGAGCCAAGTGGCTTATTAGACACAAGGGCTGTCTTCCATCACCCAAGTTTCTCTGGTGCGCAATGAAGGCGTGCAACTATCTTGCCTATGACAGCATACACACTGCAAGGAACATGTGCATAAAATATGGTACACTAGCTGTCGATCGTGCAATGAACAGAGATACACATAGGATGTCACTATGCAGCAGTGAGCATTGTGCTTATTTAGGTGTGCATCATTATTTAAAAATCATTAAGTTCCTATTCAGAACAGTCAGAAAGAATTACCTGAGCAAATTTCTTGCGGAAATTAATATTTATGAAAAAGTTATCGATGCTTGAACTTAGCCATGTAGCCCTACCATTATCAAAACAATAAACAACAAGTTGCATGATTTTTCAAAGGCAGTAACTGGATATGTTCCCCTACAGATGATAAGTTTAGCATGACAAAATTGATCAAGATCTTTCTTGAGTTTCATAACTGCATGTGAGTGAAGTTAGGGCGGAAAAGAGCAGGAAAAATGCATGATCTGATTTCTGGGAAAAACTTTCAATTATTTGAAATTTCTGAGTAGAAATGTAAGGGGTTAAATTATTTGTATCTCAAAGTGCTCAAGATTTCATATTAGATCGTACAGGCAAAATGTTTTTCATTATATGATAGGAGTATTGCACTCAAAAGCATTTACTAATCGATTATATTTCTGTTCTCCATAATAATTTGGATAACGAAGCACATGCACTCCAAAAGATTTCTTAGAATTTGATAATTAATTCTATCTTTGAATCATGTTGATTATCACAAATTGCTGTCACTCAATCATCAAGTAGGCAGTTTTTATGTAGTAAGAAAAGAAGATTGTTACTGTCCTTTCTTGGGTCTTATTCTCAGAACAAGCACATCGATAAGATCAATCAGCCGACCTATCTGATAAACCTCAAGACAGAGCAGGGTCATCGAGGTGCCAAAGATATACAGTTTAGCTGTTCGCTTGAACAGTTACAGGTGAGTTGAGTTTTGTTTCAACTGATGATGATGGTGGTGGTGTTGGTGGTGGTGGTGACACTGATGATGATTATGATGATAATTTAAAAAAGGAGGAGGAGGAGGAGGGTGGTGGTGATGATGATGATGATGATGATGATGATGATGATGATGATGATGATGATGGTGATGATGATGAAAATGCAAGTGATGATGAGGATGGTAATGATGATCATGATTATGATGATGAGGTTAATGATAATGTTGGTTTTGGTGGTGATGGTGGTGGAAATGATGATGATGATGATAGTGATGAAGGTGATTTTGTTGATGATGATAAAGGTTATGATGATTAAAGTGATGATGATGATGAACGTGATGATGATAATTATGAATGAGTAATGATGGTTAATGATGGTAGTGCATGAGGATGGTAATGATGATGCTGATAGTGGTGTTGGTGAAGATGATTAGGATAATGATTATGGTGATGATAATATCACAAATAGCAGTTTACCTAGTATTTAAATGTATTTAGGACTTAAAGCAGGACTGCACTACTCATAGCCACTTGCGCCCTCTTTATAGCAAACAATGGTAACGGCTGGTCCCCCTTGGTCCCCTTGTTCTTATGTTAATTGAGAGCTGATTTGATGAGATATTAACCACCTGTCAGTGACCATGCAGGGAGGTCTAATCTCTCCTGGCCACACTAGTACAGATTGGCTTTAACAGAACCTCAGACTGGAACAATGGTCTAAATAACAATTGCAGTAATATTGTAGTCTTGACTAAATGAACAGGCATGAATTTATACAAGAATACATTTTTCAAATTATTGTTCATATTAATGAAACTCATTGTTCTCCTTTTCATGTAAATGAATTTATGAAATTCATATTTATGGCATACATAAATTACATGTAGAATAAATTTTTCAAAATATCTCTTCAGTAGCCAAAAAACCTAGACAAGAAAATCCTTATCTGCTATTCAGTCAATTTTGCCAAATTAGATTGTAATTAATAAAACAAATGATTGTGTTTTTATCTTGCAGGACCTAGTTGGAAAACTGAAGGATGCAACAAAAAGCCTAGAAAAAGCAGCTCAAGGCTCATAGCAGTACAACCTTTTAGATGTAAATATACAGAGAGTAGTTTTATACGGGCGATAGCTGAGGATAGTAGAACAATATCTTATAATATTACACGCAACTTATGATAATTCATTCCAAGGTTTCTCAAACCATTAGCATTTAAAGATGTTTTTCAAGAAAGCTAAGATTCAAACTGTCAACATTTGAGAAACGACAAACAATGGTCAACAGTGAAAATATAATATAGTTACAATTTCATCCTCCAGAAATAGGGATGTTTGGTCTCTTCAAAGGCATGGTGCATGTAAGTTAAATTATAGATCTTTGTGTCTCTTTTAAATTAAGGTGATGTTGAGTTCTGGTCACTTGTTTACATTGTGAGGTTCTGGAATTGTAAAAACTATAAGAAATTGGCCCAGTCTTGATAAAATTCACATGCCCTGTACATAGAAATGTGTATATATGACTACACAAACAGGTGGCATGAAAGTGTGGTCGACAACATTTACCTATTACTTGTCGTTTGTTGAACTTGAGGTTAATTGAAGAGCCATCTGTTTCAGTGGACATTTTTCTTATCTTACTCTTCATCTCTGATATAAAAAGAATAGAAAAGATCTGACAATTATTTTTCAACTTCTCCAAAAGTCAAACATTCTCTATAACGCCAGATGCAGGCAAGTTTGTGATTTTTATGTGCTCTTTCCTTTGTACTAGAAGTATCAGGTAGCTTCTGTATGAAATCCAATAAAATACGCAAAATATGTTTTGACATGTGTTACTAAGTGACGTTTAAGTGACTAGTAGTGTATCGAAACAGATGTAGAAATTTGACTAAGCTTGAAATATGTAAATTAAGTTTTGATAGTGACAGTCACTATGAACATGACTGACAAAAAAAAGCGGACAAAATATACAGTTCCTCAGGTAGACAAAGGAACATCCCTTCACTGCTATTATGTAAAAATGTGTAGAACAGGTGTCACATGCATATTCACCTTTTTACATAATAGCAGTGAAGGGATGTTCCTTTGTCTACCTGAGGAACTGTATATTTTGTCCGCTTTCTTTGTGGTCATGTTCATAGTGAGTTTTGACTTTCTGTATCAATGCGGTTCTTTAAAAGGACACAATTTGTATTGTGTCTTCAGATTTAAAAAAAAAATCTTAGATATCTGTCAATTTCACAGCTCATTCATGTATAAGTATTTGCAAAAATTTATCTTTGTGGAGTACCGGTACTTAAAGTAGTATTTCAAAAATGGTCATGGTTATGAAAGTAGGTGAAATAGTTTTAGTCATTTGTTATTGAATATGGCAAAAATGATCCCTGACTGAAAGATTATCAACTTTAGTAGTGTATTAAAGCCAATGGTAATTTTTTAAAGGAATAATCATATATGAACTCTATTTTGTACAAATATATCTAATATACAATGTAGATATAATGTATAGAGGGGAACTTTCATAGTATATGCATTACATTATCCCCATCCACATGCCGCTTCTCTTTAATTCTTTGCATTGATTTTAAACACTTATTTACTCGAAATCAAGTTTTTTTGGTACTTTTCATATTGAATACAGTCGATGGACCGTTGAAATGACTTAAGTCCCTTTAAGTAGTTGTAATTACCACCGTTAATTTCATCTAATGCTTTATCGCTGTTCATAAACAAGCATAACTACAGGTAGCTTCTCTTTCTTTCTTTTTTTACTGAAATAAAATAATTTTCTGTTTAAGTGGAACTTTGAGAGAAAATTTGTAGATCACTCAAGCAGATTTACATTTTCTTTAGTCTGTTGTAATTTAGGATTGTAAACTCAAAATGCAGAGACGTTGACGAGCTATACATGTACATAAAGTACAATTATTTTGTATATACATTTATTCTAATAAAGACTATTATCAATAATGATTGAAGTTATTTATTTATTTTATTTTATTTATTATTATTATTTTTTTTTTTTTTTTTATTTTTTTTATTATTATTATTATTTTTTTTTTTTGGGGGGGGGGGGCCATTCCGCCCAAGCCCCCCTATAATTTATGACCCAACCCACTCCATTCCGTGTTTGGCCGCCCCTATTCACTGATTCATAATTATTCTAAACCTAACAGAAAGTTGTCATAGTTAACCTTTGAATGTCATATCAAATGTCATAAAGATAAAGAAAGATCTATCACATCCCTTTTACGGCACACAGAAAAAAGGAAGAATGAAAGAAGAAAGAGAAGAAGAAGGAGAGGAGAACGACTTTTGCTTCATGGATAACATCGCGTTCAACAGAGAAAGGAATGACTGGAAAGAATGAAAATAGAGAGGGAGAGAGAGAGAGAGATAGGAGAGGGAGAGAGAGATAGGGGGATAGGAAAGGGAGAGATAAAGGGCAAAGAGATTTAAAGAGAGGAAGAGGGACATAGGGGAGAGGGAGGGGGTAGGGAGAGAGAAAGGGGGAAAATGAGGAGGTGGGGATAGCAAAAGAACGAAATAGAATTAATGACGAAAGGGACATGTTAAATATGAATTAAAGGTGATCATAAGTAAGAATATTTTGCTGCTGCTGCTGCCGTTGTTTTTTTTTTTTTTTATTGTTTGAAGAGGTCAATTGCAGATGAGTCTATATCCTAAAATTGATAAAAAATAAAATATTAGTAATAGGCATATACTCCCTTCTCGCTTCTGATAAGTCACCGGACATAATGGAGTCTTTATTTAATATTTTCAAGTTAAACTCTTTCATCAAAACGCAATAGAACGTGATAAATTATGAAGGGACTCGCTGCTTAATTAAAGCATCGTTGCTGTCAAATGAGAAGGTGAATGATTAAAGTTACAAATTGAAAGTGAAACTAGATTTACGATGGGTCCACTTAAGGGGAAGTCCAGAAGCGCTCTCATGATACGTCTCAGTGTTGCCAATTTTTGTTTCATTGAAGAAAACAGTTTGTAACTTTTGTAATTTTCCTCAAAATTTCACTAATTTGTTTCTCTAGTTTTCTGCTTTTATTAAAACGTACTTGATATCAGGGTGGGCTTCCCCTTTAAGAAAGAATTGACAGTTCTAGCTTCACATTAGCTCAGTAGAACTACATGAACATGGTTATAACTACACTGTGATAAAGAATTGTGTTGGAAATTTTGAACTGTACATTTAAAAGTTTATCATTTCTTGTGTTATTTGCTGTCGTAAGGAGGGGGAGGCAAGCAAAATCTCTTACAAATGGAAACAAGAAAACCACTCCAAACGCATTGTTTTTATAAATAAGTTATTATTTATAAATTCATAACGTAAAAATTCATGTTTACTATGTCTAGGTGTTTTGATTTTATTTGTGAGAACAAAATTATCTTGCAAATAGAAAGAAATTTACACTAAAAATGACTTATTTCTCAATAATTTATTTATCAATTCATATTCCGAAAACAAAATTTATTCAAGTTGAATGACATGAATATGAATTTTCTGGAAACACAGAAACACTATAATGTCTATTTCATTTTCCGAAAACAAAACTTATTCAAGTAGTATGAACATGATGATGTCTGTTCGGGAAACACAGTATGTCGCTATAATGTCTTTTTAAAGGTAAAGACCAGTTATGGTCATGCGATTGCATTGTGAAAGAAACGTTGTGGAATCGATCAGAAAAGGTCGATCATCTAACATCTAGCATCAGCAAGGTTCTGGAATCATCAAAATGATAAGAAATTTGGCCCATTCTTCGTAAAGTTACAAGCACTATACACAGAAAGATGTATATGGGACTACCCTATATCTCTCACAGACCATGAGAGAAACAAATTTACCAAATATATGAATTAGTAGGCGGTTTCCCGGCAAATTTTTTGTCATCATGTATTAGTCAAAACATATTCTTTCACATGAGTGGTAATGAGAGCTTCCATTTCATTTTTTGAAATTGGGGCGTTTCCAATACTGGTCTTTACCTTTAATAGGAAAATTCTCAGATATGTCAAAAGCCATTTTGAACCAAAAAAAAAATCAAAAAATCATGGAACACACTAGTCATCACGAAATCATGCTTATTCAACCAATGGTCCATAAACAAATGTCTTCCTGTATGTAGGAACTTACGCAAATTGGTAACACCCCCCCCCCCCCCCCCAACCGAAAATGTATGTTCGTGGTGAGAAAGTACTTATCGATCAAAAATAAGATTATTTGGGGAAAAGAATAGGATTTTTGTTCAGTTGGCGTTGGCAGCTCTGTATGCATGCATCTGTGAATTATCAAAAGTTGGTTTATAGTATCCAAAAATCACACGTGGATGAATATTATGTACTTATAATCACAATTGAACAATCGATCATAATCATTACAGCGATTTTCTAAAGTTGCAATTTTGAGAAGTAGCATGGTTCCAGCCATTTTTTAGGGGTCGGAGGGGTCGTATCATTCTTCTGTTCACGTTCTCTCTCTCTCCCTCTCTCTCTCTCTCTCTCTCCCTCTCTCTTTCTCTCTCAAGCGCTCTCTCTCTCTCTCTCCTTCCTTTTCTCTCTCTTTCTCTCTCAAGCGCTCTCTCTCTTTCTCTCTCTCTCTCTCCTTCCCTTTCTCACTCTCTCTCCTCAACTCTCTCCCTGCGGTCTGCGGTTAATCGAAAATACCTGACAAGAAGAATCAGCTTAAACAAGTCATGTAAACGTCGATTTGTCAAGAAGTTTATTTTCTCATTCAATGCTAAAGAGATTATTAATCATAATTAATGGTGACGCCTTCTCACGTAAGACCTTCTGAAATATCCTATCTGTTAGAGTTGCTGATTAACAGATTTTCAACACTATTTATGGTCTGCAATGTTTACAATGTTAGCAATTTACAACTCGAATGTAGCCATCATAGTGCTGTGTATAGATTAATTATTTCATTACAAACTGTTTAATAATTAAACAATAATTTACTACTGTGTCTGTTTTTAAAGGGATAGTTGAGTTCTCTTTTTAGACCGCAATTGCCTTCAAAGTGCATGGTTATTGCTCTTATTCTTATCTATGACATTTCTAGTGCCCTTTGAGGACCTAAAATTGCTATGAAGATAATTTTAGACCCCAAAATGTGTGAAATTTAGCCAATGCAATCATACCAATTCAGCTCCACTTTCCAAAAAATACGGTGACCGTTTATTAATTAATTAATTAATAACAATATATGGGCGGCTGGTTGGGCTTAAAAAAGTCAACATCGGTATTGGCTGAAATACAACGTAAAAGGCGCAATCCGTTTTTTCAACGGCATTTGCAAATTATCGAATATTAATTTTGTGGTGGTACACAAATATTAGAAATCGTTATATTTATGGATATTTCAGCCGTCTCTGAACCGATTTTGATGAACAAAGATGATTTTGACATTTAAATTGTATATGTTCTTTCAAATTTGGCACTCAGTTTTTCATAATCTCACAAAAAATTATTTTGTGTAGCGCCCTCTGCAACAGAACTCAACTATCCCTTTAATATTAATGTGAAAGCTATCAAATTTGGTGAATGTGAACTTCCTGTTTGACTGATTTACGAGCAATTACTTTTAATATGTCGTTCGTTGGTATCGCATGACTTTTTAACATTCCAGTTTCAATGAATAAATAATCATCCTTCACGAAAAACGTGTTTGTCGTTTACTCATTGCATTGGTTAAAAACTTATCAGGAATGAAATATAGGTATCACAAATGTTAGACCTGAATGCCTCTACTGTGATTATGTTTCCGTAAAATCTCGTTATTAAAATAAAAATGAAATAGAAACAAATGTAAACATGATTGAATTAAACCAAGCGTTTCTTTGTTTCCTGTATATGTTTTCCTGTATGAATTTGGATTTTTCAACAACTTGAGAAAGTTAAGATGGAAAAGAGACGACGGGACAGTGAAGCAAAAACAATAATTCTGAAGTCGGAAAGCCTGTATATAGCCTTTCCCTCCATCAAACGAGTTCACAAAATCTGGCTTTGAGAACTAGGCCTATAATACGACTCCATGCAAGATCATACCTCAGTAACTTTGGCGAGTCTGAAACGAAAATATTGGCATAAGTAGCCTACTCACGAGACCGAAAACAGGTCGACAACAGACAGAACTAACAGCAAACAATGGCAAAGATTCTGTCGGTTTTTAGTCGTTCTGGAGTCACTGTTTGTGACCGAGGTATCAACATGTTTAACAGTATTACCAGCGTTTTCACCGGGGGGCGAAACCAATATGTGTGTATAAATCTAATAGTACATAGGTTTATGGCTCAAATAAAGATTTACAGCTGTGTAACAATATCATCAAACTGATGTGCCGGCCGGCCCGGCCCTCCCATATTAGTAAAAATGTCAAAACCCTTCTTCAAATCTGACACGTCTCTCCGAAACGATGGACCGCACTGAACCGGCGTCTCGGGAAGGCATTGAAGCACCTCTCCGCTGGTAGCGATGGTCTTGCGGAGGAGGCGTCTCTCTTGCTGTCTCCTGCTGAGGTATCGGCGGAAGGGGTCGGGATCCCATATCAGGGACAATAGTTCCCCTATCGGGATTGTCCTCTTGTTGAAGACCTGGTGAAAGTGAGCTTGTAGGAACCCCCTCTTTTGTGTTCACTGTGCTTAGAGGGGTTTCAATCTCTTCCCCCTCTTGACTTACGTCGAGGTTTATAGGAAGATGTCTCTGTGGCTCTTCCCGTCGCTCGCGGGACAGATTCTTCTCCGTGGGCCACTCCCGAGGTTTGCCATCATCCGATTTGCAAGGAAAACTGTAGGTGTTAGAGATTGCGGAGCTTTCATGATGTGGACTGGTCATGTCTTCATAGTTCTGGTTCGAGACCTGAGGAGCGGGTTGTTTCGATAAAGATGGTGAAGAGCGACACAGTGGATTGTTCCATAGATTGTTGCTTCCCATCGGGTATCGGCCTGAATACCTTGGATCATAATGCCTTTGACTTTGGCTTCCCCGCGTCTTCTTGAGATTGATACGAATATCCTCTTCTGAGAGATGACAGTCAATCCAGAATCCTCCATCGGTTTCTTTGCAGATTGTCTCCAAAGACCTGGACAGCCTACGATCTTTGAAGCTGTGATTGAACGTTTGTCCACATCCGTCATTTTCCCCCAAGACTTTTGGCCTGCTGGTGTTTTCTTTCATCAGATCAGGCGTGATCGCCGACATCGCAACCGCTAGTGGATTACGAAGCGACGGACGTCGTTCATTGTCCATCATGAGCGTTCTCTCCTTGTCCGAGCGCATCGACATTGTATCGAGGTGGTCATCGACATGATGGATGAATATCATGGACGATGAGTGGTTGCGACGGTGACGGTTACGACGAGAGTAGCACATGTAGATGATCACCAAACTAGAGACCAAAAACAGTGTCCCGAGAGTGATTATTGTGGTCTTTGCCCCTGATCCGACCGATGGAGACACTGTGGATTGGTGAGGTTTAGAGACATTAATGACGGAAACTGTCGGTAACAAGTGAATTTCTAAAGGATTCTGAGAAGCCGTGGTTTCAACGTGTGTACCCATTCTCCTTGCCAGCCTGCTGTGGAACGAAGATGATTCTGTCCTTACGACTTTACGACTTTACTGCCAGTGGATGGATTTTACTCCAATTGCGTTACTTTCCTTTTAATATCATCAGTTGTTTCTTCAGTGATTATTGTCACTTCTGTTGTAGTTTCTGATGTAAAAGTCGATATCAATGTCAGGTGTCAGTGCAGCATCCGTACCTTTAAATCCAGTTGCCAACAGCAACGATCATCCAAGAAATTTGCGTTCGGAAAAAAGATGAAACCCCCAGATAACATGTAAAAGTTTCATGAAAGGAACTTTCCGTTTCCCTCTTACTTAGTAAATCGTATTTTCTTGATCGTTTATCCCCGGTAGAAATGTAGTTTGAAAATGTTCATGACATACAAAATTAGCAGTGCATAGCAATATAATTTCCGTGCGAAAAGGAAGTAGTACCGTATTTAATATGTGAATAGTTTTTAGCATCACCGTCTTTAGTTCTACACAATGAGGATATATTTTATTTTCTTTCGTTTTGATTGAATTCAGAACATTATCATCAATTAACCATGTCGTATACAAAGAAGCATCACAACTAAACCTTCGTTAATGGACTCTTGTACTTTCAGTTTTTATCTGACCCATTTGGCAGGTCGATAAATTGAATCATAAACGGTGGGGTATAGGCAATGGGGACAAGGTGGCACGACAACGGAGAGAGAGAGAAAGAGAGAGAGAGAGAGAGAGAGAGAGAATGAGGAGGAGAAAAAGAGAGTGGGAGAGTAAGAGGAAGAGAGAAAAAAGGGGAAAGTGAAGAGAGAGAGAGAGAGAGAGAGAGAGAATGAAAGAGAGAGAGAGAGAGAGAGAGAGAGAGAGAATTCGGACAGAGAAAGGAAAAATGATTACAAAGTAGCGGGCTTTTCGCCTACCCCTTTTCTTCTTCTTGATTGCCGATTGGAGTGTTCTATTGAATATAATTATGTTTCTTCCATTTTCTTACTCCAGAGACTGAATTGCAATAGTCACAATGTAGTTTACATAATCAAATCACACCAAAACACAACAACAACACACAAAGAAAGAAAGAAACAAACACACAATGACACAGACTTTAAATAGTTCAATCAATGCAAATACAAGAAAATAAGAATAAAAAAAGACAAATACATATCAATTTCGTTTTAAGTAATACTAGGGTATTTATGAAAACAAATTAATAACTTGCACTATACATACAGCAATAGTTTTGTGAGTTGATTATCCATATTTTGTACGTAGAGGGAGAATAGAATATGGATCGAAAATAGTATAGACCATACCATCGTTTCAGCACCAACATTTTTCTTCTTCTTCTTCTTCTTCTTCTTCTTCTTCTTCTTCTTCTTCTTCTTCTTCGTCTTCTCCTCCTCCTCCTCTCACTCCTTCGCCATCGTCGTCGTCTTCTTCTTCTTCTTCTTCTTCTTCTTCTTCTTCTTATATTCTTCTATTTCGTCTTCTTTTCGTCTTTCTTCTTCTTCTCCTCCTTCTCTCACTCCTTCGCCATCGTCGTCGTCTTCTTCTTCTTCTTCTTCTTCTTCTTCTTCTTCTCCTCCTCCTCTCACTCCTTCGCCATTGTCGTCTTCTTCTTCTTCTTCTTCTTCTTCTTCTTCTTCTTCTTATATTCTTCTATTTCGTCTTCTTTTCGTCTTTCTTCTTCTTCTCCTCCTTCTCTCACTCCTTCGCCATCGTCGTCTTCTTCTTCTTCTTTAAGTTCTTCTTCTTCTTCTTCTTCTTCTTCTTCGTCTTCTCCTCCTCCTCCTCTCACTCCTTCGCCATCGTCGTCGTCTTCTTCTTCTTCTTCTTCTTCTTCTTCTTCTTATATTCTTCTATTTCGTCTTCTTTTCGTCTTTCTTCTTCTTCTCCTCCTCCTCCTCTCACTCCTTTGCTATCGTCGTCGTCTTCTTCTTCTTCTTCTTCTCCTTTTCCTCCTACTCTTTTCTTCTTCTTCTTCTTCTTCTTCTTCTTCTTCTTCTTCTTCTTCTTCTTCTTTTTTTCTTTTTCTTTTTCTTCTTCTTCTTCTTCTTCTTCTTCTTCTTCTTCTTCTTCTTCTTCTTCTTCTTCTTATCATTATTATTATTATTATATTTCTTCGTGTGCCATAAGATACATGCATGAAGTGATTGATGTCCTATTTATGACGATGATACTATATAAACATATATTTGTTGTTGTTTTGTTGTCAACTTTTTTCCCCAATAAATGTGTGGTGGAAGTTTAGCCGCTCCCTGCATTTACTGATTTTGTTTGAAGCCGAGTTGATGTGGTCAATACATAGAGATCTCTATGGGTCAATACTATTTTTGATCCATTTTATGATATCCCTCTACGTGCAAAACCGGACAATATACAATCGACACACAAAACCTCTCTGTGAGTTCTGAAATCGCTAGTAGAGTAGACTTCTATGATGAGTCAATCGAGATGCTAAATTCTGCTGACGTACGTACGGCCAAAGACGAAAGGAGAATATCCTAGCAAGGAAATAAAATTGTAAGCCATTTATTTATTTTGTACAATTTATGTAACCATTAATGCCATTATTATTTTGGCTAACTGTGATAACCCTTACCAATCTGTTGTAAGAAACAGAGAGAGAGAAGATGTTTGTGTGTTGCTTGCATTGTGACTCTCGGGGAATGCTTCTTCGGTGAGCCGCTGAAATCTTCCCCAAGGTTCGGGCACGTTGAGGACAACACAGCTGCATGCATCATTGAATATTGTATGCATGAGCGTACTCTCGAATTCAATACATGACCTAGATCTAGACAGCAATAACCGTCTGGTATGGTATGGGTCATTCTTTAATAAACTGACATTTGTCAACATTCCCATTGATCCCAAATCAGATCAACAGGATCTTGCTGATGCAAAACGTACAGGAATGTATGGCGGTGTGAACATAGTCATAGATCGATCTAACTGTTACTAGTCATAGACATAGGCCTAGACAGTTTGCGCGCATGACGGCTAAGTTCGCCATCTCAAAAAATTGGTAAGATTTCAAAAATCTGATATCACCAATGGAAAGAGGAACATAAAATTACCTATAGAGGGAATTTTCTCTGGAATCAGGTGTGAAATATTGACAAAAGTTTGGCAAATTTTGCGGTCATTTGCGTCCGTTCCAAAAAAATTACTAACTGACCGATAAGGGTCTGGAAATCTTCATTTTGAGAGCAGATATCCTCAAAATTTTAAGTAATAAGTGGTACAGACTAATTGTATGATATCTTGCCTTGTAAATTATGAAATTACTTTATTTTTGATGGATTGTATTTTTGTATAAATCAGCTGTGAACCCCCGTACGTGAAGTTAGGTCTCGTTTTTTAGATGCAGCGCGCACGCACGATCGGACATCAAATTTTTAGATAAGATTGCGATATCTCCGAAATCCTTCAACGATAAATTTTCTAGTTGAAGCATTTGTAGTAAAAAAAAAACTTTGCCGTCTATTTGGTAATAATTGAATTAAATAAATTTGAGTAGAATATGAGAAATCATAGATCCAATATCACATTTTGTAATATATTCTAAAATGTCCGCGAACTTTGGTCACCCTTCATATAGACTGTAGGGCAAGTCACTGTATTGTGTTGTTTCGTAGTCCCATCAGTGGCAGTCGACCAAACCAGTATGAAAATATAAAGAAAATTATTACAAACATATTTACCGTTTGTTCTCCTCATTTTCTTTACGGTTTTTCGTGAAAACTAATTAAAGATAATAATTATGTTTCCTCCTAATAATCGTGGGTAATATCCCGGGAAATCGGAGGTGTGTCCAATTCAACCAATCACGAGGCGGGATTTTCCCTACGTCATTGTCCTCGTTCGCTACTTAAAAACATCTAACAACCATAATGGAGAATGACACCGATGAAGTTTCGTCACCGATACAGAGATAAAGAGGTGTTTTATTCACTTCCCGACTGTGGATGATGTCGTTTTGAAAGAATTTACAGACACAAAATGGTCCAAAGCTTTTGCTTCTGCTGAGATTTTGAAAAATACGGACGGAGAAAAGAGCAAAATTGCGACGGATTTCCTTGCCAATGTCGCCCGTATTGAACTGTATACAGCGACAGTGGCAGTGGTGCATTGCAAATGACAATGTTGTAATTTGCGCTGCACTGGTACTGTCGCTGTATGTATACGGTTCAATACCGGCGACATTGGCAAGGAAATCCGTCGCAATTTTGCACTTTTCTCCGTAAAATACCTCGAGATTCTAACAAGACTGAATTTGAAGGTGAGTTTCAATTTCTTTGTTTGCAATAACCATGATAACCCAGCAAAAATTAAGGCCCTGCCTTTGACTTTGATCTAGATCTAGCCTCATTAAAAAAAAAACAATTAGAGAATAGAGTCTAGAATCTAGACCCTCTAGGCTCTAGGCTCTAGGCTCTAGGCCTAGATTTAGGCCCTTCATTCATGCATGATGGAGCTTGAATGATGAAGTTTGTCAGTTGATTGAATAGTTTACAATGCCTCTGTGAGTTGACATCAACGGTCATTGATGTAATCATGTACGTACATGTAGACCCTCCTTCCTTAGCTGTAAATTATAATAGGCCTAATGGAAAACAAAAAAAATGTCGAACAAGTTGGACGCATTGAGCCAGGCTTTACTTAACTTTAGACATGCCTTCCTAGTTAGTTTAACTTATTGTCCTGGTCAAAACAGCATTATTTTAAACTAGACTAGTTTATATTTTAATGTTGGGATGTGGTGTGTTGTTTACATTTTTTGTAATCAGTGCATGACGCCATTATAGTTCCACACTAGGGGTCAAAATACAAAGCCTATTTAGACAAGGGGCACTTTTTCTAACATGAAGATAGACATGGCGGCTGTCAAGCTATCAGTATCAACAATTTTAATTTTAAAATAGAAAAGACGGCGAAGCTATTGCCAATTTTCGAAATGACTTATAGACTAATATGAATTTTTGTTTTTGAAACATTTAAAGAATTTTCAAAAGACGCCAAAGCTATCTGAAATTTTTGAAATGACAGCGAAGCTATCGCCAATTTTTGATATTAGCTTTGTTTTTGACCTAGTGTTTTATATTCTTTTTCCCCCAGATCCATCTGATATCCCTTCACAACCTAAGAAGCTGTGTAGGAGTCTACAATCTCGGCGCTCATCTGCCAGCTTTGATTTGTTGGACCTATTTGAGACCATCAGCATAAAATTTACGCGTTCATATTGAGCACTAAATGTATGCAATATTTTTTGCTGTTTATCAGCAGATTTTTCAACATTAACTGGTTCTATTGATAACAACAAATATATATGACAAAATTAAAATGAACAAAGGCAAGATCATTGTGAAACTTTTTCTCTGATATTTCTTATTCAATTTGGGGATTAAAAAAAAAGATTTTTATATCCCTATGGTTCCTTTGTAAATTATGTACAAAATAACCAACCTTTCATGAATAGACATATACAAATGTATGGGTCGACTGGGGTGTTTTACATATACATTATGTGCACCTGTAATATAAGAATATACTAAATATATGTACAGATATAATTTCAGAGCTGGAAAAATGTTTTTTTTAGATGCCAAAATTAATCTCCCAAGGTTTGATTGTTACAAACTGTTCCAATTTATATTTCATTAAGAGGCAAACATTTTCCTTCAAATGTCAAGGAAACGATGTCCTACAGTTCCCTATTTATTCCAGACCTGATAATTATATTGATTAATTGATAAGAATTGTATCAAGGAAAGCAAAATGAATTATTTTGCTAACAGTAATATTACAAGTAATCACAGTAATGTACTATTGTACTTGCATTGCATGCTCATTTGTTTCATAATAATAATAATAATAATATGGACATTTATTATTTATTATGCATACATGTATTTTGCCATGTTGAAGCTTTGCCAAGATTTATAGTCAAATATAAAACTTTATTACGTTCAAATATATGGGTCGTTTCAAACTTTCCATCACACTCTTTGGACACTTGTGGTAATCGAAATATGTAAAATTTATGAATTCCTCAGCAGTAACAGCTTTTTGGCAATTTTTCTATCAACATATTTTAGGACATTTTCTTTGAACCAAAAAAAAAGACAACAAATGACTAGACACATCTTATCAATGTTTCATAATTTATTTCAATTCCATCAATATTTATGTAAAAACTGTTAACAATCTTTGCAGTTCAAGTTAAATTGTATTTGTAAATTACAACATACATGTACCATAGTTCTGATTTCACTGGCAGTGGCAAGTACCGGTATTAGAAAAAGTACCCGGTAATAAGCTACTTGTAGATAAATGTCATTGACAAAATGGTAGTACGGTAATACATTTTACGTAATGAATGAAATCAAATTAAACAGAGAAGAATATAATTTATTTGGCAGTTTTGGTATGAATTTGTTGTTAGGTTTCTCTTTGAAATTTGTATTGTTCTAAACTGATGCTATATGCAGACCATGAGCAGTGTTGCTAGTACTACCTAGTATTAGTATTAACAAAGTTTTGAACAGCAATATATTTTTCGGGGAAGTGGAAAATAAACTAAAAGCAACAATATTGATGATTTGATTGGAAGGAGTTTGCACAGTTGATGAAACTCAATAAGACATGTTGAATATAATAAGGTAAAATATGATGAAGGAGAGTGGAAGAGTAAGGAGAAAACAACAGGGGAAGAAAAAGAGATTTTTAAGAGGAGACATGAGAACAAAAAACGTGTGTGATGAGAGAGAGAGAGAGAGATAGACAGATAATAGAGAGAGAGAGAGAGAGAAATAGAGAAAAAAAAGGTAGAGTTAAATGAGTGACATGAATATACAACCAGATGGTAACTTAAACAAGATGCAAGAAATTACATAACTTGGGCTTAACAAAACTCGTCTTGATGACGTGCTGAAAAAAAATAATAAAAACACATGGAAAATTGCAATTAGTGTTTTCAAGTTCACCAACAGCATAAATATAAATTAATTGCGCAGAAAAATCACACCCGAACAGTCTCATAGAGGTCCCAAATAAATTTTTTGCAAAAAATAATCAAGAAATAGCAAATTTGAATGCCTTTTGAATCAGCAAAATGGCTGGCGCTAGTCTTTTTCAAGGAAATCTTGTTAAAATCCAATAAAACTAATTAGCGAATTAAATTAATTGCGCAGAAAAATCACACCTGAACAGTCTCATAGAGGTCTGAAATAAACATTTTGAAAAAAAGAATCAAGAAATAGCAACTTTGAATCAGCAAAATGGACTATTTACCATAGTTGGTGCTAGTCTTTTTCAAGGAAATCTTGTTAAAATCCAATTAAACTAATTAGCATATTATCTCATCAACGGGTGTACGAAATTTGGAGAACAAAGGTGTTTTCTCATCAGCAACTTCATCACAATCATTTGGTATAGTTAGTTTTCTCTGCCAAAGATGGGACTACGAAACTTTTTTTTTAGATGGTTAACTGGCCCTTGCCCCACAGTCTAATACTATTACTAACCACAATACTAACAGTAACAAAATGCAAAAAGGAATTACATGTACTATTGCAATTTGCTACATAATAGTAGTAGTACAAAGGATGCAAAGACATTTTATCAATGAATTTTTAGCTGGAAAAAACAGATCACCAAGATGTTCTGAGGTGGATAAACATATCAAGCAGGTTCATGGAGAAAATATGCAACTTACATGTACATACGGTATTGTTAATGAATACAATGACTTTTTGTAAATATAATACATGTACATTACTAGGTAAACTATTTAATAATGGCATTCATGGGTTATCACTTGAAAGGTTTACTAAATGTATTATGTACAATGTACATGTACATGTAGGTACTTTCTTACACTATGAATATGACTGACAAAGAAAGCGGACAAAATATACAGTTCCTCAGGTAGATAAAGGAACATCCCTTCACTGCTATTATGTAAAAATGTGCTCACAGGTGTCACATGCATATTCACCTTTTTACATAATAGCAGTGAAGGGATGTTCCTTTGTCTACCTGGGGAACTGTATATTGTCCGCTTTCTTTGTCAGTCATGTTCATAGTGTTAGTAACTGATTTTAAATGTGGTCAACCCCATCAAAAAGGAAGACGTGGTATTCCACAAATATCAGTATTAGGGCCAACTCTGTCTTTTATCTATGAATGATCTGCTATAAGTTACTGATTATTGTAGCTTTCTGCTGCTTGCTGATGATTTCCAACCTATTCTATACTTTTCCAGGTATATAAGTATGAATGGTAAACTGGAAATCACTGGAGAGGAAATTAAAGAGGTTGATGTTACCACTTTTGTTGGGTTTAGCATTGATCTGTCTTGGAATAGTCATATCTGTTTTGTAAATCAGTGTATTAGAAAGAAGTTGAAGTTAGATTGCATCATTTTTTTTCCTAGGCGTATTTTGATATTTTATATAAATCATTTTACAAAACTACACATTTCTTACAGAATAGAGTTGTGGGGAAGCACTTGTAAGGCTACATGTACATGTAGCCTAAGGCTAATCACAGAAAATGGAAGTTCGTGCTATATAGCATTCAGTGAATGGAGAACTCATAAAACTCCACTATTTAAAAGATTGTTAATCCTAAATGTGTATGGCATGGTCTAGAAATTTCTACTTTCATGTTTGATCTAGTTAATAAAAAAAATTCTCATACGAAATAGAGTAGGCCTACTGTGACATTATAATAGAGCATAGTTATTCCACAAGACAAAAAGGAGGTTTACAATTCCGTCTTCCAAAGTTTGAACGACATGAGTTCAATGTTTGTGGTCTTTTGTGGGCAGTGAATTTTGGAATAGATAAGCTTTTAATGTCAGATTAACAAGGTCTAGAAATAGGTTTTGGAATTATGTCACTAGACATTTGCTGGAAATTAAAAAAAAAAAAATCATAAATGATAAAATCCATGCAAAATTTCATATTATCAGTTCATATACACCTGTACATGTATATTGTAAGACACTGTTAAAGTGACTCAGTAACATTGTTGAAAGTTGATGCAAAAACTGCTTAATTTTTGTATGAAATGTTACTTATTATATTCCTTCTACTGTACTAACCCCCTAACATGCATAAAATCCTGACAAAAATCTTAAACCACAAAGATATTTGTGGTTTTCTTTGAAGGCGACACCCTCTAAACAGTAAATTCTCCAAACCATTTTTTAGTTCAGCTGTAAGGTATTGGGCTTGACTAGCACTTGTGCTATTATCCTGCCCCTTTTTCCAACCAATAGTTTCTCTTCTTGTATAAATTTAAATATCATTGTATGAAATTTATTACTGTATTGCTGTTGGTAAATATTAAATAAAATCAATTTAAAAAACGAGGGCATTTAAAGAGCAGACCTTTGTCAGAGACATTTCTTGAATTTTCTTCTATGATTTTCTTTAACACAAACTGACATTTAAATAGAATGAGACAGCACACAAATTATCTGTTCCAGAACTTTACCTTCTCTTTAATTCATATTAAACTTCTGTTACTGAATCATGGAGATTAGTACAGCTGTCATGGTTTTATACCACAGAAGAACTAGTATCCTCCTATGTGAACATATAATATGCATTCATTATTATTATTGTTCTTTCTTTTCTTTTCTTTCTGTCAAGCAAAGGGAAACTTGGGATAACAATTGAGACGACATCATCAAATGTTTGGTTTATTTTTCAAATTTGAAAGGTCATTACATTATTTAGTGATCTATGGTGGACTAGTATTTTGGAGCTCTTTCCTAGTCATCCCAGATGATATGTGGCAGGCCTTAAATTTCGTCATTTTTAGGGCAAGGCCAGTTTGGCCTCGAGTACCTCATATTTTTAAGGGCACCAAGGCCAAAATATTTTTACAAAAAGGGCATCGAGGCCAAAATATTTTACAAAAAGGGCATCGAGTATGAGGCCAAAAAAATTGATTCTATTTTGTAATAGATGTCATGTGTATTTTATGAAACTTGTGCGGGATCAATTTCCCATGACTTTTAGCACCAGCTTCTTCACAGAATGTATAGAATCTAGAGGTCTACGGTACATACAAACAAGGCGGCGGCCCGTAAGCCTTAGATTTAGCAGCCAGGAGCACGGGCAATTTTTTTTGAAAGTTGCCCCTTGCCCACGGGAATTTACCAGAGCAATGGGCAATTTTCCAAAAACAGAGAGGCCCCTTATCTAATCATAAGTTCAAAGAGAGTCTAGATCTACAATGTTAATTTCATAATGTGAATAGATCAAACGATCAATTTAATAACTTTTTAATCTTAACAATGTGAACAGGAAAGATTGATTAAGAACATCAAACTTGCACATTAAACAGTATTTTAAAGTAACTAAAAATATTGATGAGCAAATGAATAAATAAATTGTCAATTTCACAAACATCGAAAGTCAGAAGGACTTGGCAAGTTTACCGGGCCGGGCCGGGTATCCCAAATCGAAATCGCACCTCACACACAAACCTTCCGCCACACTCTCGGTAGTAGGAGCAAATTTGAAGAAATTATCTTTTTAACTGTTGTATAGAAAGGTCTAGATAGGCCTAACTAATGAAATAAGATGTAAAAATGTCATTAGACATTCGACAGCTGAAAGTGACACGCTCAGCTCAGTTGCGTTCACGAAACCAAAATCATACCTCGCACACACACTCTCGCCACTTTTGGTGGGAAGCTGTCGGGCTGGAAGTTTGCCAGCGAAACCGATGCACCCTCGGAGATAATTTACCGGGACGCGAAACGTTCGTCTTGGGAAGCTGGCGGGGTAGCTTTTTGAAGCTAGGTCGGCTGGTGGCAAAATGAGAGTAACTACGATCGACAACATCGTAGGTGTTCTTAACTTATTAATAAGATAATTCTAAATTCTATTTGAGATAAAATAATAAACTAGACCTACAAACAAACCTCGACAGATCTCTAATGACTATTTGAATGCTTGTTTATTTCTCCATTTGACGATTTGTTTTCTTGATCCTGGCCTTCGATTTGTACGTAAATTCTACGTACGTGCGTGCGTCAACAGCATGCACCATATTTTATCAAGCGATCGCATGAACGTACGTACGTGCGCTAGCGCATTGCCTATATAATAACAAAGGGCGCATTTGCACGGCACTTGCGCCTTATTAAAGCACTAAATACGAAGCTAGAAGAGAGCTCGTGGGCGGCAAACTGTTCGTGATTCGTGTATTTTTACTGTTCTAATAATTTATGGGCGCATTTTCACGGAAAACACTTGCGCCTTGCCGTCTAGTTTTAGATGATTATGGGCGCAATTGGTGGTTTTATGAGCGCAAATTTAAAAAAAAGGGCACGTCCAGTTGGAAAAAAAGGCACGACGGCCAGTTTGAAAAAAAGGGCACGGCCTTTTTGGCCGTGAATTTATCTTTTTTTGGGAGGGCACCACGGCCAGTCATAGGGGCATCGACAGCCTGGCCGTCGATGGCCGTCGATTGATTTAAGGCCTGATGTGGTCATGTGATTTGTGCAGCTGTTATGGTTTTATACCACAGAAGCACTACATACATTATCCTCCAATATTTACCACAGTAAACATATGATATTTATTCTTTATTTAACTGTTCTTTCCTTTGTTTTCTGAAACTTGGGATTACAATTGCGATGACATCATCAAAATTTTGGTTTATTTGCACATAAAAGAGGATTTTTCAAATTTGAAAGGTCATTACATGCTCTATGGGGGACAAGTAGTTTGGAGCTCTTTCCCAGTCATCCCAGATGATATTTAATTTATGCAGCTGTTATGGTTTTGTATCACAGAAAAACTAGTTTCCTTTAATAAACAGTGAACATATGATATGTATTCATTATTAAACTGTTCTTTCTTTTCTTTCTGTAATTAGGCAGGCTAAGGAAACTTGGGATTACAATTGAGATGACAAAAGAATTAAGAGGATGTTTCAAATTTGTCATTACATTTTTTGGTGCTCTATGCGGGACAAGTATTTTGGAGCTCTTTCCCAGTCATCCCAGATGATATGTGATTTATTTGTATGTACATGTACATGTACATGTATGAATCGTCTTTGTTTGGAGCCAGAAGGACATTTAATATTGTACCCAGAGTTAGGGCATCTGGCTCTAAGGTATCTGAAAAGCTGAATAGCATTTCAGAACAAGAGGGAGTTTACAATGAACTTGTGTGATCCATATGTACAGTGTGTGTGTATGTAGACCTGCATGGGACCATGGATTCTTGCTGCTTGTACATGTATATTGTAGATGTACATGTATACATGTATGTTTTCAACTTCGTTCAGTTTCAATTCAATTAGATGTTATTAGATCTGAAAGCATATAAGATGAACACAGTGCAATGAAATTAATAAATCTTGTTTCAAAACTCTAAAAGTAATCACGACCATGCAATAACACTTTCAATAACATTTTCAATAATATATTCTGCTCACCAAGATGCAATACTCCAAGGAAGGTACAAGTGTCATTGTATTTGTAAGCCCTGTTTGTTACATTTATACATGTACATGTATCTCTCTTTTCTTCTCCCTCTTTCATTAGTTAATCCATTCTGTATGCAACTGAATTCACACAGTGTATCATAACATCTAATTTTATCAATATTTTCAGAGTCAATAGTCCCATTTCATAATGAAATTGAATGCATACATGTAAATCTTGATTGTATATGTACATGTAAGTGCCTCATTACAAATTATTTCATTCATCTGTTACGAATAATTGTATTTCGATAGTCAAAATGTGAATAGCATCCATTAATCGTTGCTAGGTAGGGCAAGCATCAATTAATGTATGCTATTCGCATTCTGACTATCGAAATACAATTATTCGTAAGAGGTGCATGAAATAATTTGTAATGAGGCACTTATCAAAGATTTGTGCATTAGATTTAAATACATTTCAAAAAGGTTCTATTCCATGCAGTGGTGTACATTTTTGTGTGGGCATCTGTGCGAGTGTACATACAGTACAGTATGTGATACTGTGTGAACTGAGTATGCAAAGTCTGAAGTGCATTGTGTTCCAACATTACATCGTTTTTCTGACATTTCCTAAATTTGTCCATATGGTGCCTATATCCTGTAACCTTACAATGCACTGTTCTCCATTGACTGGTCAAGTTTGCTACAGTACATGAATCTCTTTTATGAGAAGGGATACATGTAGCTACTCTCAGACTATGAACAATTTAGAATTAAAAAAAAAATCAAAATACTTCTGTGATTCTGTGCAATATGTACCATATGACATACATTTTGACCCCCAACCTATTTCATAAAAAATGAAGAACCGCCTGATTTGATAATTGAGTAATGATGCTTTCTGGTATCATTACCATTATAGACATAGTCATATCAAGAGACTTTTCATTTATGGATGAAATAAATGAGATAAATGTCATGTCCTATACATGTTCGACTCAAAAACTTTTTAGAAGTACATGTACATAAAGAAATGTACCTACTGTATACAGTACATGATCCTGTTATTGTAATGATAATAATGATAATAATCACATTTGTAAAGCGCTTAATAGTACTATTCTTACTGCCTTAAATTTTATTGGGTCCACAATTACTATAAAATATTTTCCTTTCATGAAAGAGCAGAAACTATCGTCAATAATCTTGCAAGGAAAATGTGCTTTAAAGGGATCCGGTAACTTTGTCTCAGATTCTGAAATAAAATTCTGGATTTAGCTCATGATGCAATGATAATTATAAACCTTTGGGTCAGCCAGGAACCCCATGACTTTTACAAGCCGATCGCCTGTCTGATTATCAAGATATTTATGATTGAAATTACAAATTTTGAAAACCGTTCGCCTGACGGTTTTCATAACACTACAGTCTATTGGGGAAAACGAGTATGGTAAAACCGGTCACTCAAATTTTTTTTATTTTTTGAGGCACTTCTTGATCGTTTTGAAGCGCAATTTTTTTAGGGCTTCAATATTACACCATATCACATACACTGATAACACGTAGTGTCGTGTATCTCAGATTTAACATCGTTAAACGATCCCTTTAAACTTAATATTAGAAACTCCTAATTTCTTTCTTTCTTTCTTTTAGGTCTGACACTTGTTACAGGATGTACAGATCATGACTGAACTAGTGGTGCCACAATGCAACTTATAAGAATCGCTGCCTTTGAACTTGGACCTGGCTGAACCAGTCAAAGCACTCCGACCCACCCTCCTTGGTTAGGGTCAACACACCTTTTACAGACACTAGGAAGGTCAAAGGCCATCATGTGGCTGAGAATGCTGAGGTCCCGTCCTGTCCACATGGCCGTGGTTTCTGGGATCAGTGTCTATGTCCTATTGACTGTCATAGGGATGTTGGTGCACAGCAATGGGGAACAAGCAAGCGCCCGTGCAAAGCAGCGGTACATTGAGATGGCAAGGCGCGTCCAACGCGGCGACAAGGGCATCATCCTCATGAACAACCCTGACACCTCCGCCGCCAAACATCAAGTCGTTGACGGACAGAAGAGAGAGGCGCTCGTGGCCGCACCGGGGGACGATAATTTCATCTACCTTGGGAAGCAGGGGGCCGACTCGCCTGTGGAGTCAGGCAAACTGAACCACATTGCCAATCTCCTGCAGAACATTGAGGCCAAGCTGGAGGATTCAAAGAAAGACGGAGGCAATGTGAATGAAGACTTGAAAGATGTTAAGATTGCCATCAAGGAGATGATGGGGGGAAAAGAAACGGGAGAAAAGGAACCCAAAGAGGAGAAGAAAATTGGACTTGTTTTAGAACAGCCTGCTGAGCCGGAACCAATAGAAGCTGTAGACATCGATGCTTTACCATTTGTCATTGACCCATCTCAGTCTGCATCGGTAAGTACAACACTTTTATTGACCCCTACTGTACTGTATGGTGGCCCTGAAGGGACATCGCGAATAGACTAAATCGTGAAAAATATGCGATAAAATTCACGATATCGTCAATTTTATCGCATATTTTTCACGAAGAAATTCACGAAATTGACGATATCGTGAACTTTATCGTGAACTTTTCACGATGAAATTGACGATATCGTGAATTTTATCGTGAAAAGTTCACGATATAAAGTTCACGATATCGTCAATTTTATTGTGTACTCTATCGTGTACTCTATCGTGTACTCTCCTGACGGGCGCTTCGTAAACAAAACCAGCCCTAGCTGGGGAAGACAGAGAGAAGGAAAAAAGGGAAAGGGAAAGAGAAGATAAAAGGAAAGAAAGAATAATAATAAGAAAAGAGGGAAACGGGGGGGGGGGGGGGGGGGGGGGGGCGAAGGGCTTTTGCCTCCTCCCGGCCTCCTCCTCACTCCCCCCCCCCCTCCCCGCCAAAAAATAAATCAGAGAGAGAGAGAGAAGGGAAAGGGAAAGGTAAAGAGAAGATAAAAGGAAAGAAAGAAGAGGAAGAAGAAGAAAAGAGGAAAACGGGGGAAGGGCGAAGGACTCTTGCCCCCCCTCCCCCCGCCAAAAAATAAATCAGAGAGAGAGAGAGAGAAGGGAAAGGGAAAGGGAAAGAGAAGATAAAAGGAAAGAAAGAAGAGGAAGAAGAAGAAAAGAGGGAAACGGGGGCAAAGGGCTTTTGCCTCGTCTCCCCGCCCCCCGCCAAAAAATAAATAAGAGAGAGAGAGAGAAGGAAAGGGAAAGAGAAGAAAGAAAGAGAAAAACGAAAAAGAGGGAGAATAGGAAAGAAAGGAAAAGAAAGAAAAGAAAGGAGGCAAGAGCCCTTCGCCCCTGTTTCCCTCTTTTCTTATTCTTTTTCCTCTTCTTTCTTTCCTTTTATATTTTCTTTCCCTCTTCTTTCTCTTTCCCTTTATGGCGGGAGGGGGGAGGGGGAGGTAAGAGCCTTTCGACCTTCCCCCGTTTCCCTCTTTCCATCTTCTTCTTCTTTCTTTCCTTTTATATTTTCTTTCCCTTTCCCTTTCCCTTCTCTCTATCTCTCTCTCTCTCTCCTATTTATTTGTTGGCGCGGGAGGGGGGGAGGAGGCAAGAGCCCCTCTTTTCTTCTTATTCTTCTTCCTTTCCTTTTTTATTCTCTTTCCCTTTCCCTTCTCTCTCTCTCTCTCTTATTTATTTTTTGGGCGGGGGGATGCAAGAGCCCTTCGCCCCCGTTCACTCTTTTCTTCTTCTTCTTCCTCTTCTTTCTTTCCTTTTATCTTCTCTTTCCCTTTCCCTTTCCCTTCTCTCTCTCTATCTCTTATTTATTTTTTTGGCGGGGGGTGGGGAGGGAGGAGGAAAGAGCCCTTCGCCCTTCCCCCGTTTCCCTCTTTCCTTCTTATTCCTCTTCTTTCTTTCCTTTTATATTTTCTTTCCCTTTCCCTTCTCTCTCTTATTTATTTTTGGCGGGGGGGGGGGGGAAGGAGGCAAGAGCCCTTCGCCCTTCCCCTGTTTCCCTCTTATTCCTCTTCTTTCTTTCCCTTTCCCTTCTCTCTCTCTCTCTCTCTTATTTATTTTTTTGGCGGGGGGTGGGGAGGGAGGAGGCAAGAGCCCTTCGCCCTTCCCCCGTTTCCCTCTTTCCTTCTTATTCCTCTTCTTTCTTTCCTTTTATATTTTCTTTCCCTTTCCCTTCTCTCTCTTATTTATTTTTGGCGGGGGAGGGGGGGGGGGAGGAGGCAAGAGCCCTTCGCCCTTCCCCTGTTTCCCTCTTATTCCTCTTCTTTCTTTCCCTTTCCCTTCTCTCTCTCTCTCTCTCTCTTATTTATTTTTTTGGCGGGGGGGGGGGGGGGGAGGTAAGAGCCTTTCGCCCTTCCCCCGTTTCCCTCTTTCCTTCTTCCTCTTCTTTCTTTCCTTTTATATTTTCTTTCCCTTTCCCTTTCCCTTCTCTCTCTCCTTATTTATTTTTTGGCGGGGGGGGGGGGGGGGAGTGAGGAGGAGGCAAGAGCCCTTCGCCCCCCCCCCCCCCCGTTTCCCTCTTTTCTTCTTATTATTCTTTCTTTCCTTTTATCTTCTCTTTCCCTTTCCCTTTTTTCCTTCTCTCTGTCTCCCCCAGCTAGGGCTGGTTTTGTTTACGAAGCGCCCGTCAGGAGAGTACACGATAGAGTACACGATAAAATTGACGATATCGTGAACTTTATATCGTGAACTTTTCACGATAAAATTCACGATATCGTCAATTTCATCGTGAAAAGTTCACGATAAAGTTCACGATATCGTCAATTTCGTGAATTTCTTCGTGAAAAATATGCGATAAAATTGACGATATCGTGAATTTTATCGCATATTTTTCATGATTTAGTCTATTCGCGATGTCCCTTCAGGGCCACCATAGTACTGGGCTATTTTGAGCCCCTCATGACTGGGGGGGGGGGGGGCCTGAGAGGCCCCCCCCCCATGATCTTGGCTGTCGAAAGTCCGATGAACACGAAAATTTGCATGTTTGTAGATATTTATGTAAGGAACAAAAAAATATAATTAGTTTTTTCCTAATATGCAAATTTTGTCGTTATAGCCTAATTAATTATGCAAAATGCTAAGTTTATGCATTTTAGTTTTTTAGTTTAGCTTTAGTGACCACCTGTATAAAAAGGCCAGCTGTCTAGATAAAGACCACAATTTTTGTGTCCCTTGAACTGCATTTCTCATTGAAACATGTATTATAGAACCTGTACAAAAAGTCCACATGCTCATAAAGACTGCATATTAGTTGTCTCCCCTGAGTTGGTTTTACTATACTGTATTGTACATGTATACAGTCAAACCTGCCTAAGTGGCCACCTCTCTATAAAGGTCACCTGTCTATAGTGGCCAAGCATTTTGTCTCCCTTGAGAAAGAAATGTGTGTTGTAGAACCTGTGTAGAAAGACCACCTGCTGACAGTTACTACTTTTTTGTTTCTTGTGGGTGGCCTTTAATAATAGACAGGTTGACAGTTTGGAGAATTAAGGGAAAAGTAGTAAAGCTGCCCCCAGAAAACAAAATTCACAATTGTTGGTTATGTTTTTTATCTAAAGGTGCGACTATAAGGACCCCCCCCCCCCATAAAAGAAATTAAAAGTGTAAAGTGTCATTAATATACATGTACTGCTCCAATTCAAGGTTATTTTTTATTTGCTGGTACAGGGTGTCCCTAAAAAGGAAACCACTATGGTTTACTTCAGCACCGCATTATTGAAACTAACCTTTATCATTTCCCATGGCCTTTTCCTCAGAATTAAACTCTGGACTTGTGGGCACAAAGACTAAAATATCAGCATTGACCTTAATCTTGGCCTTGGTTTTTTTTAACACCATGGCTGCAACCATAAATGGTGTGCAACTGTGCATTGATCGATGCGTAAAAGAAGGATATTAATATCAACAAATTTACAAAAAGGGGTTGGATGTTTGATCTTATTGTTTGGTTAGTAGGGACGAGCAAAAATTTGCCATGGTAGAGAACTATTTGGTGCCCACACCCAGTAGTGCAAATACATGTACAGCTGGTATTGAACTTCAACTTGTGATCATGTATAGACCTACATTTGTACAATGTACGTGTACTTAATTTGCTCTAACTGTATGTGGGATGTCATGAGCGAGAATCTCTGGTTAGTCAGATGGAAAGACAATTACATACAGACGACCAGATTGAAGTAAAGGGACTTTGTAACATTGTTCAGATGAGAGATAGTGGTGCTAAGGTAGTGACTTCAATGCTAGATGTACAATTAAAGATAATCTGAAAATTTGAGCGAAAACGGACCATTATTCATGGTGGTACAAATTGGGAGAAACTGATCCGATCGATTCCTTAATTCTCCCAACTATATTATTACAATTTAATTACATTTTAGGTGAATGGAAATCTCACAAAGCAATAAAATGGCTCTACATTCCATTCCAGACATTTAAGTGTTGACAGATTTTTTTATAGCCTGTTTTTATGTCTTTTTTTTCATGGAAAAACGGTTGGGAAAATTCAAAAATGGTTGGGAGAATTTAGATTCAGAAGCGCCGCACATCGACGCCCGTTCGAAAACCCGTTGAACTTTGTTAAAAATCTTCATATTGCGGGAATTAATTTGGGGCATCGTAGTTGGATAATCCATACATACAAACATAATTTTACGTCTTTTGCATCCTGATTTAACAGATTTGTGATATCAGCCATCACAATGTTACTAAGTACTTTTAAACAATGGAAGGCCATTCTTGTAACTTTCAAGAAAATAACGAACTAAACTTTAGAATACCCCCACTAAAACGCAGTATGTCCATTGGTCATCCAACAAGCCATTTTGATTGAGAAAAAACCCCAATGATTTTGTACCTCTCCGCATGTTTCCAATTTATAGATTTTAAATTTTATTTCTCCTTTTCAAAATCCCTGGCATCAATAAGATCACGCAACATAAATGGACACATTGTGCAGAAATGTTTGCCCTTTCTACTCATGTCATGCATCTGATATAAATTGTAGATTATTCATGTAGGGCTCTGAATTTAAAGAATAATATTGAGCCAAACCGATACACACCTTTTTGTAAATCTGCGATCGCCGAAATGAGAAAGGACGCAACCGTGTTTTGAACTATACACTGAACAAGAGCCTAATTCTGACCTGAAAAAAATGGGCATAAACACACCCTAAGAAGGCTGGACGTTGAATGCGGTTTATATTGACCAATTTTTTGCCTAGAATCAGGTTTCTCAAACTTCTTTCAGGAAAATTTTTAAGTTGATAAACGCAAAGCCTTTTTCAAACGTCTTTAGATATGAGCATATTGTAACGCCAAAAAATTGAGTTTTGAATGTGACATACAGTACAGCCAGAATCACGTTTCCGAGACCTGATAAACGCAAAGCTGTTTTGAACCCCACATACAAATCGGACCATTCCAGGTTAATTTCCGGTTCGGAGGCTAGCGCTCGCCATGTGTTGTGTCATGTTGTTGTACAAGCATGTGTGTGTAGTTGACCTCTGAGAAACTGTCTGCTTCCTGGGTCAAATGGCGCAAAGCAGCTGCGTAGAAACAAGGCCTTTATTTTGAATCGTGAAGAGACGATAAACGCGACATCACGCAAATCACGTTTGTTTAGTGGGGTTCGATATACATGTATACATATCTAGTGGCAAGACATGATAAACGCACCCTTAGTCTGGACTTAAAGGAAACCTCACCCCAGAAAATAACTTTACTTTTTCTGAGAGATTTCTTGCCCATTAATCTACAAGATTCCCCACCAAGGTGTACATCTATAAGAGAGGCATAAAGCAAGAATAATGAACGGTTTCTCAGCATGACGTAGGCATCGCCATTTATTGATAATTATGTAACGTACAGGTACTACACTGTACATATTAAATGTGAGGTTGTTTGTCAAGTAAATGTATTCAAATTTATGGATGCTTCCTCCCTAGGTGTGTGTGGTGATGAAGCATTTCATTCACCTGCCATAACTGTTGTACTACATGTACATGTACAATTGCCAGAACGCAAATTGCATATTTGGTGCTCTTCTGGGGTGAAGGCGTCTCATAAATGAAATAGATTGGTCAACTGTTATATTTAAGTATTTTAAAATGAAAAAGATACAATTGTTACCCTGTTATATATTTTCCACCAAATATAATTTCTATCTTCTCAGCTATGATTTTTTTCTCATTGAAAAGTGAAGGTTTTGTTATTGATTTCAAAAGTCTTTCCAACCAGAGCTTGGTGCATGATAGCCTTTAAACAAGGCCACATGCCTGATAGACGCCGAGCGACTAAAAAGAGACTAAGCGCGAAAACCTGAATGAACGCCAGTGCGAATTGTCCAGACCTGTGGCCTTTATCAATCTGGTTTGGATTTCTTATGTTAACCTTTGTTTCCGACTGGAACTCGCTTCAGAAAACGTAGAAAACGTATCCTAGCACGACGTCAGCGCAGCATATAGTATCCATCACACACACACACACACACACACACAGAGTAAACTCTACGTAGTGCGAACATGGACCTACATGCCTACTATACGTACGTGCTAAGACCACTGACCACTGACCTCTACATGGAACGAATCACGAACGAAGCCAACTAGGATATCGCCGTTCTGATTGGTCAATGAATCCAAAGTAGGCGTATTGGCCTACATTCTATGAATAATTCATGCGGAGCAGTGAAACCCACCTTCCAAAAGGCCTCATGACATTCGTCATTCGGTCGCGCGTTCACTCCGGGTATCTAGACTCATCTCAGCCGCTTAGCCAAAGTCAACGAGGCCTTGTCAAAAGGCTAGGTGCATGATACAACTTAAACTGGTACGTCACACTTTCAAGCAAATGACTGCGCCCAAAAGGCATCATATCATGCCAAAAATGTCTTCATTTATATATATCTTGTACATCTTTCTTAAGGAATATTGTACATCAAAGGGTAGGAATACATCTCATTTTTCAAAATACCTACACTAATTCTTTGGGGGTGAGGTTTCCTTTAATCCTCTTCTACCCTAGTCATAGGAAAAAGGTTTTAGAAGATCATGAATGGTCTCCTGTGGTTGTTTATCCAACCCAGATATTTTTAATTGTTACTGAACAAAAGACACAGATTTGTTAAATTGGCCATTTTGTACATGTACACATCAATGTTGGTGTTTTGTGTTCATTAATGGGGTGATGACCTTGTGTAGCAATGCATGCAGGCCATTAAACTTGACAAGCATTGAAGCAATTAGGAGTATTATTGGGTAATAATTGGCAGATTGCCTCATCAGTCAAACTAGAAAGATCTAGGATATGGCTTATTATCTGTCTTGACTGCTAAAATTATACAGTATATGATGTCTGATGGTTGGTAGAGTCTCTCTCTCTCTCTCTCTCTCTCTCTCTCCCTCCCTTTCTCTCCCTCCCTTTCTCTCCCTGTCTCTGTCTGTCCCTCCTTCTTGCTCTCTCTTTCTTTATTACTCTATCCTACTCTTACCCCCTCTGTCTTTCTTTCTGTCATGACTTTATCATTTGTACTACATATAAATGTACATTATAAAGTGTTATTGTTTGAATGTTACATGATAATATGCCAGTAAATGCACTTTTAAACAATTATCTAAAACTAAATTTAATTACTACATGTACATGTACATGTACATGAACACATTTAGATGATGATGATGATGATGATGATGATGATGATGATAATGATGATGACATTAATAATAATTATGAATACTATCATTATCATTATTATTATTATTATTATTGTTATTGTTGTTGTTGTTGTTGTTATTATCATTAATTGTTATTGTTGGTATTATCGTCATTATTATTATTATTATTATTATTAATGTTATTATTTTTATTATCATCGTCGTCATTGTCATCTTCATCTTCATTATTTTATTATTACTTTATTACTTGGTGTACAGTACGTTGTTGTTGAATTAATATTAATTACTGATATAATAAAGCCCATTGACTGAGAAGTGTCTGTGTATTTGAATTGAGTAAGGCTGCTTGTACATGTACATGTAGTCACAGACATTTGACTGTACTTCCAGTGTAATAAATATTAATGCTGATTGCATATTTTTTTGTGTGTGTACAATGTAACGGATGGTCTCATTGCAACCCCTAGAAAATGTACACACACACAGTCCACTTTTTATCGTAGCTACTAGCTATCGTGCTATAACTTATTAGTAAGGACTAGGTTACCATTATTATTGCCTTCATTGGCTGTTGCTATGTCAGTCAATGACTTTTGTTTGTCACATTCAATTTCTCCTGTAAATCCATTGACTTCAAATTGTCTATGGCAGCTATTTTTATGACAAGAAACTTCATGAACGGCAACAACTTTATAGTGTTAAGTAATTACACATGTTGATCACACAATATGAGTAATAAATTTGTATAATTCAACTTCTGCAAATAAGTCACAAAATCCACAATTCAATGTTTTGATCACCCTGGTTTTACATTAGCTCATTATGTCAATACATTGATACCATTGAAGTCTTGTTTTTCAATAATAACAATGAGCTCTCTCTGTCTCTCTCTCTTTCCTTCTGCAGCAATGTCCAAAGACAGTTCAGACCCTTGCCAAATATTCAAAATGGTTTCGTACACGTTATGAGCATGGGATCAAGCTCTTTTCCAACTTGGAAGACATTCAATCTTACCCAATCTACCATAAACTGGAGCATTACACACCACCGTTTGGCTTCAAGAGAACAAAAAGAGATCGTAAGTACTCTTTCATACTCAAAGATTTGGCTGTAGGATTAATCATTATTCACTTTGAAAATGACTGGCAATACTGATATTGAATGGCAGTGATTGTAACATGATTTACATGATTGACAATACTGCAGCATTTTTATAATAATGATCATATTAAAAGTAACTACAGGTGTAACTCTTCTTATCAAGCGATTTACCATTTACAACATTGCAGACCATGGTATTGAAGCCTAATATGAGATCAGTTTGCTTGAAGATATTGAATCTTAATCCCACAGAATTGTTCTGTAGTTTTAAACCTGCTTCATCATACTTTTTTGAGGAAGGAAGGTATCTGTTTTTAAATAATCAATAAAAAAAACAGAAGACATGTACCCTTGTTGACAATTCGGTTAAGAAATTACTGTGCACATTTTCTTGATCCAGATGTACATGTTCATACAGTGTATGTAGTACATGTACATGTAAACGGTATTTATACATTACCATTTCCAAACTGTGAGTCTGTGACACACAGTTGCTACACTTCCATTTGGCATTTATTTTATTTTTTTAAATCTGTGTTTCATCATGGACCTTATTCGACATTCGACAAGATTCTTTCTTTGATCCAACAAGATCGGCTGCCTTCTGATTATGTGCATCTTTATAATGAGAACATTCAATAACGACTGGTAAGCATTTTTGGTCATTGACAAAGGAGCAGTTTCCCTCTCTTTGGTTTCGTTTGGATGGTGTGCTTAAAGAGTGTGTCTTAATTTTAAAAAAACATTACCAATGGGGAGCAGCAAAGTTTAAATGCAGACGATTTGGCGATGATATGAAATTTATTATTACTGATTCGCACACTTTCGCACGCACCAATGACCTTATAAAACAATTAGGAGGCCATGATCTCTATAAGCCCTGTGCATTGTCTCTGAAATGTTATGAGGAAACAGGAATTTAAGTCACAAACAATCCAAATAGAAACTCTATCTGGTATTAAAATATCAACATGTTTTTCAAAATAAAGACAGTAAACGGAACAAAAATTTACGATTATAAACCAGAACTGCGCACCGATTTCCCATGATGTAAGCGATTTATTATCTTCTGCGCATGTAGATTAACATGTGTAAAAATCTTGATTCTGTCCTGGCTTATCGGCGGCAGACCTCATGAGATCAAAGTGAAGAAACATGTACGGAATGTTATTGAGACAACATTGAAGGAAACAATCACAATGAATTTGTTAACAAAACGACGAATGTCCATCCGTAATAGGTCCATGGTTTCATGCTTGGTCTCTTAAATTAGTTACCATGTTTGCCTGTAATGAAGACACACTCATCCAGTGATGCTTGTGGAAAAGGAGGGGGTACAACGTACACAGTTAACTTTTATGATCGCCATACATGTAGAGCTGTAGAGGATCTTGTCCACATTTTTTAGCTTGGTTTACAGGCCGTTAGCTTGTGGTTTTAAACTTAATTGTCTTCCAATTATATTTCCTTTACGAATGGATACAGCTTCTTTTGTCACATTCTATAATCGATTGAGCTTGTTTCTATTTTCTTGTATTTCTGTGCAATAATATCTTCTCTTCAAAAATTCTGCCATATTATTGACTTTGTATCTTGCTGGCTTTCTTCCAGTCATTTGTAGTCCTGTTGAGATAGTCCCTCTGCCTTCAAAGTTCAAGCATTTCCTTTGACACCCATACACTGTATGTACACATACAAATAGAGCAAAATGGAGTATGAACATTAAAATGTCATGGAATGATCTTTTCCATGCCGTCCTATATCTTCACACTTGAGCTCCCTATACCAGGGGTTTTGGAACATACATGTATCACATACAAAAGGCCAAATAAAAAAAAAACACATGTTCAATAGCGCCCTGTTTTTTTGAAAAATAGGAAGGAGGCCCTTTTTTTTTTTTTTTTTTTTTTCAAAATGGCCGCTCAAAATGGCCCCTCAGTACATTTTCCCTGACAGTCGGGCTATTTTTCAAGAAAAAAAAAAATCGAAACAAAATTTCAAAAAAAAAAAAAAATCAAAAATCAAAAATTTCAACAACAAAAAAAATAAAAATAGGAGGCGGCCCCCTAAAAGGAAGCGGGCGGGGACGCTAAACATGTATATTTTTTTTAATGGCCTAATTGCATTTTCAAAGTGTTTATAAATTCAGACTTTTACCTCTTTAGATGCATTACCCATGTGCATTTAATTTTTTTGTTCACAAATCCCATTACCTTAAGTTATCACTCAGACTGACTGGGACATATCAATATGTTCAGAATGAGAAGCTAATACAAGATCAATACAGGTACTTGTTTTTTCTGTCACTCTGGTAGGCATACTGACCAATTGTGACAGGTGATATCCACATCAGAGATCATCTATTTTTACTCTTTCATTTGCACAAAAAATGTTTTAGTTAAAATCGCCTGCAATAAAATAATTCTTGGTTATTCATGTCTATATTAGAAAGAACCTTTTTTTTAACTGACATGAAATTGGTTTCTTTTCTTTGGAAAATATATAACATTATACAAAATTTGCTCTCTTTCTGTGAAATTTATACCTACAGTGTAGTACATGTATGATTAAAATACAATATTCTCATCTGCTGCAAGATCCAGAGGTATGAAATTTACTTTTTGAGATATAAAGCAGTACCTTTGTGGCTGTCCCTACATGTATACTACCACTTTCTGTTGATAAAGTAATTCAGGAAAATCTCTACCACCGTCTGAACTCTGAAACGTATTGGAAATATTTTTCTGATACAGGAACTCTCTCTCTCTCTCTCTCTCTCTCCCTATCTTTCTTTCCCTCTTTCTCTTTACCTCTTTCTCTTTAACTCCATCCTTTGAAAAGAAAGTAGAAATCAACTCTTTATAATTATTCAAACCGAATCACCACAAAAAGTAACAAATGTTTTGGCTGAAACAATTTTACCCCTGATGCTGAAGTAAAATATAACGGAATAACAGTAATACATGAATGTTGAAAGTGAAATATAAAGGGAGTTGTTTGGCTTACATGTGTATCAAATCACTGTAGTGTACATTCATGTTGTGTCTATTTCATCAGGTTTAATTTTAGGAATGGAACATACATGTACATGTACGTGTAGTAATTTGTTCATACATTAGATTAGATACCCTGTTGCTCATTTGTTGAGCAGAGGAGAGAGATAGACAGGGTTTCAACCGTCATGAAAATGTTGGGCCTGCAGTGTCTTAATCATCAGCCAAGGTTGAATTAGGAACAGAAACTACTCAGGAGGGGCATTTACACTTGAAGAAAAAAACGATGGGTTTTTCTCACTTTCCAGAGTTTTGTCAAAGGTTGCAAGGCAACTAAACCGTAATCACAATGTAAAACCTGAATCCTCAAATCCTCAAACCCACCTGTGGAGTGTGGTCTTTGAACACTCACACCAATACTCAACCTGTTTATGCAGCATAAATTCAGTTTCACAAAACACTGTTAAATCATCCAGGTTTTGCTCATGATCTTCGAGCTATTTCATGAAGAGCAGCGATAAGTCCCACATGTGTACTACTCACCACCCCTCCCCCCCCCCCCCTTCGAACAAAAAAAAAAAGGTTGGGTGACAAAGAAAACAATTATCAAAACACCAACTGTTTTATACAGGGTTTTCCAGTAATGTAAATGTTACTTTAAGAAAGTTGTGTTGTTTTTTCTTTGTGCAGTGTAGATGGACTCTGATCTACAAATGCAGCGATTGTATGGTCATATATGTACATGACATTTTGAACATGGAATGGGGTTGCTTGATTTAATTAAATACCACACAACACTCATTGCCTGATCAAGGGTTCTCTGGAAAGAGGGAGGGGGAGCACAAGTTCTATAATTCTCTGACTGGATGCATGTGCCTCCACTCGATCCCACCCCTCCTCGATCTACCACTGAATATATCATGTAATGTTTGTACAGTGCAGCATATACATTAAATGTAGGGTCTATAAATTGCTCCATGTAGACCTACAATTACAATCAGCACAGAAGAAATACAGGAATGGGAATTTTGTTCAGAATTAGCCAAATGTAACATTTTCTTGTTTTGAAAGAAACAGCAACATGAACAAACAAAAGCAATCTAAATAATGTATGACATATTTTTCGATATTTGTAATAAAGGGAACTACGGTTACACTGCACATGTATACACAATACACTTTAGCTTTGAGATATTCCAATAATTGAAAAATATTAACAAATAAAAGCGCTGTAAAATAGATTTTGAACAGATTCTGGTCACTCTCAGTTTCACTCAAAAAGTAGAAAATATAGCAGAAGATAATGTAAACAGGATAAATTTATAGCCTATTTGCTATTTTTTCCATTTTGTTCTAAATTCTGTTAAAATCACTTCAGTAGAAACTGATACTGATAGATGCTTTTGTGGCTATATACATGTACATGTACATGTACCATATAGCCATGCATTTATAACCATATTAAAGCAAGTTATACATGTACATGTTGGCCTAGATTTAGTCTGCAGATGCAGACTCTAATTTGACAATTTACCACAATTCCTAAAGCCTTGAGTGTAGCCTAGCTCTGTCAGTCTCTAGGTGTGTCTGGAGTAGCTGAAGTACAGAGCCTATGCAGTATAGCTTTGGCTTAGTCTCAAAATGCAGACGTTGTTGAGAAGTATGACTGACAAGAGTTTGTGCCTGCAAACTAGCCTACATGTACTGTACATGTACATGCATCCATCAAGTTAAACCTCTAAAGATCATTGCTGAATATTTTAAAAGTAGCATCAATCACTTGCAGACATTGAGAAAGCCTCATGATTCTCAATCTCAATCCTTTAATTAGCATCGCCACATTTGACTCAAATTTAAAGCAAATATGGTAAGTTTATAGCTAAAAGCAAACTGTCCAAAAAGATTTTAGTACATAGCTGAACCCTTCCTGTACAATTTGATAAATATTTTAATACTTTAGCCCATGATGCACACTTTGCAAGTTGTGTTAAAATAATTGAACTTTTTCTGTACACTTACAGACATATTGTCTGCAGCATGAAAAGCCATTTTAAATATTAGATTAATATTTTAAAGAATTAATGATTGGAAGCTGGTAGATACATCACAAATTGCACACCCACAGTAGCAGACTGTATAAAATGTTTTTGAAATGTCGAATGTGAAATCTGCAAGAAAAGAAGGAATGATATCCCATCTGTCACGTTTTAACAATTACATGTACAGCAAAAAATATGAATGGGACTACATAAAAATTGCTCATCCTATTATGATGCATACAGTTATGATGCATACAGTTTAGATGACCATAAAAGAACAAAAGAATGATTTATTTAAAGGGACTATGTCCCATTTGCAGGCCAAAAAAATGAAAAAGTTAAAATTCCAACTGCATTTGAAAGATAATATTAATTTAGAACTTCCCTAAAAAAGGTGGGGCTTGAAAATGTCTTCAAGTGGGAAAATAACGACTATTAGTTGTCAAATCGACTTTAGGGCTATAGAGCCCAAAAGTAATAGTCTTGATTTTCAGACAATTGTACCGAATGGTCATACGTTTTATGCTGCGCAAAGATTCAATCAGTTTAATCTTGGCCATCACAAGAAGTGGGTAATTGATGTAGACAAATGCTCATGTACCCTTTACAACTCTTTTCATATGTTATTACCAAAGAAGAAAAAAGCCAGTCAGTCACTCAATAGTGTCTGACAGTGAAGTGTAGCAAGTAAACGGTTTTCCTTGCATAATTTGAATATTAGGACACTGCTAACATTTAAATTTCACAGATAGGACATACATGACATATTCATAATTCCTGCAAAGTTCTACAGCATTTGAGGTTGGCTGCAAAAGGGACATAGGGCAATTCCACGGTAACGGAAGGACACTCAGACAAGATTTTTGAACTTCAGGTTCATACTAAAAGAACTGTTTTATTAGTATAAGATGTGAAACAGTACAGATATAATACCTATATAAGTGCCTTTAATTCTCCCCCAAAAAATTGTCATTATAGTTAAGTAGTTTAAGAATGTGCATATTAATTATCTCGGTAACGGAAGGACATAAAAATGGACATGGTTTTTCCAGTTAATTAGTGTTTATCCAAACTTTGTGAAGTTGATGAAGCTTTCCACTTGACTGAAACACATTTTGTTCCCCATAGTTTAATACATACTAATAAAACATTTCTTTTAGTATGAACCTGAAGTTCAAAAATCTTGTCCGAGTGTCCTTCCGTTACCGTGGAATTGCCCCATAGTACCTTTAATGCTTAAAATGTTGTTTCTTTAAAAATTGTAATTTGTTTACAATCTCAATGTGTCCTGTCTGTCAGGTTGTTTTATGTCCCGTCTGTTACACTCATTTTCATGGAATTTAATATTTAAATGTACACTAGCAGCTACTACATGTAGGTTACAGGAAGGCACTTAGAAGTAATCATGTCAAAATACACACTTTGTTCTAAGATTATCCAGTGAGGAGAGTTAATTCAAAAGACATCAAAGTAAATTCATGTCCCGTCTGTCTCGCTGAACTGCTACATATAGCAGTTCAGAGGATTTGGTTGAATAAGTTACGAGGATTTGAATACTCAACTTCGGTTCTGTTAGGCCATGTGTGAGTTACAAGGAAAAGGAATTACATACCTTATGTTACAAGGTTTTGTCAGTGCAGCTTCAAAGGGGGTTAAAATTACGAGGTTTAGTTTAAGGGTGTTTGTGTGGAATTTGTGAAAAACCGAGAAGGAGGCGTTCCATGGATTTATCAGGTGGTGTCGTAGGCCATTAGGTACAAAATTATGCAAAAAAAAATCAAAATCTCAAAAAATTGAGATACAAGGTTTTGTCACCCCACCGACGATATGCATCATTATTCCATTAATTACCAAATACTAGGTACAGTTGTGACATCACAATGAGAGGGTTGGGTATCCCATCTGTAACACTGGAATTGCCCCATGTTTTTTCTCAACATGCCCCAGAGAGAGCCTCCCTTAAACGTAAAGATCAGCTCTGGTCATGCGATTGCATTTTGAAGAAAAAAAAACGTTCAGAATCGATCAGAAAAGGTTGACCATCTAGCATATAAATGTTGGTGTGTACTGCAAGGTTCTGGAATCATCAAAATGATGAGAAATTCGGCCCAGTCTTGGTAAAGTTACAAACGCTGTATACAGAAAGATATATATTGGACTTTGTGACATGTGCACGAAATCTATCCGGTCCAGATAGATGTAATAATAATTTACCAAATATCAATTAGTAGGCGGTTTCCTGGCAAAATTTGCATAATCATTAGTCAAAACATATTCTTTCACATGATTGGTAATAAGATTAGAGCTTCCATTTCATTTTTTGAGAGTGGGACGTTTCTAAAACTGGTCTCTACCTTTAACATTTTCCCTTAAAAGCAGCAGATACAACATGTAGAAGCCGATAAGCGATGCAAAGAGAAGCAATGCGAAACCACCAGTTGAATGATGGCAGATACATTAACACTGATCGCTCCAATGAACACCCAAGAAGTATCACCTTTCTCCTGCTTATATCTATAAATATTTAATGTTGTAAAGGAAGAGATGCTGCTGAAAGAAAGATTCCATCGTGTTTATACAGGGGATGTACAGTACATGTAATGATCTACAATGTAGTAGCCTACACTCAAGAGTCACTGCTTGTAGATCAAGCATGATTTCCAACTTTTTTTTCTCAGTTTTCTCATCAGTTAGATTATTACATGTATGCATGTAATAATAGTGATAAAAAGAAGAACATTCCTTTGGAATAATGTACACAATACTTACATGTATGTAGAGCACAAATCTATCTTGCAAGGCTCTCAAGGCATCCAACATTAATGTACATGTACATGTAGGTAGGCTACTGATTTTGATGCTCAATGTATTCAAGGAATTCCCTCTTACCGGTACCCATTTATATCCTGGGTGGATAGTGGCAAATGCTGATTTACGTCTTTAATATCAAAGATCCGGGTGCGGCCACTCAAGATCCTTGCCCCACTCCGGGGCTCGTATCAAAATTGCTTTTGATGATTAACTTACATGTACTCTGTTCACATATGTATATTTCATATGTATTGTAATTTGTAGGTTTATTTGCATTTTCTTTTTGTTTTGTTTAATATGTAATTGTTTATCATTGTATTTTGTTTGATATAGCCCTTAGAGACTTCGGTGATAAGCGCTTTATAAGCACTGTGTACATTTGTTTAAACCGCTTTTACTATGACACCTCAATGCTTATTGATCTGTTTATGTGAGCTTTCTGGTCTCGATCATCACTTTACCTACCGGTAGGCTTACCCCCTGTCCACACACAACATTTTCCGTGATTAGCTATACCGTTTCGCGATAGTGATACCGTTTCGCGATAGTTTTACGATGAAATTGTGTGTGTGGACGCTCACTAACGATACGTCGTATAACGAAACTAGTCTAACGAAACGCAGGTTTGGGCATCGTTTCGAACTGAAACTCAATAAAGAATCACGCCTAATCACGAAAATGTTGTGTGTGGACAGGGGGAGTGTAACTAGTGTAACTAACTGGGCGGGGCTTAACGTGACCTCGAGCGAAAGGAGACCAGACTGTAGAGTTTCAGGATTACTTTCTTCTGTTTATGGACATCCTTGAATTTATGCGATGATTATTTATATGACGTTTCTTGTGTGTGGACACTTAAAATTTATACTATGATTCTTTATACGACGTTTCGTTATAGAGTTTCGGGATAAATTGTTTTGTGTGTGGACACGCTGTTAAACACTAACAAGCGCCTGGGAAACATGGGCACCTAAAATCTGAGTCCAGACCCCCTAAATGTTGAACATAGAGCCCATGCATATACAGTGTTGTAAAAAGCTCAATCTGGACCCCCTTCCCAAAAAGTTGGTGTGGATCCCTGTGTTACCAAAATTTCTACAATCTGTATTAAATGTCAGATGATGTCTATTAAAAGTAATATTCGAAGCTCATATTTTGAATACAGTATAGCCACATGTAGAATTACTTATATCAAGAGCAAAACATATTTTGGTGATTGCTACAGTTTGATACACCATGTAGTTCTATAACTTGTATTTTTGTCAAGTTATTAGTATTCTTAGTGATTGATAATAACTCAGAGCAGTTAGGTTTACTCTTGTAAGCAATAATCCAAAGTCTGCTTTCTTTGATTGTTCTTTATAATGACGATGAATTATATTGTACTTGACATGTACCCTTTATTGATATACAGTGAGAGGGGGAGGGGTCGTGCAAGAAAGAAATATGAAAATATATGTGCATGTATGTTGTGCTTGTGGTGTACTTTCAAAAAATGGTAAAGAACACTTGTGTAAATATCATAGGACAATTCGAAAGGAAATTGTTTAGTCCAGCTGTGCACTGACTGTTTGTGCACTGATGTGCTTTCAAAATATGATGAATTATAACTTCAACATTGTGATTAACTGTAATTTCTACATTTCTTTTGTCAATGTCATGAGGGATGAAACAAAAGAAATACCCAGTAGGTTTTTTTTCTTCAGATATATGCAACTTTGGAACAACTTGCCCACTCAAATAATGAATCACACACAGCCCTGGGAAAACATTGGAAGAACAAGAAAACAAGAAAGGAAAAGGGCACGAAAAGAGAAAACACTTAAATTTGGATTATACGGGTGAATGTAAAATTAATTGATTTTTTATATTTTGGGCATCGTTTCGAACTGAAACTCAATAAAGAATCACGCCTAATCTGGGAAAACATTGGAAGAACAAGAGAACAAGAAAGGAAAAGGGCACGAAAAGAGAAAACACTTAAATTTGGATTATACGGGTGAATGTAAAATTAATTGATTTTTTATATTAAATCTCCATGTCTTCACTGCACTTTATTAGTTTTCATAGGTGGCGAGAGAGGAAATAGCATCATTTAGTATAGATACTATTCACAATTCACTCGCTTTGCTTCTTTCATGCAATCTCTTTGAATAGACTGTAACATTTCTCTGACTATATATATAGCATTTTATACATGTACATGCATATTGTAGGCCATTAAGGCCAACATTACAATTTAAATTCATTTGTTTCTTAGAATAGAATTCTTACATCAAAGGATTAAGATGAAATACAAATGAATGAGGAAATGATGTAAATCAAAATGACTTTTGGAGTGCAGATTTCACAAGTCATTCAATTCATCCCCACTCTACATTATTATTCTGCCTAGTTTGCTTGCAGAAATGTATGCTACTGTTGGGCATGAGCACCCATATTTCTTTAACCCCCTCCCTCTCATCCTCTCCCTTCTTCCTTCATTCTACCTGTTAGAGTTGGAGCATCTGTACAGGTATATATACAGTCTATCTACTATTGATGGTGGGAGAAAAGCAAGCCCAGATTCGGCATGATTACCCGCTTTCTTAACATTGTTTTTTATAACACTACAGTCTATTGGGGAAAATGAGGTATGGTAAAATCGGTCACCCAAAGGTTTTTACTATTTTGAAGCACTTCAGGATCATTTTGAAGCGCGATTTTCTTCAATATTACACCATATCACAGACAAACACATACATGTACATGTAGGGCCATTCATCTTAGATTTGTAAAACTGGAAATATTGTTAAACAGTTTCCTTTAATTCTCCATTGTTGCGTTGGAGAAAGCAAGCTCAGATTGGGCATGAGCACCTGTAATATTTCATTATTTAAGGATTTAGGCAGCTTCTCGATACTCTTTGGTGATTGTCAGTTCAGTCCGGTTATAGACGCTCCATATAGATGTTAGGTGTGATACCTGCCACTTCTCAGCCCCCCTTGGAAGAGGCAGTCAATGCACAGGAGTATCAAGATTCTTAGAGTGTACTTGGTGTTTTTTCTGAGAGATGGCTGAGAGATGGGCGAGGGATGCATGATAGTTCAAAGGCACACTTCTCAGCCACCTTTCAATGTGGGAGTCAATGCATCGGAGTATCAGGCGCGTAGCCAGGGGGGGGGGGGCGGTGGGGGCGGTCGCCCCCCCAAAAAACGCCGGCCAAAAAAAAAAAAAAGAGAGAGAGAAAAAGAAGAAAGGAAGAGGACGTAGGAAGAAAAAGGATTAAGAGTCGAGAACGGTACAACGAATCGTCTTCTTTCTCTAATAATTTAATGAAACGTCTAAGCTTCCGCGCTTCGCGCGGGAGGGGAGGGGGGGGGGAACTGAATTCAGATAAGGATTAAGAGTCGAGAACGGTACAACAAATCGTCTTCTTTCTCTAATAATTTATGAAACGTCAAAGCTTCCGCGGGAGGGGAGGGGGGGGGGAACTGAATTCAGACGAGGATTAAGAGTCGATCGAGAATGGTACAACGAATCTTCTTCTTTCTTTAATAATCTAATAAAACTTCAGAGCTTCCGCGCTACAGCTTCCGCGGAGGAAGGGGAACTTGATACAAGAAAAGGAATAAGAGTCGAGGACGGTACAACGAATCGTCTTCTTTCTCTAATGAAACGTCAAAAGAAACTGAATTTAGATAAGGATTAAGAGTCGAGAATGGTACAACGAATCGTCTTCTTTCTTTAATAATCTAATAAAACTTCAGAGCTTCCGCGCTACGCGCGGAGGCAGGGGAACTTGATTCAAACAAAGATTAAGAGTCGAGGACGGTACAGCGAATCGTCTTCTTTCTCTAATGAAACGTCAACAGAAACTGAATTTAGATAAGGATTAAGAGTCGAGAACGGTCCAACGAATCGTCTTCTTTCTCTTATAATTTGATGAAACCTCAAAGCTTTCGCGCTTCGCAATGGGAGGGGGGAAACTCCCCCCCTCCCTGCACCCTCCCCCCTAGGGAGCGCGCTACGCGCGCTCTGTAAGTGATTCGCACGCTTCGCGTGCTCACTACCGCCCCCCCTAAAATGAAATCCTGGCTACGCGCTTGCGGAGTATCCAAAGTATCCAAAGTGTGTAGATAAGTTTTTTTTTTTTGGGGGGGGGGGGGGGGTGGGGAGATAATACCTCAGAAAGCAATAATCCAAAGGAAGTCTGCTTTCTTTGATTATTCTTTATAATGATGATGAATTACATCGTACGTGACATGTTCCCTTTATTAATATACAGCGGGAGGGGGAGGGGTCGTGTAAGAAAGAAATTTAAAAATCTATGAATATATGTATATTGTGCTTGTAGATGTACATGTACAGTGTATGTACTTTCAAACGATGGTAAATAACACTTGTGTAAATATCATAGGACAATTTGAAAGGAAATTGTTTAGTCCAGCTGTGCACTGAATGTTTGATGATGTACAGTACTTTCAAAATGTGATGAATTATAATTTGAACATTATGATCAATTGTAATTTCTACATTATGATTAATTGTATTTCTTTTGTCAATGTCATGAGGGATGAAACAAAACAAATAGGATTTTTTTCTTCTGATATATATGCAACTTTGGAACAACATGCCTGTTCAAATAATGAATCACACATAGCCCTGGGAAAACACTGGAAGAACAAGAGAACAAGAAAGGAAAAAGGCACAAAAAGATTACATGTAAAATTGATTGATTTTAAATCTCCATGTTACACTATGATGGATATTCCAGAGGAAATAGCATGATTCAGTCTAGATAATATTCACAATTCATTGGCTCTTCTTCTGTCATGTACATTAATCTCTTTGAATAGACTGTCTGTAGCATTTCTCTGACTATATAGCACTTTCATACATGCATTTTGTAGGCCAACATTACAATTTGAATTAATTTGTTTCTTATACAACTAGACAACTTCTCTAGTCCTCTATACTAATCACACAGACTGAATTATATTGCTGTGTATGTCAGTAGTTCCATTACTTCTGAAAACAAAAAACCTTCCAAGTTTGAATACAATCAAAGTAATAAAAACAGACTAGGGGGTACATAGACTAGTTGACGCACCTGTACATGTACATGCTCGCATAAAAGAGATCTTGCAGAGAACCCAAGTCCAACTTGGGTTCTGCAATTTCCGTGTGTTTGCAGCTTTATATTACCGGTATTCTTTATTTTTGTTATACTCTAATACATTAGCCTATATAAAATACAGGGTGAAGTGTTGTTTTTAGGTTGATTTTATACATTCTAGTTGTACCCAAATGAATGTTTGGTTGGTTGGTACATGTATACTTTTAAAGTTATTATATTAATCCTCTCTGCAATGATATGAGGTACATTTAATGCCTTTCTGGCCCCAAACAGACAATATTGTAATATTACTAAGTATTGCTCTGATAGAAAAAATATTCCATAACTTCAGTATTGAATTTTACAAATATATGAAGTACTGGTGGTGTCTTTGACTATTTTTTTTTCTCACCATAATTCTGCCTTCCCATGCACTTCCTTTCATAATGCATTCATGAATCTCACCTTCCTTTTTCTAAAAGATTCAGGAGTCAACCTCGCTAATGAAATCATGTGGGAGTGTGTGCGTCATGCTTCATCTCGTATTTTTATTTGAGGTGAAAGTCCATCTTATGCTTGTCTTGTTCATATTCTTTATTTATAATTTTTCTGTTGACCTCATTATGTACATGTGATTGTAACTCACAGATGATTTCAATCTTAAGTAAATTGACTAATTCTTTTCATCAGATTAGCCAGAGCTACACGTTCATGTAGAACAAACATTGCACTTATCGACAAATTTTGTCTGCCACCCCACCATAAAAAAAGACTAACAATGCATAGATCTATACATCATGTTTGCATGGAAAGCCTCGCATTATATTGGATTCTGCCGTTTGTTTTATTATCTTCATGCTGTTGCCATGATAGCAAGATGCTTAAAGCATTTTCTTTCCAACTTTGAGAGAATGACATTTCAGATTGCTTTATTAGAGTAAGTGGTTCTTTATCTGGTATATATTCACCTATTTTGTCACCATAACATTTTATTTCATAAGAGGAATTTGTGTAAAGTACATGACACAAACAACAGCAAGCAGCTTGTCCAAAATTAACAGATAAACTAAAATAGGTTGTGAGAGGGAAAGAAAAAGCAGATCAGACAAACAAACAAATAAAAAAGAAATAAGTTGTTTGAAAGAAGACTTATCACTCCATTTGGTTCTATGGTTATTTTGTTTGTCTTTGGACCCCTGTATTTTTATATCCAAAGATATTTATATATTTACATGATAATTAACACCTTGCTTTTATAGCTCGAAGACCCTGTCAGAAATGAAAAATGAAATGGATTAATTTTGCTTCAAATGAAAAGCTTATAGGCCATAGATTACATTAATATCAATTATATGCTATCAGTGTCTTTCAGAGGAGTATATAACAGCTCTCTGAAAACTTGAAATCTAAACCTTTGAAAAAAGCAGGCCTGATAATTACCCGATTTAAATAGGTTTCCCAATTTGTTTTTCCCCATTTTTTTCCCCCGATCCCCCCCCCCCCCCCCAATTTTACCCGGTTTTCCTTGGTTTATTCCCAATTTATTCCCAATATCCTTACTCAAAGGGGGGGGGGGCATGTTGTTAGATGCCATTTTTGTTTCCCCTATGGGGGGGGGGGTGGTTGAGGGAAGAAAAACAAATTTAGTATAGTATTAATGACTGCTTTGAGAGAAATAGTTGTTTTTATACGCTCAAGGAAAGGTTACAATTGTGCTATTGCCCGAGGCGTGCCGAGGGCAATAGCCCAATTGTAATCTTCCTGAGAGCATATAAAAACAACTATTTCTCGAATAATAAAGCAGTCATTAATACTTTTATATGCCAAAAAAAAAAGTCAACTTATGACACCACCTTGGCCTTTCTCTAGTTTATCTGCACAGTTTTTTTTTTATGAGTGTATCTTTGAGAGTATAGACTAGATCTAGATTCTAGATTCGGCACGCCTCGGGCAATAGCACAATTGTAATCTTCCCGAGAGTGTATAAAAACAATTATATACCTCACTTAAGAAATCCAGCCATCTGATTGGTCGAATTGCATTCATAAACTTCAACTGTTCCTGTAAAATTCCCGGTAACCATGCATAAAACATTTCAATATTTTTAATAACCATGGTTATTAAAAAAATAAGTCAGTCTCCATGGTTACCCCATAGGTTTACATGTTAAAAAATGGTTTGAGCGATGGAGGATACCATACGTGTGCGAAAAATTGGTCGACAATTTCAATACAATTGAATCTCGATCGATCTTACCGACAATTTTATCTTGCATTGTTGACATGAAGACGAAAATTAACTCTCAAAAACAAAAAAACAACATCTGCCGATAGATCTTGATCTAAGTTCGTGCCAATATGCATTGCAAAAGTAAAAGAAGGGTCCGTTTCATGGAGCTTTTGCGAAGCATCCCTCACGCGGAGCCGTTTTCAATCCATTTTAATGTATATATTGGAGAAAACTGCCAAGCATGTTAACGGCGCGCGATAGCCGAGTGGTCTAAGCGTTGGTTTTCGATACACCTCTTGTTGTACGCAAGAGTTCGAATCCCGTCTTAGACAAAAATGTAAATTATTTTTTTATTTTTTATTTTTTAGTCTATTTTTTTTCGGCATATAAAAGTATTAATGACTGCTTTAATATTCGAGAAATAGTTGTTTTCATACGCTCTCGGGATGGTTACAATTGGGCTATTCCCCTCGGCAAGCCTCAGGGAATAGCACAATTCTAACCTTCCCTTGAGCGTAATAAAACAACTATTTCTCTCAAAGCAGTCATTAATACTATACTATTTCTCGAATAATAAAGCAGTCATTAATACTTTTATATGCCAAAAAAAAAGGTCAACTTATGACACCACCTTGGCCTTTCTCTAGTTTATCTGCACGGTTGTTTTTTATGAGTGTATCTTTGAGAGTATAGACTAGATCTAGATTCTAGTCTAAGCAAGATATTTTTACAATTTTGGGGGTGGGCCGACACTGTGGGGAATATGGAGAAAAACCTGCGCTTTCATATGACACCTCACTTATTGAGTATCACCCTCAGGATCACAACAGATAAAGGTTTGAATCTCGAATTGAAAGAAAAAAACTTGACTTTTTTTGCATGGTCGCGCAATGCACGTAGACTGCATAGAGACTGCATTGCGTGCAATCTCTATGGGAAGAATTAGCACACAACATCGGGTGCGCGATCAGACACCCTGACTACTACTAGATCTAAGCATTTTCAGCAATTAAACAAACATGTTTATGGATAATTTCATGTACCCTTTTTGTTGTTCTTGCTGTCAGCGAGTCTTGCATTTGATAAGTTGAAATCTTGGGAGAGTTTCTTTAGCCATTTTTGTCTTGTTTGGAATTGTCTTGTCTTGTATGAAAATACCAACCAATTCTTCGCACACGTACGGTATGCTCGATCGCTCAAACCATTTAACCAAGACTGAACTATTTTTCTGGTAACCATGGTAACTGGGATTTTAGAACTATTTTAGAACTATTTTCCCGGTAACCATGGTTACTGGGACTTTAGAACTATTTTTTAAAACTATTACATGGGTTTGGAATTTTATCGGGAATTTTACAGGAATAGTTAGAGTTTATGAATGCAATTTCGACCAATCAGATGGCTGGATTTCTTAAGTGAGGTATAATGCTCACTATCATCCCTGAAAAAAAAAGTTGTCAACATAAACTTGATGATAACAGGAGAAATAAGTAATAATAGTTCCTGCAAGAGACACAACGTATATATGGCTTCAGGTAAAGTACAGACTTCTTCAATTTTAAAGATAAACTCCAGTTCTGGTAAAAAAAAAAAAATAATTCTCACAGAATCAAACGAAACTTACACTGAATGTTCAAGATTACAAATAAATGACATGTGCCAAACAATTTTGGAAGAAAATGTATACTGGCTGAGTAATGAGTATAGAAAGACAAGGAAATCAAGGTAGTACTAGCCCCGACACCATGTGTGTTGTCCCATATATAGCTTTCTGTGTACAGTGGTTGTTACTTTATCAAGACTCGGTCAAATTTATTATGATTTTGATGACTCCAGAACAGATATAGACAGGAGAACATGATAAATGTTTTTCAGACACAGACTATTAAAATTTAGTATAGGATCTGGGCAAAAGTGAGACAGGGGCATCAATATTGTGATTTAAAAATGGTGTTAGTCTTGGCCGCGTTGCACAAAACGCCTCCAAAAATGTGAGTTATTGGTGCAGATCAATGAAAAATATGAATTCAAAATTTCATCTACCTCTCCCTGAGAAATTTGTTTATGAATTGCAATGGATGAAATCACTCAGCACATGCAACTCTGAGAAGAATGCCCTTTCTTTCCCCAAAATGGTTGCCAAACACATTTTGAAGAGTCCAACTGCTGGGATATTTTTTTTGACAATGGCTCCCCATTGGACCCATTAAAATTTGACTGAAATATGGGGCCAAAAACGATGCTACTTTTCAAAATTATCATTGAATTTTTATGTTGTGCTTATGTGCCACGACACACATCACAGATATTCTGCTGCTCCGACTAATGCACTGACGACGATTGCTCCAGGCTTTATGTGGGCAACGATATAGAGTTGGGCTTTCAATATTGGGCTGCGATTGGGATACAAAATGATAAATTATAATTATATAAAAAAGTAAATACGACAGTTCGATTTTCATCAATAAAATACGATTTAAAAAAAAAAAAACAATTTTTTTTTTTTTTTTTTTTTTTTTAAATATTTTTTTTAAATATTTTTTTTGTGTGTGCCATTTTCAATGGCAAAATGCCCATTCTGTCCTGTCAAGTATCCCACAAGCATCTCCCATCGCCAATTTGGGGATATTCATTGGTTCATCGAACACAACAGTGGTGACAAATTCATGCACATTCAACCAATGATCCAAAAACCAAACCAAAAAAATTCTTCCTGTATGTAGGAACTGTAAGAGGCATTGATCCACGTAACAGTTCGTGTTTATTTTTAAGAATACACCTTTTGTCAGTAAAATACAACTTTTGGGATTAAAGAATACAGTTTTTGAATTCCAGAGGTTGGCAGGTCTGGATAGGCCTTTGGTTAGCTTTAGGGAATGTGTAGGGTTTGAAGTTTAAAAAAAATAATTAATGTAAGATATAAACCATGGTGCAATAGTCACCCGACTCGCCAGAGCATGTGACATACAACCATTCTAAAATTTGTATTCTTTTATTTTCTGAACAGGGTAGCCCATTCAGTTGGTCTCCGACATGTATGGGACCCTTTGAGTTAAACCAATCATGCGATCAAATGTTCTGAATGGTATGCTCTATAAAATCACAACGTGAACGTGACATAACGTTCCCTTGCCTGAATAGGTATTAATTAATAATGACAAATGTTCTGAATGGGATGTTCTATAAAATCACAATGTGACATATAATTCCCTTGCCCGAATAGGTATTAATAAATACTACAGGATATCGATCAAATGCTCTGTAGCATTCATTTATTTTTCTTAACAGGGTAGCCCATTCAACATCAGTTGGTCTCCCACATGTATGGGACCCTTTGAGTTAAACCAATCATGCGATCAAATGAATCCCAATGACAAATGTTCTGAATGTTATGCTCTATAAAATCACAATGTGACATATCGTCGCTGTTTTCACGAAGTGATGGTAGTGAAAAAAAATTGCATTCACTTTGCGTTACGATTTTCCTCACTACCGTCACTTCGTGAAAACAAGGAAGATATCATTCACTTGCCTGAATAGGTATTGATAAATAATGACAAATGTTTTGAATGTTATGCTCTATAAGATCACAACATGACATATTATTCACTTGCCTGAATACATGTACTGTAGGTATTGATAAATAATGACAAATGTTTTGAATGTTATGCTCTATAAGATCACAACATGACATATTATTCACTTGCCTGAATAGGTGTTAATAAATAATGACAAATGTTCTGAATAGTATCTAGCTCTATAAAATCACATCGTGACATATAATTCCCTTGCCTAAATAGATATTAATAAATACTACAGGATATCGATCAAGTGCTCGGTAGCATGCAGTCAGAAAACAGGAAACAAATTCAGGAACAAGGTACATTTTGTGTCCTTAAAGTCAGGAGTTAATTCATGTACTTTAAAGGTACCACATGTATGTCCCATTTGCAGGCTAAAAAAATGAAAATGTTACATTCCATAGGCATTTGGAAGATAATCCTGATTTAGTTCTTCCCTCGAAACAAAAGGGCTTGAAAATGTCTACCGGTATTTGTTAGTTAGGGATTGCAATTGTTTTAGTAAATAGTCTGATTTTCAGACCCTTGTACCTAATGGTGTACGTTTTGTGCTGCACAAAGATTCAATCAGTTTAATTTTGGCAATTACAAGAAATGAGTTATTGATGTAGACAAATGCTCATATACCCTTTACAGCTCATGTTATTACCAAAGAAGAAAAAGATGTCAGTCAGTCACCCACTAGTGTCTAGAAAGTCACCTCTTTTTTCACCTTTTCCCAGAACTCAACCTTCTCTTTAATGTTGGCTGCAACTGGGACACTAGTACCTTTAACTAACACTGAGTTTAATGCCCTTTTGGCTCCTCAACACATGAGATAGCAGACATATACATGTACAGTACATGTACATGTGTAGCAGTAATATTATAAACTGTAAAGTTTATTGTTAAGTGGGGTTATTATTGACGTGTAAACATTTAATCTCTTTTTTCCATTAAAAACCTACATGTAGCTAAGGAGCTCCTATTCCTAGCTACTAGTATGATATATTTGCTGAAGAATCCAGTCTAATATCATGTATAAGCCTACATAAATTTGGCTGTTGATATTTCAAACAATAAATACCTGTATCTTCATTGTATAATCATTTTAAAGTAGTCTTGACAAAAGCTCAGTTTCGCCATACTGGTATGGTTTGCTTGAAGCTAAAAGGTCATTAATTCTTATACTTTTAATAACAAGGAGATAATGCCCTTTTGGATCTGATCAGATGAATAACATGCATTTTACTGTACAGTTGTATGTGTATACACTATTTAAAAGTGATTCTCTGTGAAATATGTTACCAAGGATAATTTATATTTCCCAATAATATGAAATTACATTTGAAGGTATAAACATCGTTACTTTTTTAGTGCGGATTACCAGATGAAGTAGGAGACCAAAAAAAAAAAATCGAAAATGACAAAGTCTTCCAAATTTTCTAATTCATTTTTTCCAAGCTTTTAAAGATAGACTTTTTTTGCACAATTACTATTGCCACTCTCAAATGTAGTACCATAACTCCATGTGTGTAACAAAACTCTTCAGGAAGTACATGTATTATGAGAAAATCAGATTCACCTTTCTTTAATACACATCCTGGTTGAGTCTTCATTTGTGGTAATGTAGATCTTAAGATAAAGACTTGTCTGGTTTCCAAGATTGAAGTATTCCAAATTGTCTAATTAATTTTTTCAAAGCTTTTAAAGATACCAGTAGACTTTTTGTACAATTACTATTGCCACTCTCAAATTTATAGTACCATAAATCCATGTGTACAAAAAAACAAAAAAGTCTGCATGAAGTATTATGAGGAAATTATATTCGCCTTCCGTACATATCCTGGTTGAGTCTACATTTGTGGTACGGTAATGTAGATCAAAGATATGGGTTTAAAGATGTGTGTGGTTTCCAAGAAATGTAGTTTACAAAAAAGCTCAAATTCCAGTAAACACTTGATCAATGGCTGTGTTCTCACTCAAAAGAGAATTATTGTTTTAAAAAGCTTGTAAATTTGCAGAAAAGTCATATGGCCAATGTAGTTTGTGGATTTGTATGTACACATGTGTAACAGGTCAGAATTGAACTGTTTTATAGTGAAACATATATATTTATTTCTAATCAATATCTCCTCAGGAGGAAAGTAAGAAGTTTATATGTTAACAAACTTTGTACTTCAAAGAAGTATGACTCACACATATTCTGAGTAGAAGCTATCAATTTGGCCAAAACATGACATTCCACAGCTATGAGAGAGTTAATGATGTATGGTCACTTGGTCAAAGGTTGGTAACTCGACCCCCCCCCCCCCCTCCCTTCCAGAACACTTGTAATAACTTAGCCGAATGTAAACATTAGATAAGAACCACCAAACTTCCAAAACAAAAGACTTCCTGTCTCCCTCCCAATAACAAGACCCTTTACCAGAACAGGTTATGTGTGGTAGCTATACCACCGTGAGAGTATAGCTGTTATAAAAGAAGGCAGAGGTATTTGTGAGATTCACTCCTGTACTGCACCCCATCCATGGGGCAGGCAGGGAGGTCGACTCTGCAAGCTTTTGGTGTTACATGTCATTAGGTAAGAAGATTATTCTTTTGTTAAGTTGGATAATTATTGAGATAATTAGTACTTTTGTAGATGTATTTTGATGTTAGTTAATAACCTTGGTATTGTTTTTAACGATATAGTTTGTGCTGAATTAATATGCGAGTAAGGTATGGCATATTATTTGTTTAATCATCAGTATAGGTTGATTTCGTTAGTGAGTTGAGCACTAGATTAAGATTTGGTTATAGTAATTTGAGATGATTTGAATATTACTATGTTATATGTTATCTTACTTGTAATCTTTAGAAGTTTTAGTTATATAATGTGTTGTTGAGTTTAACTCTGGATAATCGTATTTTGCAAGACAGTTGTAATTTAAAGTAATGTTTTAAGAGTTAACAGTTAGCGGATATAATCTGAACCTTCTTCAGTTTGGTGTTTTAGAGTCAAATTTACAATGATTTGTATGAATTATTATTCCTTCAGGTGTTGACAAATTACAATCAACATGTAAGAAGTGGGAACGAGAAGAAACGGTCCTCTAGGCCAGATTGCCAGGGTGAGTGGGTTATCATATTCAATGTATAAACCACTAATTCAATGTAGTTTTAATTGGGAGTTATGTATGATTGTTTGACAAAGTTCACTTGATGGTTGTATTCATTTATTTGTTGGGAAAGTTATCCATAAAGATGGAAGAACTTTATTTGTGATTAGATACTTGTTATTTTCATGCAATATTGATTAAGTTTTAATGAATGGAATATAAACAACCTGTTTATCATTTATTATCATGAGTCGGCTTGACGTCATATTGTTGGAATTCGTATCTTAGAGTCATTAACAAATATTATATTTATCGCTATTATGTGTGTTTTTCAAACATGTCCACATTTTTATTTAATTGTTTTAACTTTGTTTATTTGTCCAGGTTTTAGCTTACTTTAGCTTTGTTCACTTTGCACCTGAAATAAAAAGAACCGCAACACAACGAATGGTGTGATCGAGTATTTTCTACCAGTTTCTGCGTGTGATCGGCGTGTTACAAATGGCGTAATCGGCAGGATTTCATCACTGCAAGTGCAAGCCCTGGCTTTCTGTGGAGCTTCTATCACGACAACGTGATCGGACATGGACGTCTGGAAACCTGTAAATATGGACGTAGATTTAAGTTGTAGCGATTGTGTGTATTGTATGAATGTTTGTTGCTAAGCTAGTGTGAAGTTTAGTAAGGAGCTACGTTCTGTCTGTTTAGGGTAATTTTATTAAAATTATCTTGTAATGGAATACTTTAATGTATTCAGTTTAAATTGTTTTGGGGAAATTAAGGAGTAATACTATTCATATGTTGTTGAGACTGTCATGATAATACTGTGTTTGGAACAATCCATACCCCCTTTCGTATTTAATTTCGGCTGGTTGGATGGAGCCTCAAATTAAGGGATGGCATACAAAGACACCGGTATTTTATATATTGATAGGAGGGATAACAGTACATGTAGGTGTAGAGCAGGTATGAAGCTCTAGCTTTATCACTTATGAATAGTTGGAATATTCCTTTATTTGAACTTGTAAATTGTTGAGATTTGAAGTTGGGCATGATATTAAAGTTTCGGTAACTTAAGGATAAGTTAGGTTTAGGTTGTAGTGTATGTATATCACATTTATTGAATTGATATGCATGATGTATATTTGTTAGTTTTAGAGACTGCTTTTGAAAAAGCAGGGGAGCCCATGAACGTGAAATGTTGTTTCAGTTTGGGTCAGCAATTGTTCGGAGTAACTATGTGCGTGTGTTGTGTAATGGATATTGTATTGTTTTATACCGAGATTTCTGGAATGTAACTGGGATTTGGCTGGAATTACTGTTGGACTTAGCCTGGATAGTGTATTTAATGTTTATTCCGAAAACCTCGACATGAGACCGGAATCATGCATGGAAGAAATACTGGGGCGACTTCTAGGAACAGTAGGGTTTATCTCTCTATCTTTGTTTTTCTGTTAACCTCATAGAGAGGCCGGAAAGGGCACATTGGTAGCGGAGAGGATTAGCCAAAAGTTATAAGATTTCTTTGTATATTGCATTGTCGAATTTTTGTATCTTAGGAGTTTATTAAGATATGCGAAAGGAATATCTGTAGGGCAAGGTCGTTACGAAATATAGTTGACAGTTTTACTGCTGTATTTGCTAGAGTGTGTACATGTACTATAAGGACGATTATTGTTTTTGTGTGTTTAAAATGATACTGAGTAGATTAATTGGGTATACCGTGAAAATCATCTGGCTTGTTGGAGATGCCTGTAATATTAAGATTTGTGTTGATAACTAAGGTTTGGCAGTAGAGACTCTGGAACTGTTAGGATCGGTTGGGTAGCACTAATGTTAATGCTAGGAGCCTCGACATGAGACCAGCATTACATAATAAGGAGTGCTAGAATGACTGAAACAGTTGAGTTTTTGCACTAGATATGTTTTCTGTGATTCTCATCATGAGACCAGAAAGTTTGTATAAGTGGTGCGGGTTGGCCAATAATGTGTTATGATTTCAATTTTTATATTCTGTATTATGCAAAAATATTTTTAATCACATGGTTAATTTTGATTTGCATATTGGTAGGCATCGGTATTAGGATCAGGAAACAGCCATGATGGGCAGAAGGTATAGAGGGAATTAAATATAATTTTTGTTGTAGTCTGAGTGTCGGGACGACACTCAATTAAGCAGGGGAGTGTGTAACAGGTCAGAATTGAACTGTTTTATAGTGAAACATATATATTTATTTCTAATCAATATCTCCTCAGGAGGAAAGTAAGAAGTTTATATGTTAACAAACTTTGTACTTCAAAGAAGTATGACTCACACATATTCTGAGTAGAAGCTATCAATTTGGCCAAAACATGACATTCCACAGCTATGAGAGAGTTAATGATGTATGGTCACTTGGTCAAAGGTTGGTAACTCGACCCCCCCCCCCCCCCCTCCCTTCCAGAACACTTGTAATAACTTAGCCGAATGTAAACATTAGATAAGAACCACCAAACTTCCAAAACAAAAGACTTCCTGTCTCCCTCCCAATAACAAGACCCTTTACCAGAACAGGTTATGTGTGGTAGCTATACCACCGTGAGAGTATAGCTGTTATAAAAGAAGGCAGAGGTATTTGTGAGATTCACTCCTGTACTGCACCCCATCCATGGGGCAGGCAGGGAGGTCGACTCTGCAAGCTTTTGGTGTTACATGTCATTAGGTAAGAAGATTATTCTTTTGTTAAGTTGGATAATTATTGAGATAATTAGTACTTTTGTAGATGTATTTTGATGTTAGTTAATAACCTTGGTATTGTTTTTAACGATATAGTTTGTGCTGAATTAATATGCGAGTAAGGTATGGCATATTATTTGTTTAATCATCAGTATAGGTTGATTTCGTTAGTGAGTTGAGCACTAGATTAAGATTTGGTTATAGTAATTTGAGATGATTTGAATATTACTATGTTATATGTTATCTTACTTGTAATCTTTAGAAGTTTTAGTTATATAATGTGTTGTTGAGTTTAACTCTGGATAATCGTATTTTGCAAGACAGTTGTAATTTAAAGTAATGTTTTAAGAGTTAACAGTTAGCGGATATAATCTGAACCTTCTTCAGTTTGGTGTTTTAGAGTCAAATTTACAATGATTTGTATGAATTATTATTCCTTCAGGTGTTGACAAATTACAATCAACATGTAAGAAGTGGGAACGAGAAGAAACGGTCCTCTAGGCCAGATTGCCAGGGTGAGTGGGTTATCATATTCAATGTATAAACCACTAATTCAATGTAGTTTTAATTGGGAGTTATGTATGATTGTTTGACAAAGTTCACTTGATGGTTGTATTCATTTATTTGTTGGGAAAGTTATCCATAAAGATGGAAGAACTTTATTTGTGATTAGATACTTGTTATTTTCATGCAATATTGATTAAGTTTTAATGAATGGAATATAAACAACCTGTTTATCATTTATTATCATGAGTCGGCTTGACGTCATATTGTTGGAATTCGTATCTTAGAGTCATTAACAAATATTATATTTATCGCTATTATGTGTGTTTTTCAAACATGTCCACATTTTTATTTAATTGTTTTAACTTTGTTTATTTGTCCAGGTTTTAGCTTACTTTAGCTTTGTTCACTTTGCACCTGAAATAAAAAGAACCGCAACACAACGAATGGTGTGATCGAGTATTTTCTACCAGTTTCTGCGTGTGATCGGCGTGTTACACATGGAAGTCATGGATTTGCATTATCTGTAAAAAAAAAAAATCAATTATTATATATGTGTACCAGTAGTCGTAATTCATTCAAAAGTTTTATTACAATTGCACTTAAACAATTAATAAGTCCAGACACTTACATGCTATAAAAGATCTTACATCAGTATTCTCTTTGACAAAACCCAGCGTTTTCTGAATTTGTGTAAAACTGCTGATCAATAGGTACGCCTACATAGTAAATATAATATTCCATTTTACACAGTAGTCATGTTTGCCAGGGAGCCTATCTTTCTTCATAGCAAACTGCTGTATTAAAAAGTAATGAGCAACAAATATGCTGTCATATTAAACAGTGGAAATAAAAGTATGATTGATAGTTTTTGGGCCTATATGAAGGAGGAAGGCATTTGGTGGCACCAAAGTGTGTATCTGAATAAATATGGATTTGATGAAAAAGTCAACAGCCTAGCTTCTTTGGTTGAGCTCTCTCCAAAGTCCTAGCGCAAGATGAAATTGGTTGTAGTAATGTCGTTTGCACAATTGGACAAAATGGGATGAAAATTAACTCGATATTGGATGCACAGATGAAAACGGCTTTCCTACAAAGTTACATCATGGACCTACTATAGTACGTCTAGTAGGTCCATGGTTACATTGAGTTGATGGCTGCAACATGTACTTGCGTATTGTTTATAACGTATGATATCCTTGTCATATGTATAGGCCTTTACCTTTTATCAGAGGTTTTGTTTAAATGCTATACCGGGTATGTAGATCTATATCTGTACTCTTTTCCTTTGATTTTGAAGTGAAACAATCATCAAAAAATATAATGCTTTAATTTATTAGCAGTTCGATGTCATAATATCTGTGTGTTGGTTTACGTTTTTCTTTAGTTTCTTCATTCTCTCAATCCGTAATCCTATAGAAAGCCAGATGAATTTTTTGAGGCTGATATTTATACATTCTACAGTACACAATTACCTTTTTAGGCAATTGGTGCACTTTAAATGAAATATGTTCTTTACTGTGGTTTTTTGTTGTACTCCCATCCTCTCCTTAAATCTCATTAAATATACCCCATCTGCTGGCTAACATTTCTTTTTCTCTCGTCACTCCATTTTCTTCTGCAATCTTTTTTTTTCTTCTTCTGCAATCCTCTCTATCCATCCCTCCCACCTGCCTCTCTAAATCTCCTTTCCTTGCTCCCCTCCACTCTTTCTCTTCTCTCATCCTTCCTATATCTGCCAAAATTTGTTCTTTCTCATTCTCCTCCCTCAATCCTCCCTGAAATCATCACTCTCCTCTCCCTCTTCTCCCTTCCTCCCTCCTCCTCCCCTCTCTCCCTTCCCACCTCCTATCTTTTTGTCTCCTCTCCATCTTTCTTCTACCTCCTCTCTCACCTCTCCTCCCTCAACCCTTCTATGTTCCCCTCTTCAATCCTCATTTTTTTTCTTGTCCGTTCTGCAATATATCCCCTGCCCCCCGCTCCACATTCCTCCTCCATGCTCCTCCCTTCTCTAGTCTCCCTCCTCCCAGTCCTCCACCGTCCTTCTTCCATGTCTCCCCTCCCTCAACCCTCCTACATCTCACCTCCTCCCAATTCTCCATCCCTTTCCATTTTTTCTTTTCTTTTCCATACTCTTTTACCCCTCTTCTTTCCTTGTCGATACTGTGCCCTTTCCCTTTCTTCTTTAGCCCCTTCTCCATCCCCCTTCCTTCTCCTTCATTTTTTAAAAAATCCCGTCTCCTCTCTCATCTCCCCCTTCTCCTTTCTACATGGCCAAGGTATAAAAGGCATGTATTTACATTCAAATACTATCTGAAATTCAAATGTTTCCATCCCCCTTTCAGCATACAAATAAATTCAAAATTGCAAAATCTCCTGAAACATATCTGTTTGGAGCCAGAAGGAAACACTTAAATAATTTTCTTACTTCAAACAGACATTTTTATGTGAAGATCTAAAAGTATGTGAGTACTCATGCATTTTTCATCAATACATTTGAGGTGACGAACCTCACGAAAGTGCTGTGCATTATGATAGGCCTAATCCATGAAAACTATTTATCTACGAGCAGACTTCAAGTAGGGTCTTCCTTGAGGAATAATCAATCTTTTTTCAAATTCAAAGGCTCTGTGGTGCTGCCTGGTAAAACTAGGCTATGCGCACAGTCTATACTGATTGAAATTTATACTGTACATCTCCCGGGGGCTATACGCATAATGTTTCTTTGTGAGAGGCACACATGTACTGTATGTACGTTTTCTAGTTTTGTGGCTCTTTGTCTTCTTGCTGTTGCATGCTTCAAAAGCGAAGAAATAAGAACAAGAAAAAAAATCAATGAATGTATCTAATTTCATCAGCGAGAACACTTATAAATGATTCTGTTTTTAATATTTACAATTTTTTAAATGATTTTAAATCAATGAATTTGAAAATGAGAATAAATTACTCCCTCTTTTAACCTGGTGATAATACTTGTTCTTTAAGCTTTCATTTATTCTATTAAAGCTCTACCTTTCAACCTTTCAAATACCCTCACACTCATGCCAAATTGCCAATAATATTAAATAGTTTAGAATTAACGTATCAAAGTCCCATATAATTGGCTTTGAAAACCCATTTTAACTGGCTTAGCTAGAATAGCAACCTTGGGTCGAAAAGTGGCTTAGAAAACTGACTTTATATTATACACTGGCTTTGAGATCAGTATATCAAAACCTTGGCTGAAGGTCTTGATTACCATCTGTGCCAGCTCAAAATGAAAAATATGATCAGTAAAATTGCTATCCTCTGTCATTTAAACTGTAGATATGTGATGATAATTGAAAGTTGTGAAAAGGAGAAGGGCATTGTGGGATGGGGTTGATGAATGGAATGTGGGTACCTATCTAAATGAGATAGCTTTTGTTGTCATACCATGATACCCTCTTTGTAAACTAAGGCAGATGGGCCGGCTTGAGCATAATTTTTGCCCTACTTTTGCCCTCAATTTTCTTTGCCTTTGTAATGAAAGGATGTAAAAGAAATAATGATGATGGTGATGATGATGATGATGATGGTGATGATGATGATGATGATGATGATGATGATGATGATGATGATGATGATCCTGATGATCATGACAGCAATGGCATCATCAACAATTACAGTAATCTAAAATGGAATGGTGATGATGATTATAACAATAATAAAACAGTAATGATATTATGTTCATGAAAATGTATGATGAAAAAAGAAAGAAAAAGATGCAGAAACCAATAAATCAAATCAAATCAAATCAAAACACTGTAACAACAACAAAGGCAGCAATGGCTGTGGCTGTGATAAGGCAGATCGATGTGAATAAAAAAGAGTTGAAAAAAATAAACAGAAGTACATGTAGAGTCTACATGCAGGCCTCGTTGAAAAGATGAGCATTCCTTCTGAACATAGCCACCATATAGAAGATAGGCAGGTACATATCAGAGCCGACTTGGTTGCCCTTTTCTCCAATTTGTGAGCAATATATTCCTGTGCGCCTCTTTCCTAGAGTAGGACACATCTTGGTGCAAAGCCCGTCAATTTATGCAGCATGATTGGGTATTGATTGTTGTGAGGCGACCGATTATCGTCGTCCTGGTGAGGGGATGCCACTGAATTTAGATTTGGAAATAGAGTTGAGATTGAAAAAAAATTCATATAATGTCAGCTTAGAGCCGGGTAGAAGGGTTTGAAGCCAACATTCACATGTATGCAATATACAATGTATTGTCTTTCTAAAGCCAGAAGGGCACTAACCCATGTAATACTACTATATTACAAACACATGTAGTTAGATAACGCCCTTCTGGCTCTCAGCAGATGATGAATACACATTCAACAGCGGGTGTAATGATCATTACCATCTAAACTATTGCAAAATAGAACAGAGCTCTAGGTTTTAAGATTCAAGATTTTATTGTCCATAATATAATACAGAAATTTGTTTTCAACTCATGTGAGTTCGCATTGTGTTTAAATGCCTTTCTGGCTTTCATTCTGGGTAATGCTGATGAGGATTTAAAGGCTGGATAAACAAAATTATAATTATGAATAAGTTGTGTCAGAGGATTTTAAAATTTTGCATACTTTTACAAGTGTGCACTGTCTAAAGCAGTTTCAGTTTCGGACATTATTGAATTGAATTGAATTGACATATGTTTCCATCATCCTGACTATATATATATATGTATATATATATATATATATGTATATATATATATATATATGTATATATATATATATATATATATGTATATATATATATATATACAAAGATAAAAATATGGAATATCATAACAGATAGCAGTATCAAAATTCAAAATTGCATATTAATTGACGTATTAGCATTCAAAATACAAAGAAAATATATACACGTACATGTAAGTATAAACCACAGTACAAATTGAAAATGGTGCATTCGTAAAAGCCAAAAGGCTTGAAAAGTTGACAACTAATGCACCAGGCACAGAAGTAATAATAACATATAACATGTACATGTATGCTAGAGGTGAAAGCTTTTTTTTTTTTACCTTGCTAAATCTCCACTTTGAATGCATTGCTTGTACTTTATACTTTACAAATTACAATTTCACTAGTCCCTAGATTATCTACATTAACGCAGTATCATGTACATGTAGATTGGTTTTTTGATAGATGTGCAATTTGTTCCCTTGGCCATTTCTTTGAAGAAGTGTTGATCGTTCTCATTCCTTTTCAGTATTCTAGCTCCATGTTCAGGCTACAAGAAACCACTGTATAATTATCAGAGAGTCGTTTAGATATTTTGGTAGGTAATTACCTTTCCCCCAATCTGAACATCGTTAATGAAACATTGTTCAGTGTATAACAAAATGTCATATCGGAAGCGTTTTTTTTAGCGTTGTGTCGAACAAAAACTCAATAAAGAATCAGGGTCTCGTTCTAGTCTGAACATTGTATCAGACGCATATCCTATAAATGGACGGGGCTGATTGTGAGCCTGCACTGATGATTGGCCAGCTGTAAATCCTATAAATGGGCGGGGCTGATTGTGAGCCTGCACTGATGATTGGCCAGCTGTCACTTCTTCAAAACTAGTTTCTGCAGACGTTTCCTTACAATGTTCTTCTAGACTGTAGGCCTATGCCCCTTTCACTATATGAGATGATTCTTTATACATGTATTTATGAGTTTCATCAAAATTTCTCTAGTCTAAACAGGCTTTCTGTCTGTCCGCGCTACCATTCTTGAAAGTTGACATTTGAATGCAGAGTGGAAATCCAATTATTATTCTATAGAGAGGTCAGCTAGCTAGCGCTGGCTGGATGGCTGGTGAGAGAGAGGAAGACATATGTATTAGGGAAGAGAGTGATGATGCAACAGTGGGAGCTAGAGGGAGGATGGAGCAGAGATAAAGAGTGGAAATGAATAGTTCAGATCATTTCTCTTGGAAGTTGAACTGGAAAACAAACCTCAAGTAAAACATGAGGTATTGCAGCAATGTGACTCATTAATTCTTCCCATATGTTGAGAAGGAGTCATCTTTTATTCAATGTGCTAGTCTAGCAGTCAGGACTCTGGAGTATAGAGTAGTGATTTCTAAGGTTTCTAATGATGCCTACTGTAAAACCAGACACTATCACCTACATGTATATGAAAAAGTGTTATGGAATTTTTCAGATTAACAACATTTTCATGCCAACCAAATAATTGAATCACAATTTACACAAGAAAGTTTTGCAATTCATAAACATTTCTTGTCACAAAAATATCCCATTTTCTTGCTCTTAGTTTTCTTTTCTTTCTACCCTCCCCCTCCCCCTCCCACCCCCCCCTCTCTCTCTCTCTCTCTCTCTCTACCTTTTTTCCTGTTAAATGCATTTAACACGTATTCAATCCTTTGAATCCTTCGTCTCATTTTTGGGGCTGGAATGTGCACAATTTGCTACCCATTGCCTAGCTTTTATGAGGAATGAAGTAATTGAAAATTGATATTTGATATTAAACCAACAATTACATCAATCATTAATAAATGAGCGTGAACACTGATGGAACATCACATGTATTATGCATAAAAGATTTTCCTTTTAAAATTATCATCTCTTTGGCTTGGAGCCTGCATGAAGGGCTTATTTTTTTGTAAAGTGACACAAGTTACATGTATGTCCTTTTGGCTCCAAATAGACCTAATCTTACCAAAAATACAGTGGATGTACAATGTATGACAATATTAACAAGACATACATATACATTGTATTAGAATTCAAGCCATGTTGTAAACCTGTAGTTTCCAGTATGACATTAAGAAATATAAGTAAAATAATTGAAGATTTTTCAACGCACTATTTTTAGTTTGCTTTATTGTAAATATCGGATTATTCATGTACTAATATTGTGGCAGTGTTTTCAAACATGTCAGGGATGTTGTTGTTGCTTTGCAACTAAATGCAGTGAGTTGTTGTGACTGGAAGAAACTGTAATTTTACCCTTTATTAAATCTTAGTGTAATCCCTTAATAATATGCTTCATTGATATTAATTACAAATAATACACACAAATGAAAATTAATCTGTTATTTTACACCTGGGAACTTTAGATTTATCCTTTAATCATCCAAACACTTTGTTTGAAAGGGTAGCAGACCTGCCAACCACGTACGATTTTTAGAAGCAAATACGACAGTACGATTTTCTTCAATAAAATACGATTTTCAATTATTATTTATTTATTTATTTTTTTTTTAATTTAAATTTGTTCATTTATTAATTAATTTTCAATGGCAAAATGCCCATTCTGTCCTGTAAAGTATCCTTCAAGCATCTCACATAGGCAATTTGGGGATGTTTATTGGTTCATCGAATACACCAGTCGCGACAAAATCATGCATATTCAACCAATGATCCATTTAAAAAAAATCTTCCTGTATGTAGGAACTGCAAGAGGCATTGATCCACGTAACAGTCCGTGTTTATTTTTTAAGAATACAACTTTTGTCAGTAAAATACAACTTTTGGGATTAATGAATACAGTTTTTGATCTCCAGAGGTTGGCAGGTTGGGGGTAACTGCGTGCTTTCAAATTAATTGAAGTTATCTTATAGTAATTGCTTTCAATATAAATTTGTACTCAGAGTACATGTATATTGTGTGTGTGTGTGTGCATGTACCTTGAACATTGTAATTACAAAATATTAATCATACATTTTGCTGTATTTATGTCAATCATGAGTGATTGATATTAATCAGTAATGAAATTATCCCCAGATCATCCTGAAAGGCAATTAATGTTTGATCATCCACCTGTGAATATTAGGTTTGAAGAGCTACCCATCATTCTCAAACCAATTCATCCATGTTCATTTGTTGCCTTGGCATTCAATGAGGACCTTCCCATTGAGCAGTCGAGTTTGCTATCATAGGACCATTCAAATTGCGGATAAAACAATGTGATAAACCATCATTTTTTTTTTAATTACCCTTTTCACTAATGGAAAAAACACTGGTGTTTGATCATTCTAGGTATCTTTTTGTTTTTGTGGGGGGGGGGGGAGGGGGGAGTTGTGCGGGTTTGTGACTACAAACTATGCCCCTCCCTCCTCATTGTCAAGTGGTCTGAAAAGCTAATTACATCTAGCGGCTCAACTGTAGTTAGTATTCATGATGAATTGATAGCTTTGGGCTGATGTCTGTCGGGGCATTGTGGGTCTGCTGAAGTGTTTACTCTCATCTGCTCTCATCATTCGATGGAAGACCGAGACAGAAAATTTGCACCCACCTTTAAACAAGCTTTGTATACAATGGTTTGTTCAATTTCCTCTTTTCTGTGTCATTCACATGTCTTCTCTCCAATTTTGTCCAATTAGAGAGGGCCTTTCTATTTTTAGGAACCAAAATTAATGGTAACTAGTCTTTAATTTGTCACTTTGACAAATTAGGTGATACGTATGCTCATGATTTACATAATGAAGAATGCATTTTCACGACGTCATATTGTTATATCAAATGCTTCTCCCATTATGATCTATCCATATGTCAAGTTTCTACTGTTTAGCCTTGATCATTATGGATGTATGGAAGATATATTGAGACAATTTGACCATTGACCCTAATTAACATAATGAGGCCTACACATACACATTACATATTCCGTGGAAAGAATGAAGCGAGGGAAATGAAGGCAGTGACAAACGAGTGAGAGAGAGAATATGGCCAGGTTCAAATTAAGTGTTCTTTAAATTATTAGACCCAGTACTGAGGATCTTTTTATCTGCCATGTTTTTGTTATTGGATGGCTTTTGAAGCTACATAGAAATGCCGTCTTTTGTCACCAAATATTGTTCAAATAGCATTGTAGAGACGATGAACAACTACCACTATGAACATGACAGACAATGAAAGCGGACAAAATATACAGTTCCTCAGGTAAATAAAGGGACATCCCTTCACTGCTATTATGTAAAAGTGTGTAGAACAGGTGTCACATGCATATTCACCTGTTCTACACATTTTTACATAATAGCAGTGAAGGGATGTTCCTTTGTCTACCTGAGGAACTGTATATTTTGTCCGCTTTCATTGTCTGTCATGTTCATAGTGTACTAACCAAAGTCGTAAGCCATGACAAGGTCAATTTCTATCTCGTTCTGCTAAATAACCTGAACAATATAATCAACCAAGTGGAATCAACTGTTAAACGAATTTATCATGAGTTCTGAAATTTCAATTTGGTACTGCACGTCATAATAGTATTAAAGAGCAGCAATGGTGAACGATTGTCGCTAAAATTCAGAAATCGTTGCTTAGATTGCTTAAATTACCATGAGACATCAAGCTTCATAGAACTATGATCGACACACATGATATTGTTTGGAAAACAGTCTGAAAAATTGGAGGTAGAATGAATAAGAGATAATGTGGTCATGTAAACAAGTGCATTATGTCCATGTTAATCCCCTAGTTCCAAAATCATGATTGTATTCTTTATTTATTTCTCCTATATAATTTATTTCAATTGAAAATAGAAATTCTAATGTTCCTTCTTTTGGCTTGATAATATTTCAGCAACGAATTGACATTTTTGGTAGACATCTTGGATGTATCATAGCAATAAATTCTTGGCACATGACGTATTGTGTATACGATAATAATGATAAGAAGAAGAAGCATACAAATAACTATAAGAATAATAACAATAACACATACTTACTATAATAATGATAATAATTACGATATTTACTATAATAATAAATAAAACAATGATAATAATAATTATTATTATGATACTGCTGCTATTACTACTACTACAACTACAACTACTAAGGAGAAGTAAATGAAGAAAAAGGGGTAGGAGAAGAATCATTTCAGCAATATTAGTCAGTATATTCTCAATGATTGAGGCATACACGTGCATACACATTACATATTCCGTGGTAAGAATGAAGAAAGCGAGGGAAAATGAAGGCAATGACAAACGAGAGCGACAGAGAGAGACAGAATATGGCCGGGTTCAAATTAAGTTTCCTTTAAATCTCACCCAGTACTGAGGATCTTTTTGAGTGCCATGTTTCCGTTATTTGACTGCTTTTGACCCTACATAGAAATGCCGTCTTTTGTCACCAAATATTGTTCAAATAGCATTGTAGAGACGATGAATAACTACTAACACAAAGTCGTTAGCCATGAGAATATCAATTTCTATCTCGTTCTGCTAAATAACCCAAACAATAGAAACAACCAAGTGGAATCAACTGTTAAAGATGAAGTTGAGTTCCAGTCATGCGATTGCATTGTGAAAGAAAGGGTGTGGAACCAACCAGAAAAGGTTGATCATCTAGCATATTAGAATTTGTGTGTATTGCAAGGTTCTGGAATCATCAAAATGATAAGAAATGTGGCCAAGTCTTGGTAAAGTTACAAACACTTGCACAGAAAGATGTATATGGGACTACACGAACACGTGGCGTAAAAAGCCAGCCCCCCGATTTTTACGATGTTACATGCATATTTAGAATATGAAGGCATTTGAAGAGCCATACTTTTCAGGGAACATGTCTTAACTGATTTTCTTCCACACTTGCATAATATTATGAGTAATGCTCACAAATTATTTTTCACTTCTTCCCAGAACTCAACCTTTTCTTTAAACGAATTTATCATGAGTTCTGAAATTTCAATTTGTTACTGCACATCATAATAGTATTAAAGAGCAGCAATGGCGAACGATTGTCGCTAAAATTCAGAAATTGTTGCTTAGATTGCTTAAATTACCATGAGACAAGCTTCATAGAACTATGATCGACACACATGATATTGTTTTGAAAACAGTCTGAAAAATTGGAGGTAGAATGAATAAGAGATAATGTGGTCATGTAAACAAGTGCATTATGTCCATGTTAATCCCCTAGTTCCAAAATCATGATTGTATTCTCTATTTATTTCTCCTATATAATTTATTTCAATTGAAAATAGAAATTCTAATGTTCCTTCTTTTTGCTTGATAATATTTCAGCAACGAATTGACAGTTTTGGTAGACATCTTGGATGTATCATAGCAATAAATTCTTGGCACATGACGTATTGTGTATACGATAATAATGATAAGAAGAAGAAGCATACAAATAACTATAAGAATAATAACAATAACACATACTTACTATAATAATGATTATAATTACGATATTTACTGTAATAATAAATAAAACAATGATAATAATAATTATTATTATGATACTGCTGCTATTACTACTACTACAACTACAACTACTAATAAGAAGTAAATGAAGAAAAAGGGGTAGGAGAAGAATCATTTCAGCGATATTAGTGAGTATATTCTCAATGATTGAGGCATACATGTGCATACACATTACATATTCCGTGGTAAGAATGAAGAAAGCGAGGGAAAATGAAGGAAATGACAAACGAGAGCAACAGAGAGAGAGAGAGACAGAATATGGCCGGGTTCAAATTAAGTTTCCTTTAAATCAGACCCAGTAATGAGGATCTTTTTATGTGCCATGTTTTTTCGTTATTTGACGGCTTTTGACGCTACATAGAAATGCTGTCTTTTGTCACCAAATATTGTTCAAATAGCATTGTAGAGATGATGAACAACTACTAACGCAAAAAACGTTAGCCTTGAGAATGTCAATTTCTATCTCGTTCTGCTAAATAACCCGAACAATAGAATCAACCAAGTGGAATCAACTGTTAAACGGATTTATCATGAGTTCTGAAATTTCAATTTGTTATTGCACGTCATTATAGTATTAAAGAGCAGCAAAGGCGAACGATTGCCGCAAAAATTCAGAAATTGTTGCTTGTTGCTTAGATTGCTTAAATTACCATGAGACATCGAGCTTCATAGAACTATGATCGACACACATGATATTGTTTTGAAAACAGTCTGAAAAGTTGGAGGTAGAATGAATAAGAGATAATGTGGTCATGTTAACAAGTGCATTATGTCCATGTTAATCCCCTAGTTCCAAAATCAGACAAAAAGCAGACGATGTCCCATGACATCTCACACATTTTCAGTGCCTGTGTTTTCATCTTCTCTTGAGTTCTTTCTCTTACTTCAATCCCGTCAGGCTAAATGTATAATCTATTGCCTCACTCTAAACCCCGCGCATGGTTTATTTTGATGACAAATGCAGCGATACAAAAATAAAGGAATCTGTCGCTTGTAAGCAAAATAAGACGCCATTGTATATTCAGCTGCACACTACGCGGTATGTTCGGCGTTTCAAGAGGGAACAAATGCCGTCCTTAAGATCATTCCGGGGGTTTTTCAATTTGAAAGCCTGGTTTCTGAAACGTATAGAAAATAACTTAGTTTGGGGTTTTAAGCACTTTAAATTTTTGAAATGGAAGGCGCATGTGCGTGGGCTAAAATTCTGACGCATGACCTGAGCATGATTATATGCCAAATTTGTATTGAAATTGATATTGCATGGCTGAGGTACGACCATTAATGACATTTCACATACTGACGTCATGATGACATCATGATGACCTGGCGTCACTGTAAAGTCAGGCAGTTCTAAGTTGGACTAAGATCTATCTTCAGGCCAAGTTTCATGACAATGGCTTGTTCCATTATTGAGATATCCTACGAACAAGTTTATGGAAGAATGATAATAAATTCTTCCATACAGACACAAAATAAATACTAGACTTTAATTCGTCACTTTGACGAATTAGGTGATACGTATGCTCATGTGTAACATAATGAAGAACGCATTTTCACGATTTCATCTTTCGTTTACTACTCCCATTATGGTCTATCCATGAGTCAAGTTTCAACTGTAGGGCAGAGGGAGACAGACCAAGAGAATAAGAGGGAGGCAAGGCAAGGCAAGAGAGAGAGAGAGAGAGGGAGAGGGTGAGGGTGAAAGAGAAGAGAGATAGATAGATGCAGATACAGACCAAAAAAGGAGAGGGGCAGAACATGAGAGGAGGAGGGAAAAGAGGAAGAGAGAGGAGAGAGAGAGAGAGATAGATGCAATTCAACAATGCCTTCCAGATGACCATGATTAAAAGTGGTATAGCGCCCCCTTCAGGTATTCGATTGAGGATTGTTATATATAATAATTGACATGTCACCTATGTTTGAATTTTTGAATATGATAACGTCATGATAATGTTAGATAGTCTACATAAATATTGTGGAAACTTGTCTCAGCTACAACATACTCAAAAATCAACAAAATCCAAGCAGAAATACCAGCGATATTGCTCAAAACACAGGAATGTAGAATCCAGATTTGAAAAAAGTCATCTCCCATAGGGATTAAACGCAAAAAGTAATGGATTTAGTGAAAATAGGGTAATAATAAAGTAAATAGAGTTGTGTATTACATTATTTGCGACTCTACGTGTTTTAATAATCAAAGGAGATGGTACAGTGAAAGGTCAAAAAAAAAAAAGTGAAGACAACTATTGTTGGAGACACCCGGACTCGAACCATGGATCTCGAGAATTGAAGTCAAGTGCGTTACCGATATACCCAAACATTTCCCATAGCGATTACACGTAAACGGGAAATGGAATTCTCAAATCCTACTTTGCAAGTGAAATATGAGCATGATCCCGGCATATGATCGATATTGCTCGCAAAAGACGGAAATGTAGAATTCAGTTTTGAGAAATAGTCATGTCCTATAGACAATACACGCAAAATGTGAAAAATTGACATGCCTCCTTTAATCGCAAAAATACGCCATGATACCTTTGTCAAACTGGAAAATTATGGACACTGCATTTGTAGAAAATTATCTCAGCTAGAACATATCAAAAAATAAATTTGAAAGAAAAACATTCAATATTTACAGAGATACAATCAATTTTCCAAAAATATGCAAACGTCATAATATGCAAATTTAAATTTTAAGTTCGGAGGCCATTATGATGACATTATGAGTTAATTGAGGGTCAAATGAGACATGAAATCATATCTCCAACTCATAATCTACCCAAGTATGAAAAAAATATTGGAGTTCCCATCTTTTCTGAAGAGTTACAATGATTTTTGTATAGGCATGATTTTGTCCATGTATTGTGGATAAAGAAAACGCAGATCCGCGCGTGCTGCCAACTTTGACGGACGCTCATTGCGTTATTAAAAGCTGAACAAGTTATCAAAATGCTTAGAAAAATATGCCAAATATGATGACAGAGAAAATTCAGCGATTCTATGTTGCAAAATGGTAGTACGCGCGGAAACGCGCACGCATGTGCGTGTGCGCAATTTTTTTTCAAAATTCTTTAAATGGCCTGAAACGTATGCAAAAAAAATTTAAGACGATTTAGAGCATTTTAAATTTTTGCGCACGAACGCGTATGCGCACGTTTATTGACTTAAAATTGAGCGGACAGATATTGATCTTAATCGTGATAAATATGAATGAAGAATTACTTTCCGTTATGAAGATATGATCATTAGTTGATTTTCACAAAATGGCGCTTGGATGACGTCACGATGTCTTTGAGTCCTTGAAAAGTCACGCAGTTCTAAGTTAGACTAAGATCTATCATCATTGAAAGATTCATGATAATGGGTGGTATTCTCATAAGTTAAGCCGGGACTAAGTCCAGACTAAACAAGAATTTTAGTTCACACTTCTATGGAATGCTAGGTTTCATCTTCCTCCTTCAATATTCATGACAAAGATAATCTACCAAAGACTTTGTTGAAATTCAGTTCATACTCATATTATCTTTTTCTTCCCATTTCATTGCAAAATTAATTTTTTGGACACTTTTCATTGAAGGTTTAAAATAATCTGTACAGGATAAATGAGTTGGCAACTGGCACTCCATAAAAGTGTGGACTAACTTAGTATGCGCTAACTTAGTACGCGCTACCGGAATACCACCCAATGGCTTTATTCAGTCTTGAGATATCCTGCGAACAAATTCGAGGAAGAATAATAATAAATAAATAATAAATAAATAATAAAAATCTTGACGAAATCAAAAGGTGATACGTCTACGTACGTATCACCTAATAATAAAAATCTTGACGAAATCAATAGGTGATACGTAGACTTTGTACGTATCACCTAAAAATGCAAGTGGATAAAGGGTTGTGTGAAGATTTTTAACTTCCGTAGCTGTGCTCACATTTCAGCTGACTAATATGTCATATTAAGGATTGGAGTAAATAACTTTTGAAAGTGTGAATGGAATAGCATAATCAACTTATTGACAAAATATTCAGCATCAATGCAAAATATTCTCAGACAACATGCTCTAATATTTCAAAGAATAGATTTCATACAGCCTGCAAGCCTGGCATAATTACAAACAAATGCATATAGGAAGTTTAATGCATTATGGGATTTAGAGCATCCAAATATCAAACCTCCCTTTGCTCACACATACAGTGCCTGCCAAAAAACTACATGTTAATGTGTGGCTAGAAGAGCTTTGTTGGTACTTTATTAGGAAGAAGATAAAGCTCATCAATGTTATATACATGTTCATCCATATTGGTCTAATAATGACATGCAATTGAAAGTAATATCCTAACCCAATCTAGATTGCGATCTACAAAATTAGATTTTTATGTAATTTTCTCCCCAAATTTTGATGGATTGTCAAGATAAAATATAGATTTTAAAACCATTGAAGTTTCCTGCTTCATCAGATTTGTTGCAAAATCTATGTCTGCTAAAATACTTGAATGTGAACTATTATTAAAACGCTATGCATGCATTGATGCCTGTGTTTCTATGCGGCAGATGAAAGCGCATCTCCTGGACAATCTAGACCAATTTGTTATAAGTCTGTAGCATCTAGCAAAGTGGAGATGGGACCGGAAAAGGAAAGATATGAAAACGAATCTGATATGTAAAAAATGGTGCCTGGAAAGTCATGCATGAGTGATTTGGGAAAATGAAAAGTTCAGTAAGCACATACATGTGTAGGTGTCATGGTCTAGTGGATACGTCACTAGACTGTGGATCATATGGTTTGCGGTTCGAGTCCCACTGCAGCACCAATGTCTTTAAGCAAGGCATCAATCTCCATTTGCCACACCTGACCCAGGTGAGGTACATGGGTACGTGGCCCGAATTAATTCTTTGAAATGCTAAAGAGCCCCATAATGCCGGCAGCCATGCTATATCCTGTGTAATAACTGTGGAGTGCACAGAGTGTCAGGTTTGACAGTCATGAGGGCTGTACAAGAACCTAATATTATTATTTTTGTCGCTCTGAACAGACAAATTTATCTTGACAGGAGACTTGTCTCCCTGCTGTGCCACTATTTGAGATGGTTTTTACAACAAAAATATCTAGGTTAATGTGTGCCACCTCTCTCTGTTTTCCTCTCTACCTCACGTTTCCTCCCATTTTTTTCTTTCACTACCCCCCCCCCCTATTAATTTTTTCTCTTTCTCTTTCTCTCTCTCTCTCTCTCTCTCTCTCTCCCTTCTCTCTCTCTCTCTCCCTTCTCTGATCTGTCATCTTGCACATAAATATGTTCCCAGCAGAATCGAGTGCATGTTATTCAAGTATAACTATAGATGCCTCTGCCCTTAAGTTCTTCCCTGTAAATAACTTTAATTTTAAAATGCAATCTGATTTTTGTTTTGCTCCTCGTAGAAGAATTGTTAAGAGTAAGAAGGGCATTGTTCCTCTGTCAGGCTCTCTGTTATGTTGACAGGTTAACACCCTTCTTGCTGTCAGTGGGTGGCATGGTGATTTGATGTACTGTATGAGCCAGCTATTTCATTCTCTCTCTCTCTCTCTCTTTCTCTCTCTTTTTCTCTCTTTCTAGAATGATCCTAATCCAGATCCATTTTTCCCTTCACCTTCTGTTGCTCTGTCTTCATCATATAGATAATTATCCTTCTCTTTTTAATATCTCTCATTTTCTGCCTCATGCTCTCCCATACTCCCTCTTTCTCTTTCTCTTTTTCAGTTCCTTTTTATTAGATTGGCCTTTGATCCCTCATTCATCCTCCATCTTCCCTTACTACCTGTCTCCTGCAATCACTCTAGAATGCTGACAAGAATCATGAGATTGCCTTCTCCTTCTACATGTATATCCCCCCCTTCCTGCTCTCCTTCCCCTTGTTCCTCCCTCTTTCCCCTGTTCCTCCCTCTTTCCCTTGTTCCCCCTCTCCCCCTTGTTCCTCCTTCTTCCCCATTCTCTTGCTCCTTCTCTCTCTTCTCTCTCTCTCTTTTATACCTCTCCATCCCCCCCCCCCCTCTTTCTCTCTCCATCCGCCCTCCCCTCTTTCTAACTCTCTCGTCTCTCTCTACCTTTTACCCTTTAAAGGTACTATGTCCCTTTTGCAGCCAACCTCAAATGCTGTAGAACTTTGCAGGAATTATGAATATGTCATGTATGTCCTATCTGTGAAATTTAAACGTTAGCAGTGTCCTCATATTCAAATTATGCAAGGAAAACTGTTTACTTGCTAGACTTCACTGTCAGACACTATTGAGTGACTGACTGGCTTTTTTTCTTCTTTGGTAATAACATAGACCCTACATGAAAAGAGTTGTAAAGGGTACATGAGCATTTGTCTACATCAATAACCCACTTCTTGTGATGGCCAAGATTAAACTGATTGAATCTTTGTGCAGCATAAAACGTATACTGTGCCCTGTTGATTCTGCACAGTGCTGAATACAGTGCGTCCCAGAAAAAACAAAACCGAGAATTATTGATGTTTTATCATAGCTTAATCACAATTATAATTAATAAATGACACATATTTGTAAAGCTTAGATCCTCCTCTTTCATTTGACGAAACTCATATCATGCATATTTTATGCATGGGTGATTAAAAACAATTTGAAGAGAGGATACCCAAAAGTTATTTGGCGGACGGTATCTAGATAATAGAAATATATAGAGAAAATCACATTTCTAGAAAGTTCATTTTCTGCCCTTTTATATGACACCTCAATAAAAAAAAAATGAATCAGGAAAAAGTTCTGTTTGTTTAAAGTAATGCTTTCATTTTCCATAATTTGATAAAACAAATTCGTTTTCACTGGCTGCATGCCGTAGCAACAAACAAAGTTGACAAAAGACTTAACTCCATTTTGTTGATGATCAGCCATGCACAAAGAAGACAAAAGACTAGGTTGACCAATGTAGCATTGTTTCAAAGGATAGGTCAACTGATGAAGAATACATTTTGTTGACTTCAGTATTATTTTTATCCACTTTAATAGAGCAAGAAGGGCATCAACTCTATCCAAATTGATGCGAGTTATGCCCTTCTGGCTCTCAGCTAACAATTCTATCTCATTATGTCATCTCACTCCTATCTTTTTTTTATTCTCATCTTCTTCAAACAGAGCTTGGAAGAATTATGAGTCATCCAAACTTCACCAACTCAGCTCTGTTTGGAGATAAAGAGCGGCCTAAGTGTCTGCGCTGTGCAGTGGTTGGTTGTGGGGGCATCTTGAATGGATCCAACGCCGGCCCAGAAATCGATAGCCATGATCTTGTGTTCAGGTAAAGATAGAAAAATGCTTTTTAAAATGATTTGTGTGATAATGTCGATTTTGCATAGTACATTTTAACCAAATTTCAAGCTACCAGTACACTATTGATTTTTATGACCATATGTTACAAATTAATATAGATTTATCAATATTTATCCATATATACAAATAATGAACCAACAAAAAATCTCATTTACTCTGGATGTCAAAAAATTCCTTTCAAAATTTAAATTTTACCGCTACTTTACGATACATAACTTAAATGGGAAAGTCAATGAAGTACATGAAGCGTAATCATTAACTGGATACATTTTTGTGTGAAAAACCACATACGTCACATGACACAAGCTGTTATTGATTCATTAAAGATCAATATCACAATCACATGTCATTTTTTTATTGATTGTGATTAAGTTTGGCTTTTTTTCTTCCATTGCCCGTGGGAGAGTGATTGTGTGGATGCAACTTTACTTTATAATCAAGATCAAAATGCACTACAGCTGTGTTCATACAACATGCTTTTAGCTCAGAATCACAGTTCTGAAACTGTTAGATCAAGGACGCAACTCTGCATTCATTGCTCTCGAACCATAATTTGACATTGAATGCAAATAGCATTGCATGCACCCTTAGGTTTTTTTCATAATATTTTGTATTTAGTTTACCGGATATTGCATATTATTTACCAATGATGGAATTAAAACTTATATTTCAAAAATTTATATATAACCTGTTGAATGCTACAAGTGCAATGGTAGGTAACAAGAAAAAGTATTGTATTGGCAGATGTTCCAAAATGAAGTATAAAATTGAACACTATTATCATCCTACAGTACATGTGTATTCAAAATGCTTAACGTCCTCATAACCTTTAAAGCCCAAATCCATTTCAAAAATAAATTGCTTTTAAAAAGATGTAGAAAAACACGAGAAACAGAGCAAAAAAGATTTGAGTATAAACTAATATGGGAGTTATGATATTGTTTTAAAGTATGAAAAACTATGGAATAATAGAAATCACTACACAAATTGCCAATTTGGTTATCAGTTTGTGATGTCATTGCCTCACTATTTATTTATTTATTTATTTCTGATCTTTTGACAGGGTAGCCCATTCACCAGCAAGTAGTGGTCTTCCATGGGGCCCTGAATGAACATATTTACATCGTTTATAACATTTATACAGAACAGTTACAAAAATAATACTCGTTTGCAAAATAAACGTATATCATAAACCTAGTAAACAGTAATGTCAATAGGAAAATATTAATTAAGTCGCAATTATGTGAATAAGTCATGTAAATATTACAGAACATGCACGTAGTGTATATACGGCTGAGCCATTCACAAATTACAACTTTGTTTAAACAATCTCTTAAATGAATTGACAGAGGAAGCCATTCTCAATGAATTATCTAGCTTATTCCATTCAAATATGGAAGAAACAATTGGGCTACACTTATAACAATCAGTGTGAAATCTAGGCACACGTAAACATCCACTGTCTATTTGCCTTGTATGATGCTCATGTACATCATTAGGATTGATTAAGCCTACCTGAAGGTAAGAAGGTGCTAAGTTATAAGTTAAGGTGCTAAGTTATTGTTTATCAATTGCTTTATATATTTTATCCCATTAATTTCCCTTTTTTCCCCAAAAAAACTTGATTTCCCCATGCCTTTGCCCAGGTTATATGATTTATATCATATTGCGTGCATAGAATTTATACTATTTTCTGAATGTTGTATATTCATAATTTTTTTAATGAATGTAAAAAGTTAATAAAAACTCACATTTTTCATTAAACTTTTTCATGTCATTAACAATTCATAACTTTCTTATTGGTTTTTTTAAACTGGTTTGTCTGATATTTTTGTTTTTTGTTTCTAGTTTAGAAGACGTTTAAAGGTTTTTAAAGACATTTTGGTTGAAGTTATGGGTTATGAGGATGAAACCACAAACCATGTTTGATTTACTGTTATATCAAAAGATGTATTTATTTGATTTTTTTGACTTGCTTATATTCAAGCAGGATTCTTTATTATAAGATAGCAAATTACCAAATATTTGCCTAAGCCTCTTTGGCATCAGTACGTTGTGTAGTCCAAGTCCAGCAAACATTTGTATAATTTATTATGAAGTTAGCAAGCAGAACCATACTTGGGTGGATTTTGACCTCATCTCAGTCATATTCTAAATGTCATGTATAACTCATTAAAATCTCCCTTCTTTCTCTCTTTCCTCTCTCTCTCTCTCTCTCTCTCTCTCTCTCTCCCCCCTCTCTTTCTCTCTCTCTCTCTCTCTCTCTCCTCTCTCTCTCTCTCTCTCTCTCTCTCTCTCTCTCTCTCTCCCTCTCTCTCTCTCTCTCTCTCTTCCTTTCTCTCTTTCTCTCTCACTTTCTTCTCTTTCTCTCTCTCTGTCTCTTTCTTCTCTGTCTCTTTCTTCTCTGTCTCTCTCTCTCTTTCTTCTCTGTCTCTTTCTTCTCTTTCTCTCTCTCTTTCTTCTCTGTCTCTTTCTTCTCTTTCTCCCTCTCTCTCTCTCTTTCTTCTCTGTCTCTTTCTTCTCTGTCTCTTTCTCCCCTCTCTCTTCCTCTCTCTTCCTCTCTCTTCCTCTCTTCCTCTTTCTCTCCCTTGATCGATTGATCGATCGATCAATTGATCTTTTCTGTCTTTCTCTTTCTTTCCCTTCCTATCTTTTCTCCCAAATCATTTTTATTTCAATTACCTAGAACTCTTGGAAATGATCATTTGTTAATTAATGAAGTAAATTGTGGGTTAGGTATTAAATGATGTCTTTACACATCAATTATACATCCACTTGACGACTCAGACTAGAGAACCCTTTTGATGAGCAGCGATGCGTTTGATTGCATGAATATGTTGTTTAGAGCCTGCTCAAAGCATGAACTGAAATGATGCAGCCTGGGAAAGCCAAGTCACTCTTGATTAGCTCTAGCTTTGAGCGTAGCCTCCAGCCAAGGGCTTGGATGAGATATTTTTGTGATTGAAGTGTAAGAAGATATCAATGTATGAGATATGAGGGAAGAAATGGAAAAAAGAGAGAGGGGGTATGATCGAGTGAGAGAGGCAGAGAAAGAAAGATGAACAGAGACAGAGAGACAGAGAGCAGGCACAAACACACACACATACTCACCTTCACACACATCAGAAGAGAGTTGGAGAAATTTCTACTCATCAAAAAGATGCTTTGGTTTAATTGATATTAAAGTCATACTGTGCATAACACTGTCTGCGCTTCAATGAGAACATTGTTAATTGTATTCACATTATCCACTGTATAAATGGTAAACTTTTTTTCTTTCTTTTTTATACTTTTTTCATATTTCTTTCAGATTGAACAGAGCCTTGTCGTCAGGTCGTTTTGCCCAGGATGTTGGTGTGAAGACGAGTCTTTATACCTTCTTTCCAGAGTCCATGCATGCACAAGATGTCGTTGATGACGTAAGTCTAACAGGATCATTGCCATCATTGAATGGATATCCGATATGGATTTAATTTTAATTTTTACAAAATGTATCAAAGGTACTTTTTTCATAGAGGTTTTGAAATCAATTGCTTTAAAAATGTGACCCGAAGATATAAAGGTCATAGGGTCAATCACCCCAGCGCAGCACGGCATGTCTTGGAGCAAGGCATCTTATCTATGTGTACATGAATATTGCTTTTCTCCATTTAAATGGGTACCCTGTAAGATACGAAAGTTGTTGTAGTTTGCTCAGCATTGTGAGCAACTGTAAAGGGGCATGTGGCTGGAATGCTCTCCAAGGAGTGGAGAATGTGCATACATTGTGTGCGATCTAGCCTGAATCTGGTAATCAGGTAATAATGCATCTGTAGAGTGCTTTAGAGACATGGTAGTTGCTTGTAGTTGTTTGTATTGAGATCAAAAGTTTAACTTTGAAACATACTCTAAGGTTGTATCCAGCAATGGGTAGTTGAGATTTGGTATAGAGGGTTTCCCAAATATTTTTTTGTGAGATAATGAAAAATTGAGTGTCAATTTTGAAAGACCATACACTTTAAATGACAAAATCATCTTTGTTTGATCAAAATCGGTTCAGAGACGGCTGAAATATCCATATTTCTAATATTTGTGGCCCCACAAATATTTTATAATTTTGAACCAGCCAATGCCAATGTTGACTTTTTGTTGGCTTTTTGTGTTGGTTGTAATAAGCACAACCAGCCGGGCCCATGTATTGTTATTATTATTAAGATATTGAATTAACGGTCACCTTGTGGCGTTGAATTAGTATGATCAAATTTAATCTAAATTTCACACATTTTAGGGTCTAAAATTACCTTCATAGCAATTTCAGGTTCTAAAAGGGCACTGCAAATGTCATAAATGAGAATAAAAGCAATAAATATGCACGTTGAAGGCATTTGCTAACTTAAAGGGCAAGCCCATTCCCCCAAAAATACTTTCAATAGAAGCAGGAAATCAGACAAACCAATCAAAATAAGTTTGAGCAAAATCAGATAACTAATAAGAAAGTTATGAATTTTTAATGACAGGGAAAACTTTGAAAATCACAGGACAAATTGGCAACTCACTCATGAGTCTGTGACATCATTGCCTCACTATCCACTAACTGTTTTCTTTATATTGATAATATAAATTTCCCGTTTCCCCCCTAAGAATCTTATTTCTTCACACCAGCATCCAAGTTATATTGATAGTATGTTTTTGTGTGGGTGCACAAATAAAGAGTATTTTTTTTCTAGTTAAATCTTGAAACATGTGAATTTTGATAAACTATTTGTATACAAAATCAATAATTATGAATATAAAACATTCAGAACATAGTATAAATTCTTCAAATCTTATAAATGATTTTGCGAAATGTTATGCAAGCAATATGATACAAATCATATAACCTGGGTAAAGGCATGGGGAAATCAAGTTTTTTGGGATAAAAAGGGAATTTAATGGGATTAAAATAAAGCAATTGATAAATAGTGAGGACTTGACGTCACAAAGTGATAACCAAATTGGTAATTTGTGTAGTGATCTCCATTGTTCCATACTTTTTCATACTTTTTTAAATATTCATAACTTCCTTATTAGTTATCTGATTTACTCAAAATTGTTTTTGCTCTGTTTCTCTGCATCTATTAAAAGCAAATTATTTTTGAAGTGGACTTACATGTAGTCTTTAAACAAGAACTCAACTGTCCCTCTAACAGTGTTTGAAATCTACCACTTGAACAGTTTTAAAAAAAAAGTAACCATAAACCGGGAGGTTATATTACTTGGCTCACTGCATGAAATTTCCCCCCTCATTAAAATCAATATTTGCAGGAACAATAACAAAAATTGAAACCAAATAGTTGTTCTCAAGTCATGAGTCAGAGCAGGAAACTATTCATGTGAATGTGAGCTACAATGTACAGGGAATAATTTTTAGCAAAAAAATTGCATAGCAAAACTGCTATACAAAATAATTTTTGCATAGCAGTTGGATAAATTTGTATCGCAATTTTTTTCTCATATAGCAAAGCGCACATTTTCAGCCCACTACAATAAGATGAATGTACATGTAAACATGGTGGGTGTACTCACATTTCTAGTCCTCAAATGGATATGGCCACTTGCTGCAGTGACAGTAAACAAACAACTCCCAGGTACGATCATCGCGCACATGCGATGCATGTAATTAGATCCCACGTGCATTGTCATTGCATTGTGCAATGATCGCGCGAACCATGCCTCAAAACAACAATCGCGGTTAGAAGGTGATCGTAGCATGCCATGTGCTTGCGCGACAATGGGTGTATGTGTATAAGCTTCACGGTTAGAGAGTGACTGCAGTATACTTCACGCACAGTAGTTACGCTGTAAATGCAAACATACAAGTGCGAGTAAGTAGCCAATTTCGCGATCGCCGGCCCTGTATTCTGATTGCAGGGCCGGTGATCGCGAAACGGGCTACTCACTCGCACTTGTACTGAGGTGTGATGAGCTAGCCTAGTAATTCAGATTATTCAGATCGCGAAACGGGCTTCTCACTCGCACTTGTACTTGTACGGAGGTGTGATGAGCCGCCCTTAAACATGTATGTTTGCATTTGCATCGCAGCAATTGCGATTCATAAAAAAAAGATGTGTAGCAAATGGCTGAAAATGCGTCGCAAATTGCGATGCGATACCGGGAAAATTATTCCCTGATGTATGTTGTAAGACAATCAAAATGGGGACAAGAGAATGTGTTTAGCTGAAATATGAATATTGACATGATAAAAAAAGGACACTGTAATTAAGATCCATCCTCAATGATATATTAGATGTTCATGAAGATAATTGAAGGAGACAATTGAGTGTACTGTGTATGCTGTGTACATGTATGCTTGTAGCTTGTTCATTGCAACTTCAATCTGAATCAGAATATAGGATGGGAATATTTTATGGAACATTCAGACATGGTTATATGTAGATAGGAAAACATTTATGAAAATGTTTAAGGAGAATATCAGCGCTTGATGTAGTAAGGGCGCGTTCATGCTTGATTTTGACGGCCAGAATCAGGCATCTGTTACGCGTTTAGTTTAAAACACGGTTGCGTCTTAGCTCACTTTCGTAGAATCACCGAAAAACGGCGATCACGATCGCCGATCGTAAACTCACAAAAAGATGCGTTTACAATTTGTAAACGCGTTTAAATGGGGTCAACGCACTGACCTCTAGTGGGTCTACGTAGCATGCACAGTGAAGGTTTGCGAATCCAGCTGGAAGACCAATTAAGGCCACACACGGAGAATTGCCTGGGGAGCCAGAGAAGTAAGCATGAACACTACATCGTGGAACTGCGATCACGATGAGCGTTTACGATGAGCGTTTCAGATCGCTCATTCTGCCTTCAAAATTAAAGCATGAACGCAGCCAAAGAGTGACAAGAATGAAAAAGAATTGTATTTGTAATGTTGAACAAATAACAATAGAATCATAGATATTATCATAACTTTTTTTTCTTCACATACCGCACCTCAACCAAATGCCCTATTAGGTGTTGATCACTACTTCAATAGAAAACTTCAATAGTGAAACGTTACTTAATAATGATAAGAATACTAACAAATGGAATTTTTGTGTATTTGAATTCTAAACCTCCTAGTCAAAGCCGTATCGGCTTCAATCTAGCGTTCCCTCCCAAGGAAGCGTGAAATCCATTGAAACTTAAATAATATACCTCAAGATATATAATCTAGTCCATCAAATAACGTTTTTAAAAGGAGATATAAATCATTTTTAATCAAACATAATAAATAAAGATTGATTCTGTACATGGTCTGGTTTTTGTTTTTGTCCCCCCCCCCCCCCCCCCCCTCTATTTAGGCTTTTTTTTTTAATTACCTTCTCAAACAACAATATAATACTTTATCATACTTTATAACTGTTTTGGTGGCAGCACAATAAAGCCCTTGACTTTCCTAGCTGTCTCCACATTCATATATATTTTTGGTTCCATGACACATGCTCCGCCGACGATTGCTCCGCGACAGTTGCTCCGCCGACAGTTGCTCCGCCGACATTTGCTCCGCCGACAATTGCTCCGCCGACAATTGCTCCGCCGACATTTGCTCCGCCGACAATTGCTCCGCCGACAATTGCTCCGCCGACATTTGCTCCGCAAAACGCGACAATTGCTCCGGTGACATTTGCTCTGCCGACAATTGCTCCGGTGACATTTGCTCTGCCGACAATTGCTCTGCCGACATTTGTTCCACGTGAAGCGACACTTGCTCCGGTGACACCGACAATTGCTCCGCCGACATTTGCTCTGCTAAAAAAGTGCCCCGTAAAATACAAAGGCTACTACGACAATAATTGTTGCTCCTCCCCAAAAGTACTCCGCAAAAGACAATGCTCCACCGACAATTAAATTGCTCTCTGATCCAAAAGTGCGGCCTCGTGGAAGACATGAATGCTCCTCTGGCAATTAGTGCAATAAATGCTCAGCCGTTTTTTGCTATTCCCCATGATGTTTAATTTAAAAAACATCAAGTTTTAGCTCCTTATGCAAGTTCTCCGGCGAAAGATAATTACTCCACTCAAAATCTGTTTCATTTATTACTCATTAGCCGATCAAAAGCTCAAGGCTATCTCTCTCTCTCTCTCTCTTGCTCTTCCTTTTCCTTTTTACACCCTTTTCTTGTCTTCTTAGCTCTTTTCATTCCTCTCATGCTATTAGTCTTCTTTCATTTTCATCACTTCTTCTTTTCTTCCCCTCTCGAGTTCTATTTCTCTCGTGAAATTGTAACGTAATGTAGTACATGTAGTACATTCTTGTTTAGAATAGTATTTTCAATAATATCCAGTCCGTTTTCTATAGGTTTCTTTCCTTCAGTTAAGTGTATGTAGCTGTACTATATATATATTAGTGTGTAAAATCTTTTGAGCTAGTGCTATTCGGTGTGGCGTACACATGGCAATCACATGGTAGATAAAATTATGATCAGCAGTACTGGGTCAAATAAATTAAAGAGAACTGAATTTGAACCCGGGCCATAGGCTACCCCCTCTCGTTCTCTCTCCCTCTTCGTCGCCTTACTTTTCCCTCTCTTACCTCCCTGTGCATTTGTATGCCTCGATAATACAAAAAATAAACAATAAGATTCTTCCTCTTCCCCTCCTTCCTAGTACATGTAGTAGGAGTAGTATTAGAAGCAGTATCACAATAATAATGACAACAATGATTATTATGGTTGGTGGTGTTACTAATGATATTTTTGTAATTATTATGTTTGTTATTGTGATTATTATCCTTATCATGATTATTATCGTTAAGATAAGTTATTATTGTAATTATTATAATCATTATTATTGTTATTATTATGATGAATATGAACATGATGATTTTGATGACAATTAGTATAAGTATATAGTATTATTATAATTGTTATCATATCATTATTATCATCTGTATTATCAGCATAATCTACAATAGCACTAGTGTAGTATAGTACATGTAGAATTAGGCCTTATAGTAGAGGTATCATTCTGATCATTATTATTCTGATTATCTTTTGCAATACGTCTAGACGATAAACTCATGACAATTGACAATTGTCATGAATCATTGTCTTTAAGTTTACCATTAAATGCATCTGGTTCGAATTTTGCTCAGGTATTTGGTACTGGATGATTTAAATGGTAGAAATTAACTTGTGTCCTATTCATTCTAGTCTTATTCATTTGCATTATGTTTTATTCATTCAAGTTCTAATGTTTCTGACTGTTTTCAAGACAATATCTTTTGTGTCGATCATAGTTCTATGTAGCTTGATATCTCACGGTAATTTTGAGAGAAAAGCAATGCAAGCAATGATTTCTGAATTGTAGCGACTTTCGCATTCGCCTTTGCTGTTCTTCAATAATATTTGACAAGAAGTATTAATTAATTTTTCAAGGACTCATTTTAAAAATCGTTTAACAGTTGATTACCCTCGGTTGATTCTTTTGTTCAGATTATTTGGCGGGGAAAATAGAAGTGAATGTATTATTATTCTTATTTGTTCGTCGTCTCTACGATGCTCTTTGAATCAAAAACACCTTTTAGTGTTAGGCTTCCTGAAAGAAATTTCAATTGTTAAGAAATTTTTGGTTGCACTCTGTAGATTATGGTGATGTGTTTGATCTTTTTTTCAATACAAGATCAAACACATGATGAAAATCTACCGGCTGCATGCCAATAAGTTCTTAAAAACAATAACAAAATGTGAGCTAGTGCTATTCGGTGTGGCGTACACATGGCAATCACATGGTAGATAAAATTATGATCATCAGTACTGGGTCAAATAAATTAAAGGAACCCAAAACCTTCATACTAAGTTACTTTTATTGTAAAGTTTAAGATATTTGAAAAATATCAGTGAAAATTTGAACAAAATCGGGCAAGGAATAAGGAAGTAAGAGCTTTTTGAAATGACTAGTCACTAGAGGGCGGTATTCAATTTGATGACATCATCTGTGAACAACTCTCCATGCCTTTTGTACATCAAATTTCATGTTTTTCCTTCGTTTTTGTGATTTAGATAATGTACTCCCCCGAAAGCAAGATATAGCATGCAAAATGATATTCTACTTCACATGTTATGAAGTCAGATCAAGAAAACAAATAAATACGAAGAAAACAAAAAAATTGTGAAATTTTATGTTTAAAAGGCATGGAGAGTTGTTCACAGATGATGTCATCAAATTGAATACCGCCCTCTAGTGACTAGTCATTTCAAAAAGCTCTTACTTCCTTATTCCTTGCCTGATTTTGTTCAAATTTTCACTGATTTTATTCAAATCTTTTAAACTTCACAATAAAAGTAGCTTAGTATGAAGGTTTTGGTTTCCTTTAAAGAGAACTGAATTTGAACCCGGGCCATAGGCTACCCCCTCTCGTTCTCTCTCCCTCTCTCTCCCTCTTTGTCGCCTTACTTTTCCCTCTTTTACCTCCCTGTGCATTTGTATGCCTCGATAATACAAAAAATAAACAATAAGATTCTTCCTCTTCCCCTCCTTCCTAGTACATGTAGTAGGAGTAGTATTAGAAGCAGTATCACAATAATAAAGACAACAATGATTATTATGGTTGGTGGTGTTACTAATGATATTTTTGTAATTATTATGTTTGTTATTGTGATTATTATCCTTATCATGATTATTATCGTTTAGATAAGTTATTATTGTAATTATTATAATCATTATTATTGTTATTATTATGATGAATATGAACATGATGATTTTGATGATAATTAGTATAAGTATATAGTATTATTATAATTGTTATCATATCATTATTATCATCTGTATTATCAGCATAATCTACAATGGCACTAGTGTAGTATAGTACATGTAGAATTAGGCCTTATAGTAGAGGTATCATTCTGATCATTATTATTCTGATTATCTTTTGCAATACGTCTAGACGATAAACTCATGACAATTGACAATTGTCATGAATCATTGTCTTTAAGTTTACCATTAAATGCATCTGGTTCGAATTTTGCTCAGGTATTTGGTACTGGATGATTTAAATGGTAGAAATTAACTTGTGTCCTATTCATTCTAGTCTTATTCATTTGCATTATGTTTTATTCATTCAAGTTCTAATGTTTCTGACTGTTTTCAAGACAATATCTTTTGTGTCGATCATAGTTCTATGTAGCTTGATATCTCACGGTAATTTTGAGAGAAAAGCAATGCAAGCAATGATTTCTGAATTGTAGCGACTTTCGCATTCGCCTTTGCTGTTCTTCAATAATATTTGACAAGAAGTATTAATTAATTTTTCAAGGACTCATTTTAAAAATCGTTTAACAGTTGATTACCCTCGGTTGATTCTTTTGTTCAGATTATTTGGCGGGGAAATAGAAGTGAATGTATTATTATTCTTATTTGTTCGTCGTCTCTACGATGCTCTTTGAATCAAAAACACCTTTTAGTGTTAGGCTTCCTGAAAGAAATTTCAATTGTTAAGAAATATTTGGTTGCACTCTGTAGATTATGGTGATGTGTTTGATCTTTTTTTCAATACAAGATCAAACACATGATGAAAATCTACCGGCTGCATGCCAATAAGTTCTTAAAAACAATAACAAAATGTGAGCTAGTGCTATTCGGTGTGGCGTACACATGGCAATCACATGGTAGATAAAATTATGATCATCAGTACTGGGTCAAATAAATTAAAGGAAACCAAAACCTTCATACTAAGTTACTTTTATTGTAAAGTTTAAGATACTTGAAAAATATCAGTGAAAATTTGAACAAAATCGGGCAAGGAATAAGGAAGTAAGAGCTTTTTGAAATGACTAGTCACTAGAGGGCGGTATTCAATTTGATGACATCATCTGTGAACAACTCTCCATGCCTTTTGTACATCAAATTTCATGTTTTTCCTTCGTTCTTGTGATTTAGATAATGACAACAATGAATATTATGGTTGGTGGTGTTACTAATGTTATTTTTGTAATTATCAGGTGGGCTGTATATCGTACAGACCATCTTATAATTTCGTTAGAATTGCATTTGTTTATTTATTCATTTATTATCAGGTGGGCTGTATATCGTACAGACCACCTTATAATTTCGTTAGAATTACCTTTATTCATTTATCAGGTGGGCTGTATATCGTACAGACCACCTTATAATTTCGTTAAAATTGCCTTTATTTATTTATCAGATGGGCTGGATCTAATACAGACCACCTTATAATTTTGTTAAAATTGCCTTTATTATTAGGTGGGCTGTATCTAATACAGGCCACCTTATAATTTTGTTAAAATTGCCTTTATTATCAGGTGGGCTGTAAAGCGTACAGAACACCTTATAATTTCGTTAGAATTGCCTTTATTATTTATTTTACTTTTTTCAAACCACTTTTTTTGTAAGCACGATTACTTGAAAATGGCTCAAATTTGGCACACATATATGTATAGGCATATGTACAAAACACAATAACGTTTTCAACTATGACCTTCACTGATGACGTCATCTAGGCGCCATTTTGTAAATTTTTCTGAAAATCAACTCATGATCATATATCTTCATAACCAAAAGCCATTTTTGATTCATATTTATCATGATTAAGGTCAATATTCGTCCGGTCAATTTCAGGTCAAAAAACGCGTGCGTGCGCGTACGTCCGCGCGTCAGTGCGCGCGCAAAATATTAAAATGCTCAAAATAGTCTCAAAATAATTTTACATACGTTTTAGGCCATTTTAAGCATTTTATAAAAAATCTCGCGTGTTTTCGCGCGTTCTGGCATTTTGCAACAAAGAATTGCCAATTTTTCTTTGTCATCATATTTGGCACATTTTCCCAAGCATTTTGATACCTTGTTAACATATTTCTGACCATTAATAACGGAGTGAGCGTCCGTTTAAGATACACGTCCGTGCGTGCGAGCTCTTGTAATACATAGCATATATGGGCAAAAACATGCCTATACAAAATCTATTGTAGCTCTTTAGGATGTGAGGTGACTCCAAATTTTGTTTTATATTTTGTAGAGTATGAATTGGAAATATGATTTCTTGTCTCATTTGACCCTCAATTAACTCATGACGTCATCATAATGGCCTCCGAACTAAAATTCCAATTTGCATATTATGACATCAGCATATTTTTGGAAAATTGATTGTATCTCTGTAAATATTGATTGATTTTCTTCCAACTTTCGATATGTTCTAGCTGAGATAATTCACTACAAATGCAATTGACATGATTTTTCATTTCGACAAAGGAATCATGACGTATTTTTGCGATTAAAGGAGGCATGTCAATTTATCTCTTTTTGCGTGTATTCTCTATGGTTCATGACTTTTTCTCAAAACTGGATTCTGCATTCCCGTCTTTCGCGAGCAATATCTCCGTCGTTTTAGCTTCGTTTACGCTGAACTTCGAGTATGTTGTAGCTGAGACAATAAGCTATCTTAAATTTTCCCTTTATTTTGTCTCAAATTTTAGTTAGACCAGCCCACCTATACTTGTTCAAAACAAGTATTACAAATCTAGTTATTATTATTATCATCAACATTGTCACCGGAGCAAGTGTCGCTTCAGGCGGAGCAAATGTCGGCGAAGCAACTGTTGGCGGAGCAATTGTCGGCGGAGCAAATGTCACCGGAGCAATTGTCGGTGGAGCAATTGTCGGCGGAGCAAATGTCGGCGGAGCAACTGTCGTTCGAGGAGCATTTGTCACCGGAGCAATTGTCGGCGGAGCAATTGTCGGCAGAGCAAATGTCGGCGGAGCAACTGTCGTTCGAGGAGCATTTGTCACCGGAGCAATTGTCGGCGGAGCAATTGTCGGCGGAGCAATTGTCGGCGGAGCAAATGTCGGCGGAGCAAATGTCGGCGGAGCATATGTCGGCGGAGCAAATGTCGGCGGAGCAATTGTCGGCGAAGCAAATGTCGTGGAGCAAATGTCGCGGAGCAATAGTCGCGTTTTGCGGAGTAAATGTCGCGGAGCAATCGTCGACGGAGCTTGTGTCGGGTTACCATATTTTTTGTTGTTGATTTATATTGTAAATGTTTCTCTTTAACTTGTAAGCTTTGTTTTGTATTTTATATGTTTGTTGTGATGTTTTAATGATGAATGAAATAAAGTTCAATTCAATTCAATTGTATTAATCATATGACTATTCAGATCCTTGATCATTGAGATTTTAGAGCTTTGAATGTTCACATCAAATGAAATTGCAAATTCTTCAACAAACAGATTTTAGTCAGAAAGTGTTAAAAGTTTGTGGTGGGCTTTAAATTTCTTGGGGAAATCACCTCTTCCTGATGCATTTATAAAAATCTTACAATTATTGTTGGTCAATGTAAGACACAAACATATTCATGAAGTGACCTAGCATGGGTTCAGCAGGGGAAGCTGGCAATGGGCTTGGATTTTTTCTCCCCCCCCCCCTTTATTTTTGGTTACAGTATTGCACAAAACGAAAAAGCTCATGAATTTCATAATTTTTTTTGCTTTAAGCTCCTGTAGTGTACATAGAACATTTACAAATAATATGTGCACTCTAAGAAAGAGAAATATGGGCAGATATCTTCGAGCAAGCTATTTTATTTCATTTTTTATGTTTATAAAAAATATTTAAAAAATTACATGTACCCCTTTATATGTATAACAGTAGCTTCCTTTGATAGGGCAAAAGGAGATACTTTTCTGGAATTTGAAATGTTTGAAAATGTGATTCATTTGAGATGATTTGAAAGGTCAATGTGTGTTATTTTCAAGTGTTACTGTGATTCTCTACTTCTGTATAGTGTATGCCTTTTATTCGATTTCCACTGTTTAATGTACATGTGTATTTCAATCTGACACAAATGAAAATGATGGCTTTAATACTCATGTTCATATACTCACTTTGTTCTTTATTTCTTAATATTTTTAATATGGTCTACAATTTGAGTGTTCAGAGCCAGAAAGGTGTTATTTGAGTTTAACTGTACATGTGTATGACACGTAACTTCCTTCTTGCATCTAGTAGACGATTTGTTGAATTATGTTCCTAAAGCTACTGTCACAAAGGTTTGTACTATCGATGCGTTCATACGAATCTCCCTGTTTTTCCATTGTCTGAAAATCATTCGTAGGGCGTATGTAGCAGTTCGTAATGGCATTTGTGACCGAGGCTTTACTTCATGACTATTCATATCTCCTTTTTTTCAACAAAGTGCAATGTGCATTCATTAAAATTCATAAATATATCTATGTCATGTTCAAATATTGATTTTGTTGAGATTACATTTCATATATTTCTTACATTCATCTCCCATTTAGAACAAGATTCACTGTATGTGTACAGTAAAAATATAAAATCTGTATTTTTTACTTTATTCTTCTCTCATTTTACCTCCCTTTTACAGAGAGCAATGTATGTGTACACAATGTTCAAACAGTATGACGTAGACTACATGGAGAGTATTGTCAACAACAGCCAGTCGCCACCCATCTACATTCAAAAAGGAAAAAAATTGTAAGTGTAACTCTATGCTTTAATAGGATACCAGGAATGCCAGCACAGCTGTACATGCATGTAATGTGATATCAGAAAGGGGATAGGATGACCATATTGGCCCACTATTTTTAGCACCTCTGCCTTATTCTAATGATTTTTGGATGCTTTGCCTTTGTTCCATAGCAGTCCATAGATTTCTATTTTTCCTTCAAAGCTTGAAATAAATGAACCAGTGCGAAAGGAAATTGCTAAATTTGACTAAAAAGTTGCCAGTTTTTACACGATTTTATAGTTTCAATTAAGCCGCTCTTATTCAAGATTTGCACAATTTACTGCATTGGAAACAGACCTAAAATCTTTGAGTTTTGCTTTTTCTTCACATGTATATGTATAATGTGTTATTCCTAGCATTCTGGATCAAAAGATAATGTAAAAACATCACTATCAAAAAGGAGACAATGTAGCCTATGCTCCGATGGAGGAAAGGAAACAATGCTCTAAATATGAAGGGTTCTTTGCCGGTATTCTATGTTCAAATGTCAGCTTCATATATTACTTCTTAAACAAATAAATGTATCTCTGGTGCATGTTGGCCTCAAGCCCTGCCATGGTCATGGGTTAACTCAACTTGTACGACCGTTGGTACATGTATGTACATTTCACCTGAGCCTTCTTTTTTGTTTTATTCCTTCTAAATAAACAATACACATACTTTTCCAGTGATTGTTGTACTTTCTTTTACCCTTAAAATTGGACCTTTGCCAAAGAAAGACACCCCACCCCCCCCCCCCCTACTCTCTTGGTTGTGGGCAAAAGAAATTCATACAATATGAGAGATGACATTAAATATGCCCTAGAGTTGCTATCATCATGATCGCAAAGACTTTCAAGAAATATCATTCAGAGTGATTTCTTAGTTTAGTTATAGCGCAGTGTGTTGCCTCCGAAATTGTCAGATCCTGTCCTTTCAATAACCTCTTTTATTGAGTATGTAATTTAAAACAATATATAAGAAAGCACCACTGCTATCATTATCATGTTGCATTTAAACAGTGTATCAACTCTTTTCAGATAAGCTAGTTGTGTAATATATTTTTCTGTTGACAACACTAATTTTGTATTTTGTCTTCTGTTTTATCTGTCTCTCCTTTGCTTTCTCCTTTCTCTCTTTCTCTCTCTTTCTCTTTTATCTGGCCCTTATTCTTTCTTTTATCTCTCCCCCGTTTCTTCAAGCATTCTCTTTCTCTCCTCATTTCCTCTATTTTCCCCTCTCTCTTCTCATCTTCTTTTCTCTTCTTTCTTTGCCTGCTTTCTCATCTCTCTGTACTGACTTCTTACCCTTCTACAGTAAACTGAAGAAACCACCCATACCACCAGCCAGGCTCAAGCTCTTGCATCCAGATTTCTCTCGCTATGTCTTTACAAGATACTTAGATGGCAAATCACATAGACCTACCACAGGTATGTGACTCTATGTACATGTACTTCTATGTGTTATAATGATAACAGATGCAGAAACTTTTTTAATTATGATAAAAACAGAGGATTTTTAGCAAGAAAATGGCAAGTCTTGTTATCTTTGAAAAGACATGGAATGCCATAGTATTCGAAAAGAGCAAGAAAATAGCTAGAAAATGGAGAGAAAATAGTGAGTGGATAGAACAGTTGAAATCTGATTTCAGCACGCTAGCTGTGATACATGCCTGGCACTTTTGAGGATTTCTCAGTAGTCAAGATGCATGCGAGTTTTATACTGTAAGCATGAGAGAATTACAACACATCATGTTTGCAGGCTGTTGTGAACTCTCCCTTGCATACAGTAAGCCACTGCAGAGATACTATCTATCTGCTCATGGTGCAAAACTGTAAAACCCATCAAGATGACTGCTGGTTAATTTTCATGAAAGTTGTGTAATCATCATTCATTTACGCATCGGTGATACATTCTTTGATACATAGGTGGAAGTATTTTTTTTAAGAGGGCAAACAAGACCTCCATCACTTTGGCAGTGATGATTCTAAAATGCATAAAAGTGGGTCCTCTCCCTCATGTAAACATCAGGATATTCATAGGTCACTTGTGCTATGTCAGCTAGAAGTGGCTAATCCTTATGCTGTATTCAATAATTGGAAGAGGATACTATACTAGTGCAAACTTCAGACTTTTATAATGGACAACACATCCGCCCAAAGAGGGTTAGCAAGGCACTGTAATAAGCATAATAATCACAGAGTACAATTGAATGTGTTTACAATAAACATATTCATGACAAATTCCTTGTTATTACAAGTACAGTTGGGTCTGAAAATGTACATACACCTAGAAGAAAACATTTTACTCACATTTTCACAACTGCACTCATTGCGATCAGGAGTCACATGAATGTCTCAGAGTGATTAGTGATGTACCGTATATATTATACATTAAACAGACTTCTATCTTCCTGGAGTGACAAAGTGGCAGGATTGAGTGAAGTTGTGATAATGTATACCTTTGTATTGCTTTTCTACCAGGTGTATGTAATCTTACCGACCCAACTGTAGGTGTATATAAGTTTGATCTTATCTCATATACCGGTATCTACATGTAGTATGAAAACAGACTGTAAATGGCACTTGTTTAGTGATGCCCATCTACATGTACATGTATGTTGTAAAGAGCATGCTATAAAATGAATTATTCAGCGAAGAGGCTTGTGTTGCATCCAAATGTCAACCAATAAGACGCTTCAGCAGGTGCCTTGTATTAAACAGTGTAGATGTGTGATAGCAATGTACTTCATACACCTTCAAGTAGATTGAATACCATATATTAACGCTCCAATGGATCTTTCTCTGCACAATTTCCCACGTTTTGCTTTCACTTCGTATATAATATGATTCACATTTACCATGCTAAATCGTGTGTCATCCTTTAATACCTTTGATATGTTGGTATAGTATTGCTATATATGCATTTTCCTTTTTATTTCTTAAAAAAATATATGATTTAGCCAAGGCTGCGAGACAGATTTAGCGTAAATGTACCATTCAATAATCTGTAGAAGAGGAATATATTAGAATTCTTTTCTAGATGTTCCGTGTATACAAAGACTTTTAGAACAGGCGACATACTCTACTCTATACTCTACCTTCAGTTGTCTTTCAATTTCGTTTTTAAAAGTTAAAAATATACTGGTATGGTTTAATGGTGGCCGGTCCTGTCTAGCGGATAAAGCTCGATTCGGTTAAGGCTTGTTCATATATGAATATGATGCAGGGGAAAAAAGGAAAAAGAACTGTGTGCAATAATGGTCCTGGACGCATTCACTGAGCTCTGCGTTATAAAGCAGAGAAATGTGAAGAGTATTAAATACACATTACCTCATTTTAAATATGCTGCAATTTACCACCTCCTATCTCAATAATTTCATTCCTTTTTGCCAATATATTGTTTTTCTTCGCATTTTAAGCTGATCAAATTTCAAGAAATTGTAAGATATTCTTTGATCAGTGCATGAAATGTTAGCAAATATGCAAGCTTCTCCAAATTAATATTAATTAAAAAATCTTCTTCAAAAAAGTCATCTCATGTTTTTTAATATTTTGTTCATTTGTGTATTTTTGTATAATCAGGTGCCTTAGTGGTAATGCTCGCTGTCCATGTATGCGATGAAGTAACCATCTACGGGTTCGGTTACGACCAGCGCTTCACGCTGCACTACTACGACAAGGCCTTCGTCAGCCACACCGACAAATCCACCGCTCTTCACGATATAGACAACGAGAGGGGACTCTGGAACAAACTGCACGAAGAAGGCGTTATTCGCTTCTTCAAAAGGGACTTATGACGGGAATAATGACTATAGCCTAGGCGCTCGCCCTTGAACAACTCATGACTATTTTGCCTCGTTTTATTGACACACTTGAATATGTTTTCATTTGGATATATATATATGTACGATCAGCACATACAAATTGTTATTCACTGTGTTGACTTATTTTTGTTTTCCTAGAGTTTTATTTAAACCATCTCCTTTTGAGATTATTCTATTGTTGATATCATGTATGTTATGATATGAATTGGTAGTTACATGGTGGAAAAGAATTTCCACATAAACTGTTCTGAAGTTGACTTCAATTATATAAATGTTGATATTTTGTGCAACTTATGTCTCCATTACAAAGATCAAAACACAATCTGTCAAATTACTTGAACAATGAATTGTTCAAATTACCAACAACAAAAATTGTGTTTTTTGTTCTGTTTTACTACAGGTGATAACACAGTATAAAACTTCTTTGATGGACGATATCTTTGAAACCCTGTATCATGATATTGTTAATAGTTAACAATATCTTTGTTAATCTAATATCACCTTGACGTACACTGAAGTAGCATGTACGTCAACATTAAAAATCAAGTAACTCATTAACACACAGCATAGATAGACATTATTTTTTATTATCTGAAAATGAATACAGTAGCACACACAACCCCAAATTAAATGATTGTCAAGGCAACATATAAAGTATCCTTTGTAGCTCATATTGCCACATCAAGCAGTAGAATTACATTTATCAAATTGTATTAATTTAATAGAATACAATATTTTGTGCCATATATAGTACTATACGTACCATTTTTAATCTGTACACACATTCCAATATAAAAGTTATGTACATATCTGTTGAAATTACATTGTTGGAATCTACATGCTGCTATATCTAGATCAGGTAGTTAAAGGGAAATCCAACCCAAATAGACATCTACTCTAAACGAATGCACTGAGACAAATCAGAGAAGCAAACTAAATCTAAGAAAGTTATGAATTTTTGAAAATTGTAATCACAATACGTAAGGGCACTTCAAATTGGCTGAAGCGATAATGTCAATGTGATGTAGTGCCAGACTACTTTCCCATCTGTTCCAACATATAAAATGACTAAACTCTACATTTTTCAAACAGTCATGGCTCTGAAGGGTCTTTTATTTTTAGAGGACCTATAATAATATGCTATTTATCTTATATTTTTAGTAGTGCCCCAAGGAAGAAGGAACTTACGAGAAAAACAGAAATTAGTGATATTTTTTTACACGGGAAATGGGAGAGTTATCCACGTCCTACGTGTATGTCACAATCCACTAACCAAATACCAATTCGAGATTCGCATAGAATTGACCTAGTAATCTCATATTCCAAACATTCATAACTTTTTTTAATTGGTCAGATTTATTTCAAACTTTTGCCATTCTGTTTCAATTAGTTTTCTGCTTTCATACAAATCTACTTAATATTGCAGGGGTTGGATTTCCCTTTAAGGAAATATAATTGCACATATGAAGACCTGTCCAGAACACAAAATGTAGAATTGTTATTATAATTCAAGGTGCTCCAACATAGATAACGATAACATTCTGGGCCCCGTAACGCAAAGGTTTGCAATCTATTGCAAATCTGAAATAACAATCTTGATTGGTTAATGGTCAGCCTTTTGAATAATTTGTGCATGCAACAATGATATTGATTGGCCATTGCCATTTTGTGATTGATTGCAAGTTTCTTGCTACGGGGCCCAGAAAGTGTTCTGGATGCATCATCACCTGCCACTACATTTCATTAAACTATATATTCTTTATAACCCGATATAGTTGAAATATCTTTTGTGGAATTCCTTAGTCTATCTGTCATCAAATTCATGTCTCACTGTCAGGTTTGACCAAAGCATCTACCGTTCCACTGGTGTGCATTCGTGTATTTGTTTATGCACTAGTCACAGTGGTATTAAAAGATGAGGCATTTTATGTGAATCTGGCAGATTTGTTTTTAACTTGACAAACCTGATAGGAATCATATGGAATATGAGAAGCAGTCTAGAATGATTAGAATAGCTTCAGATCATTTTAATAATGTAAAATTGGTGCAAATTAGTTTAAATTTAGTTAAAGCATGATATGTGTAGCTATTATTAATGAGAAGAAATGATAGCTCATTTGTCATAAAATTTGACCCACTTTGTGATTTGTTTTTGCAAAAGATACTTGGTGCAAAATAAAAAAAGTTATAAGCAAAGTTTGTTTGGCTTGATATAATCCACCTAAACAAGGTGCATAGCTTAATGCTATTATTGCAACTTAATCTAGTCTTCATTTTTATGTTTTTTACACCAAATAATGCATTTGAAAGTATGTTTAGCAAACCAAAGTTAATGTGTGACATTATATAGGAGGAAATATATGAGTTATTGATTACCAAAGTTTACAAATTTCTTTAGTAAAATCTAATCCAGCTATTTTTTTGTTACATCTTTGCAAAATTCTCTCTCTGTCTCTCTCTCTTTTAAAGTGTACAAATTTCCAAAACATGTTTTGCTCCTGATGTAAGGGGTTCCATGTCGCATTACTGTGGTCGAACTATGAGCTTCAAATATTTCTTTTACAAAGAGATATTGCAGTTTAAATACACTCCCAGTGAGCTGCAATAGAATAGAGTGTGCACCAAATCCAGGCCTGACTTGGGTTCTGTGCGCGCCCCCTTTATTCAGGAGTTATGTAATCCTTTACTTGCTTCATAGTCCTTTATTGTTAATTTATAGAATGCCAGGTAGAGTTTGATGAGGTTGATTCTATGCATTCTACCTACCGTTGATACACAACTTATTTTTTGGATTGATTGTTACACTTAAACTCTTTATTTGTGTTGCCAGCCAGGCAACCTACATGTAGATGATAGACTGGCAATCAATTTCTCTCAATTTGTTAAATAAAATTCTCTTTCAACATGTTTAATTATCATCAAATTTGGGGGAATGATATAAATATATTTGTAAATAGTCTTCAAGATATATGGAGAATTTAGTTAACCACTAAATATTATATTTTTTGCAATTTTCATGATTCATTACTTTTGCAACTTTTTTGAAAAAGCAAGCTTGTGCAAACAAATCACAGATTTTTGTTAATTCGGTTTTTGTCTGTGTAATAGTGTACATCATTTGCAAATGTATTTTTTATAAAACTTAATGTTGCTTTGTCTTATGTAATAATTGATTAGCAATAATGCAAAGTGTTGTAGATGATTTTGATTTTAGATAAAAGCATATTACTCCCAAGTTATTGAGATTATATGTTTAGACTGCAGTACTGGAGAAACATGTAATGCTGTTACTGTATATTCCATGCAATAAGATTTGCTTTTCTTATTCCACATTCTCAATATCATATGTTGTCTGTTTTATAGAATCACACATTATTGAATAGGATGTACATGTAGCATTTTTTTTTTTTTTTTTGGGGGGGGGGGCATAATTTGTTCCTAAAAATGTTGGCCCTTTTTTTTCTTATTATGTTGTAAGGCATGCACTACAGAGCATACATGTATTTCTCTTTTTCACTAGTTCCATTCTTAAGGCTTGTACTCGGCTGTTATATGATTAAGGGCCACCGCCTACCAGCTGGGTATTATTTACCTTCTCTAACCATCATGGCCATCAGAAAATTATCCCTTTTGCTTAAGATTTCCAGATAACGGATCCTTAAGAAACATATCCACTTCACAGGTAATTTGCAACAACGGAAAAATCCCTTAGCTGGGACTTAAGACAAGTGATCCATAGAAACATATCCACTGCTGTCTTGAAGAAATCCAAGTCTGGAGTTATGCCAGAAAGCCAATTCTTGGACAGAGTTTTATAGTCGCTTGCTCGCTCTCTCTATGTATGAATTGCTGTTGAGAGCCAGAAGGGCATTAACTATACATAAACTAATACGAGCCAACTCCCTTCTTGCACCAAACAGACGATATCATGTCTTTGGAGCCAGGAGGGCATTTCCATGTAACTCGTTCATCTTATAACAGGGTTGACGGCCATCTGGCTCTGAACAGACATTATTTGGGTGATATCATCCTTATCAAGTTGACTTTTCAATGGCTCTAAACGTCTGTCTGTCTGAGAATGCTGTCTAACTATCTTTCTTACAGCTGAGAGGTATGTCACCCTGATAGAGTTTCCCCAATCCAATATGATAAGAGAAGTTAAAGGAACTTTTATATTCATTGGCAGATTCAGGGGAAAGGGGGCATGGGGGCACTGTCCCTCCCCTGGAAAACCCAGTATGTTATACAGTAAATTACACATTAACTAAAGCATGAAAGGGACCCCTAGGTGTCCCTCTCCCCTTCTTTGCAGAAATACAGATCCCAAAAGGTATATAAAATGTGCCTTTAATTTCACTATTTTCATTTTCTATTTTAGCTTTTCAGATAATTTTTTAGTTAAAAAGGAATCTAGAAGCATGGTGTCACTTTGTGCCCACAGCCACAGAACGTTATCTGAAAAAAATACTCCACACTTGATATAGAGTCAATTTAGTCAATATCGATGCCCCAAGGAAGGATGAAAGGTGAATAGTTATGTAATGATAACATACCATATTGTTTCAAAAGGTATGAGAAATAATGCCTTCCTTAGCAAATTTTTGTTAATTGACATAAACTGTTAGCACCATGTTCTACTAAAATTCAAATGTGACTGTGGTTTGAAGCTCAGCCTTAAAGGCCCTATCCGATGAAAATACAACTTATCTATGGAAAACTAAATGAATATATATGTAGAATATAAATGTATAAAGGAATAAAAAATTAATTCACTGTCAGTTTTGCACAAAATCAAATTGATATCACATTTTCCGCACATCTCCAAATTATGGGTTTAATAACAGTGGTCACATTTGCTCTAGTTATGGAGACAACATAACATGTGGACCTGATTTGCTCGCCTATATAACTGAGGCAATAAGCCACCTTAATTAATGCAAAGACATTGTGAATAATTATGTGTAATCCACATAAGATGATGTCATCAAATTGATAGCAAGTTTTTAGGTCGACAACTTCTGATATTCAAAGCTTTTGATTTCGAATTTTTAGAGGGCTATTACTCCCTTGACAAACACTAAAATAGCATGTTACGGATATTATTGTAATTTTTGGCTCATAAGCTTTCCATTGATGCATAATTTATCTAATTTGTTTTTCACTTCCGACAGGGTCTTTAATTTCAGTTTATCTAAGGAAGTTACATCCAGGTCTAATCTAGGCTTTTTTTTTTTCTTCCTTTGTTTAAAGAGAAGGTTGAGTTCTGGGAAGAGGTGAAAAATAATTTTTGAGCGTTATCATTCTTATTATGCAAGTGTGGAAGAACATCAGATTAGACATGTTTCCTGAAAAGCATGGCTCTTAAATGCCTTCATATTCCAAATATGTCATGTAACATCGTAAAACTCGGGGGTAGGATTTTTGTGCCACGTGTTCGTGTAGTCCCATATACATCTTTTTGTGTACAGTGTTTGTAACTGTACCAAGACTTGGCCAAATTTCTTATCATTTTGATGATTCCAGAACCTTGCAATACACACAAATGATCAACCTTTTCTGGTCGATTCCACACCGTTTCTTTCACAATGCAATCGCATGACTAGAACTCAACTTCATCTTTAACCTGACTTAAATTGCAATACGCATGTGGGTTTTTACTTAATGAGTAATATACAGGTCTTGTTCTTTTGCTTGCTGTTTGTTTTGAGTGTAGTATTGCCATAGATTGGCGGAAGAAAATTAGCTTTAATGAATTTTATCTTGCTCCTGCATTTTCTGTTTCTTGAGTCAAAGAATACTCAGATATTTCTTACTAGTCATTGTATTTGAAATATGTACATAGTGTATTTCCATTTTTTCAGAATGTGAGGATAAAATATTCAAGTTTTTGCTCTATAATGAATAGCCTATTATCTGCCGCAAATATTTTGTTGATAGCTCCCATTGTGTACACTATTTTCTTCTATTGTTTTAAAACTTATGATTAATATTTTGTTAAATCAATTTTTGCATAAAGGGAGTGTGCACATTCAAAAATTAAAAACTAAAGTTTTAATATTTAAAACTGAGTCTCCCAATAGTGATGGGAAAGAGAGTAATAGTTTAGAATCACAAAATATTCTTAGTGTCTTGTTTTCCTTTGAAACTGAATCAGTAAACGTGAGCTCTATTATCTGTTATTAAATGTTACTAAACATTTGAGTGTATTTCAGACTACATTCACAATGATATTTAGAACATAATGATCAGAATATGATGTTGCAAATTTACCATATAGTGCACTATTGCCCAAATCATAAAAATAAAAGTATCAAATTAACATTATTTTTTCCCCCTTAATTTTATTTGGTTATATCTGAATTCTTCCTTTCCCCCAGTATGTGTTGTTAATCACATGTTATTATTCATGTCCATTCAGATTTTATATATTTCATTCATAGCAATATCAAAGACAAGAATTCCTTTGAAACTGACAGTGATCTTGGTATATCGCATGTGAAATGCCCAATTAGCTTAAGCCTGATCACAAAAGCTTTCAAATACCATCATACACGAATTTCACTAGCTTGGCTAACACCTATTGTAATGTGTGAATAGTACAATATATATATGTAGTACATGATAGGAACACAATTTCTATATGCAATACAGTAGGGTAATGAAATGGTCTTAAGGTTTTTATTTTTGATTTTGTTTGTTTTGTTTTCTTGATCTTCTACGTATTAATGTATAATGTAATGATGTTGTATTCTTTGTGCATTTAGGTAATCATCACAGGTTCCACAGTGTTATAAAAAGTCAAACGGTTCCCACAAATTATATATTTGATTAATTTTGTCTAATTGTTTTTATGCAACTCAAATCAAATCATATCCCAAAACTTTGCTTTAGAACTTATACTTAGATAAGTCTTGTATTTGATTGGAATATTGTGTGCGTTTGGATGGAGAAGGGCATTAACTCAATCATATTCTTTAACACAGATAGAATGCCCTTCTGGTTCTGAACAGATGATTTATTCACTAAATACCACATTGAAATCAGGATTTTTAATCCTTGACCGTTCGACCCGCCCGTAGAGTATAAAATACACTTGCTTACATTAGATTTTATCACCTGACGAAGTGTTGCAGCGGCACACGAAACCTCGTGATCTTTTAGATCCCTTGTTGTTGCGGACCATACATTGTGAGACAAATGAATATCACTAGCGATATTATTTTCGATATTACATCCGCAATGAATAATATATTTAGCAACTTCCATATAGTTGCGCAATAGGGAGAAATTATGAAATTAGATTAATTTTAGATAATGTGAAAAGTACTTTCTGTAGACATTCCATGTCTAGTACTTTCTTTTATACAGAAGTGTTGTAATATGTATAAAATGTTATTGAAGTTGTGAACAAAATATAGAATATTGTGATTTAGGCAATTTTCAAATGAAATGCACATCACTGCTTCTATTGCCATATATTATGTGACATTTGTAATTTGAATTTTCTTATTCTTTTGTTGGGCAATGTTGTCCTTACTTCATGTTTCAAATGTTTCAACAGCCCTTACTTATTCTTATTGCTTTCTGTTAGCTGCTTCTTGTCAATAATTGTTTCTATGGTTAATATCTGAAGAGCCATTTTTCATCTTCAACATTTTATAAATTACCGCTCTTTTATGTTTCAATCATTTTATATTCAATGATTCTTTTTCTTTAAATTGCTGTGTCAAGCAAGCCAAAAACACCTTTTTTTTCTGAAACTTGTTAAATTCAGTTAAATTTGTTTGTTTGTGTACCGGGTATTACCGGTATTTCTACAATGTATGCCACATTCTTAGGTTGGGTAAATACTGTGTAACTAATATTATTTTAAAGGCTAATTGCCAGAAATTCTGAGTTATCTTTAATTATAAAAACACGGTCTTTGCGTGCACAATCTGAGAACTATAATATGTGTGTAGCAAGTGCTGTACAAATGAATACTGAAATGTACCTATAGCTTTATGTGTTTTAATTGTGACATACATTTTTGTAAAATTGTTGATTGTTGTACACAAAAAATTATGTGCATTTATAATTATTTTTGCGAAAACATTATCTCTACACCATTGCTAATAAAGCATTTCCAAACACAATTCCAGAATTTCTTCTTGTGATTTGTCCATTTGTGTAGGCATGTCCTTTATCATGCATTTGTTGTAGATGTGCTTTTTCATTTTTAAAAGATTTTGTTCAACAAAATAAAACAAAATAAAGGTAAGGTGCAAGTTGTTGACAGGTTTAAATTTTAAGGGAACAATATATATTTGATCAAATGTTGATTTAAAAAAATCATAGTGCTTAATTCGTTTTCCTACACCACTCTTTGAAAAATCGTTGTCTTCTTTCTTTTTCAAATCAAGAAGTGCAAGACTTACAGAGAAGAGGATAACAACAATATAAATATTATTCCCATTTCGCTGTGATTCTCTTTTAAAATTTGATATGTTTCAAAAAGTGTTAGAAAATCATTACTACTTAGAATCTTCATTGATCAATCTCTATGACTCTTTAAATTGATCAACAAAGATGCTGAATCCCTATGACTCTTTTGATTGGTCAATAAAGATGCTAAATCTCCATGACTTTTACAATTGGTCAATAAAGATGCTGAATCTCCATGACTCTTATGATTGGTCAATAAAGATACTGAATCTCCATGACTCTTATGATTGGTCAATAAAGATGCTGAATCTCCATGATTCTTATGATTGGTCAATAAAGATACTGAATCTCCATGACTCTTTTGATTGGTCAATAAAGATGCTGAATCTCTATGACTCTTTTGATTGGTCAATAAAGATGCTGAATCTCCATGACTCTTATGATTGGTCAATAAAGATGCTGAATCTCCATGACTCTTACGATTGGTCAATAAAGATGCTGAATCTCCATGATTCTTATGATTGGTCAATAAAGATACTGAATCTCCATGACTCTTATGATTGGCCAATAAAGATGCTGAATCTCCATGACTCTTACGATTGGTCAATAAAGATGCTGAATCTCCATGACTCTTATGATTGGTCAATAAAGATGCTGAATCTCCATGACTCTTATGATTGGTCAATAAAGATGCTGAATCTCTATGACTCTTTTGATTGGTCAATAAAGATGCTGAATCTCCATGACTCTTTTGATTGGTCAATAAAGATGCTGAACCTATACGACTCTTTGATTGGTCAATACAGATTCTGAAAAGATATAAACTTTATCTATCTAGAGTAAATCATTATTGTAACAATCATTTCATGAAAAGAAGTGGGAAGAAAAAAATTGCATAATTTTTCAGCAACGGTAATAAAAGGCCCTTAAAAATTTGAGCAGTGTTCCGGTCTAAATTGGACTCGGTCCAAAGGCAAAGCTACAATACAGCACCCAATCATGAAACAAAACGAGATACGAATAGCGACATCTAGCGACGTATTAGAGAGTAATGAAGCTCCGTCACAGGTTGACACATGCACAGTCATGTGTAAGCCCCACTGCACTACTTATAACTACTTGCGCCCTCTATATAGCAAACGATGCCTAATCGATGACCATTGGTCCCCCATGGACCCCTTTTTCTTATGTTAATTTAGAGCTGATATGATGAGATATCCACCCGTTTAATATGACTCTATGATTCTTATGATTGGTTAATAAAGATGCTGAATCTCCATGACTCTTTCGATTGATCAATAAAGATGCTGAATCTCCATGACTCTTTTGATTTATCAATAAAGATGCTGAATCCCGTGCTGAATCTACATGAATTCTTTTGATTGGTCAATAAAGATGCTGATGACTCTTTTGATTGGTCAATACAGATGCTGAATCTCCATGACTCTTTTGATTGGTCAATAAAGATGCTAAATCTCCATGACACCTTAATATGATTGGTCAATAAAGATGCTGAATCTCCATGGCTATTTTGATTGGTCAATAAAGATGCTAAATCTCCATGACTCTTACAGTTGGTCAATAAGATGCTGATGACTCTTTTGATTGATCAATAAAGATGATGAATCTCTATGAACTCTTTTGATTGGTCAATACAGATGATGAATCTCTATGAACTATTTTGATTGATCAATAAAGATGCTGAATTTCCATGACTCTTAATATGATTGATCAATAAAGATGCTGAATCTCCATGACTCTTAATATGATTGGTCAATAAAGATGCTGAATCTATACGACTCTTTTGATTGGTCAATACAGATTCTGAAAAGATATAAACTTTATCTGTCAAGAGTAAATCATTATTGTAACAATCATCTCATGAAAAGAAGTGTGAGAATAAATATCCCATCATTTTTCAGCAACGGTAATAAAAGGCCCTTGAAAATTTGAGCAGTGTTCCGGTCTAAATTGGACTCGGTTCAAAGGCAAAGCTACAATACAGCATCCAATCATGAAACAAAACGAGATACGAATAGCGACATCTAGCGACGTATTGCAGAGTAATGAAACTCCGTCACAGGTTGACACATGTACAGTCATGTGTGTAATTCCCACTGCACTACTCATAGCTACTTGCGCCCTCTATATAGCAAACAATGCCTAATCGGTGACCGTTGGTCCCCCATGTACCCCTTTTCTCTTTTGTTAATTTAGAGCTGATATGATGAGATATCCACCTGTCAGTGACCATGCAGGGAGGTCTAATCCCTGTTCAAACACAAACGCAAAGACATTCATGTTGTTGTTGTTGTTGGTAAATGTTTAATGGCGTTCATTTAGTAATGAATATATACGCCATAAATATCTTCAATTTTATAAGAAAATCAGTTATAGTCTTCATAAGAAAACTGAGAATAAAGATTTGTAATGAAATAATTAATTAATAAGTAACGCAATTTATTCAGAGTCTCTGGATGGTTTGCAACTTCGTGTTTCTGCTTTTCATGATATAAGCTCAGAGGCAATTTCAATATTTTATTATTTGCATTAGCTTGATATTTCGAAAGTCTTGTCGATCGTGTTTTCAGTTTAGTACGTATTCACAACATCAAGCTGGGTAGGGGTAATCAAGCATTTCACCGGGTTCAATTTTGTCTTATAAAAAAAAAAAGGATAAATGATGTGATTGGAATCTAATAGATAGGTTTAGTATTAGGGTATAGGGCTATAATGGGTTCGGATACAAGTCAGGGTGAAAGTTAGAAAGGCTTAGTGTTTGGTTCAGGGTTGGTTCATCTAGGGGCGGTTGTTGTCAAAAAGCAAAATTGTGTGATGGTTATTTTACCTGACTGCTAAGAAAGCATAAATGCTTGTAAGTAAGCAACCATGCAGACGGCCGACGGCTTTAGGTCCTCTCCGAGGGACCTGGTAGTGAGGATTAATGCCTTACCAAAGGGCACTATGGCGCATCGCCTTGGTTTCGAACCCGGGTCACCGGATTACGAGACCACTGCTCTCTACCGACTGAGCTATCGTAGTCGACAGAAATATCCTGGAACGAAATAGACTGATATTTAAGTCTAGTGTCGTTGAACCTATAATTTGGTTTGGGATGGGGTAGAAATGTTAATGCTCCGTACAGTACAGGCACATGAATGTGATAAATTATGATGCAACTCTTTACTTGTATGTACGCTCTTATCATGAAGTTGAAATACATTTTCTTACCTCGTTTAACGAAATGATTAGGGCGGTTCTTGTTCTCAATAGATAAAGAGTATGGGTGGTATTCTCATAAGTTAACCCGGGACTAACTTACTAAACAAGAATTTTAGTTTCAACAAAATAATCAAAGTTTATGGGCAACAGTTTACTTCGCTTGAGGCAGCACGCTAAAAACCTTTAAAGATACTATGTCCCTTTTGAAGCCAACATCAAATTCTGTAGAACTTTGCAGAAATTACGAAAATGTCATGTATGTCCTATTTGTGATAGGTAAACATTAGCAGTGTCCGAGTATTGAAATTATGCAAGGGAACCCGTTTACCTTAGACTTCACTATCAGAGACTATCGAGTGACTGACCGACATCTTTTTTCTTTGGTAAATGTACATAAAATGAGCTGTAACAGGCAGGTACATGAGAATTTGTCTACATCAATAACCCACTACTTGCAATGGCCAAAAATTATACTGATTGAATCTTAATGCAGTACAAAACGTACGACCATACGGTAAAAGGATCTGAAAATCAGACTATAAATGAGGTGATTGCAATCACTTAAGTCGATTCCACAACTAATAGTCGTTATTTTCCCACTGAAAGCCATTTTCAAGCCCTTTCGTTTTGAGGGAAGTTCTAAATTAGTATTGTCTTTCAATTGCCATAGGAATATAACCTTTTCATTTTTTGGGGCCTGCAAATGGGACATGATACCTTTAATAGATTTTTGTTTTTAATGCAATGTTTTGTGAGTTTTATCAATAGTTTAGATAATATGCTGGTTAAGCACATTATGTTCTGATAATTGAAAATTTGTATTCAATATCGCTGTTTTCAAGTCATAACAATCCATGATTAAGCTACCTAAATAAGGAATGCAATCTCAATAAGGCGATGAAATATTGCTTCCTTGGATCTTCCTCGAAACATCCATCATATAAATTGACTTATGAACACTCAATAATCCATGTCGAGGATATTCTATGGCTATAAATAATATTGTTTTAACTGGTTCTTGTGTCTTGACGTAATAAACGATGAAGTTCGATATGATTATATCTACGTCCTTTTTGAAATATTAAAATTTCATGACGTAATTCGTGAACTACCGCAGTGGCATACATTCAAAGGCGTATAAGGTAAAAACTTCCGGGGATGGGTGACGCCTTTGCCTTTTGCGAGAAATGAACTTTTTTTTGCTTTGAAATTTTGCGAGCGAGCGAAGGGAATGAAGAAATATATTTACACTGTTGTATATACGGACATATATACATGTATATTTAAAAATCCATGAAGACAGCCTCCTTGTGTGAATAACCATGACGTTGACGGTGATCGAAAACCATGTTACCATTGTTCGAATAGTGCTCATTTAAAAAACTTTGGGGGGGGGTTCAACAACCCCCCCCCCCCCGTTAAGTTTTGCAAACAAGTTCGGAAGATCTATGTGAAAATCGACAACAGGACTGTTTACATGTATGTCTTATCTAGATGGTGGGGGGGGGGGCAGAGCCCTCTCCATAGAGATATCGATGACTCTTGTTGGAGTGGATCCATATGATATTGTGAAAGGGGCACTCGGCCTCTGCTGAATAATGTCTGACCAAAAAGCAATAGAAAAAACCCATTTCACACTTTTTCAGATGCATTTGGCTTTAATCACTGGTGGGCATTTTCCTAAGTTTACTTAAGGTGTGGATAGTTTTTGGTCTGAATGGGGCACGGGTGGGATGTATCACACGCCCCCCCCCCCCCCCCCATCCCCCATTATTCCGTCAAGGGATGATTTCCAGAAGCGATAACAAGTAACAAAGCAGACAGAATATATATATATATATATATATATATATATATATATATATATATATATATATATAGCGCCTCTACTGTCCATACTGCGAGAGAGACTCTAGATGTACCTCAGTTAGGAAATCCTCGATCTCTGTAAAACACAATCACCCGGAACGTCCTGCGGTGAGAGCCAACACTATAGATTTTGCACCTTTCCAGCCGGTCATCAGAAAATATCGCCGGCCACTTGAGGTCAATATCATGTTTCGGAAAAATCATCGCAGTTTCTGACTTTGAACTTTTCGCGTTTGGTTGAAATCGCATTAGGTTCAATTCCACATTTTGTTTTTCATTTGTAACCTGGTTGATTGGTGAGTTCGTTTAAAGCGATGTTGAGCGTGGATTGAAAAACCTATTGGAATTCAGGATTTTACATGAACCAGATTCTTGTGAAACGGGTAAGACTCGTGGCTAAATTTTGAAACGTTGATATTTTGCAAATGACTCGGAAATATAGAAACTGTTTTTGTTTATTTGTTTACTGTTACTGTTGTTTTACTGTTTTTGTTTATAGTTTATTTGTTTAAGTTATGTGCTATCATGATTACAGGCTTTATAGAAATTTTCATGGGAAGAGCGAAATATATATATTAGCTAATATACGATATAATTAAATAATAGGCCTATTAATATTTCTGGTGAGTTTATATTTAAATGGTACAGACCTACTGAAAGAGTTGCCAGACTTTCGCTCATTCAATCAAAACTTTCAGATGAAAATATCAGTTGTTGACATTTAACGCATGATATTTGCATAATTATTGTTGTTGATACAAAATTGTATGTAAAGTGATAATCATCCTTTAATGTGTACATTTAATTTGCCTCAAGTGACTAATAGTATTTGCTTTAAATGTAAAGAAAATAATTTGACGTATAACCTCTTTAGTTATACATCAGATTGTTTCGGGTTCTATTTTCTCTGTTATTCTTCCAATATTTGAGTTGGTTTAGAATCTTTGAAAAATATATGAGATATGGCATAGATAGGTATTTCATACAGAACATGTTGTTTTAATGCTTTATGCTATATGACGGATTCACTTTTATTTTTAGTCGAATGTACTTTTTTAACGATATTAGCCCAATCCCAAAGTCCCATACGATCGCACCTTGATCATTTTTTTTTCTTTTTATCGATAAATTCCACCCCTTGAAATGCAATTTTAACGATTGTGATACCGATGCTCTCTCAAAAGTCAACTGCCGGAAGAAAAATAAATCCTATTCTCGCTCCAATCATATTTTTGACCACGATGTTCATTCTTCCATCACGAAATAGTGGTAGTATTTCGTTCGTTATCCCAGGCTGGCTTAGAAATAACACCCTTATCCCCGGTCACCCAACACAGCCCAACATCTGCAAATAATAAATTCACTTTTCTGGCGGGTTGATTGACTTTGATATCTACCATAAGCGATGTTCACACGGTGTTTTACATTTTGAGTTTGTGAAACCTCGAAGTTGAAAAGTAACAACGACCATAGCTCACACGGGACCGAAAACAACGAATATGCAAAGTTTTAAACGGCAAGTTGTACAAGCAGTCCATCATTTAACTACCAAGAAGCGGGGGTCCGACTGGCACGTAACTTCGAGTGAAGACGCCCCCCCCCCCTCCACTTGTGGTTTATAAATTTGAGCGCAGGGACTTGTAAATTTGATTTGAGTACACTGTTTCGTAGCCAATGAGTTTGTCCCCACATCAAGATAATCTTGAAGTTTAAAACCACGAACTTCAAGTTAACGGACTGTCATGTGAACCTCACTATATTCTAAAACCAATTTATGAGAAAAGTGTTTTCTTCCATCTTTCCACAGGAGATAATTTCAGACTGTGTATGGATTTGGGATATAAACTATCGTGATAATAGACATATCTTGAATGTTAATAGAGCGTAGGGGCGTAGGGGCCGTCTTTCCAATTTGTGCACCGGTGTAATTATTTTAAAGTGGAGCTCATGATTGGTATTAAAACGCTCAATTGCCCCTTCTCTCATCACTTCACGCCTATCTTTGACCCATCTGATATTTTTTCAAATCGTAGTTCTGCGGGTTCATGATTTCATGCAGTAGTGGACATTTAGAGTTAGGAATTTGGTTGGCGGGGATAGCATTTTATTTGTTGACAGCTTATTGCAGTTTATTAAACTGGCGTTTCCAAGTAGGACAAGAGGCATCCCACCTTTTTTTTGAGGGGGGGGGGGGGTGTTGGGCAGTTTTACAGTCAAGCAAATGGAAAGTGTGAAAATAAGGTACTATTCTTGTTTAGTTGGTATAATGGATAAAGTAACATCCCCCTTATGAAAGAGCTGGCTACGCCAGTGATTCACTGATCACACATTATAGAATCAAATCAATTTATTAATGTAAAGTCCACAATTTTGGATTATCGTTAGAGCAAATAGATTTATAAATATAAATAGATAATCGTAACATGATGTCAACAAAAAAACATAATAGCATGGAAGTATAGTTGTATATATTATGGGAAAATTAAAGCATTCATAAAGGCCTCCTGCCGAACTATCCCTACTCTTTAGGCCAAGCGTTTTTTGTGTTCAGCTGTGGCTTATACTGAAGAAGAAAAGGGCATAAAAGATGAATATAGAGATAACTATATAAAAAAATGAATGAATCAATAAATATATACCCATTTATTAAATAAATGCGAATAAGAATAAATATTTAGATAAATAAATAGATAAATAATTGTATGAATAAATAAATGAATAAATAAATAAAATCAAAAAAAATAATAATTACATATCCGATTATTATTTGCTTGCTCTGGCCTTCAGTTTGATATGTTTCAAACAGGCCTAAAATTGAATGCATGACTGAATCTATTTATCCCTTTAATTTTTTGTTTTGTTTTGTTTTTGTTTTTGTGTTTTTTTTTTTTTTTGGGGGGGGAGGGGGGGGGGGGTACGCCTTTCACCGCTCATTAGATCGTGGGAAGTAATTCTTGGACCTCTAACCTAATGGGATTCTGCATTGAGGTTCATTGGCAAGAGTTTTTCCCCCTTCTTTTTTTTTCCTACAAACTCTCAGATACAATCCAGCAGGATCTAATTTTCATCAATTACCAACCACCGATTCTCTGATCAAATAGACCGTTCCAAAAATATTATTATAGGCCTAGCCTAACCAGTGGCGTAGCCGTTACGTGAGGGCATAATAGAGGCAATTAAGTGCCCCCCCCCCCCCACCCCACTCACCGCCCGACATAAAAACAAAGGAGGATATCGAAAGAAAGCGAAAGAAAAAGAGGAAAACGGAAAGAAAAAGAAACAAAGGGAAATAACGGACATATATGATTTGAGCCCGACCCCTTCCTCGGTCGCTTTGCTCCATCGCATAAAGGCCGATGACCTCCCCCTCCAGTCGTCCAGAAAATAAATGGTAATGGTGTTTTTATAAACAAATTTAGATTTCATTTTAACGTAACTCCTTTTTCTCAATATTTAGCCAATATTGGTTAAAACTTGTATTTGGATTATACCTCATATTATTAGCTTTGATAATAATACTCCCCGCGCTCACCGTTTCAATCCCAGCGTGATTTCTCATTAGTTGGACTACGTGTAACGAGAGTTGTTCAGATTGATTATGAATCAAACTGCAATGCCATAGCCCCTACCGAGACTCATTTTTTTCAATTGGCTCTCCTTGTTCTGTCTTAGTTGGCAAATATATTTGTAACTTTCTAACGTTTAGTTTCATGATAGCCTATTCAGGTTGGCTTGGCTCTATGATGAGTCTACCCTTGCTATCCTCCGAAAAGTCAACTTTGTCTGGGCTTTCCACACAATCCAATAATCACGTACTCTATCTAGTACTCTAAGCACCATCCTCGACATTATAATAATCATCATCATTTTCATCATCATCATCATCATCATCATCACCGCAACCACCATTACCATCATCATCATAATCATCATCATCACAACCAAGGTCATACCCCAAAAACATATTTAATCATTTCATTATCCTTATCATCACCAGCATCATCTTTACCACCACCACCATTATGCAACCATCATAATGGAGCATCATCGGCATTTTCAACATCATAATCGTCATCATCATTATTATTACCATTATCATCATCTCCACCACCACCATCATCATCATCACCATCACCATAACCAACGCCATCCCGATCATAACCAGCATTAATAACATCACCACTATCACCAATACCATCGCAATACGGACCATAAACGGTAAAGGAATGCTCCTGGCGACAGTGTCCGAGGATAATGATAGTGACGAGCTAATTTTAGGCCGTCGAAAGATTGCAAAAGTGGGCTCTAATTTGCTGGCTCCTTGCTGTTTCCATCTTTAATCACGGAAGATGGACTGAAATGATAATAACGATGGAGAGGCCTATGGCGATCACGAATAGAGGGCTGTGAGCCCACCGGAGAGGACGTCAAATTCTGCGAGTCTAATGAGAATTCGTGCTGTGATGATCAGAAAAGATCTAGCAAAGAGGTAGCCATGGGTGGAAGGGAAGAGAATATTAAAATATCCATAAATGGTAATGATGTATGAAAGCTTTATGTAGGAGGAAGTAGAAGGGGGAAGTCAATAGATAGTGCCCCTCAAGACAGTATGCCGTCACTCTCATGATCACCTCCGAGCATTGATGTTGTCCTTGGAGTAGGCCAGGGTGTTCATTTTCAATTCGAGTTACAGCAAAGACTTACTACGATTACAGCGTGTAACACAATCAAGATATCAATTCTACGATAGGAATGTATTTTCAAGATATTGCAAATTATTTGATGATTACACTGTATACGCTGAAATGACAAGTCTCAACTTATTTTGCAGAGATCAGATAGCTGTTAAAAACTTTAGTCTTGTTGATTTAATATATTCATACAAAGTACTTGTTTAACAATGAGCACATTCACAATACATGCCTGTATAATACAGCAACAACAACACATTGTTTCAATTACAGATTTTTGACTTAAGCAAACAAACACTTAAATGTACATGATTTTGACTATGATTATGGAGTAAAATTCATCTAACAGAGATAGAAAATGATATGCTATCACTTTTAAATGACGTAAAACAACGCCCCCCCCCCCAAAAAAAAAACAACAACAAACAAACAAACAAACAAACAAAAGAGAGGCTAAGAGTAGAATGAAGGTCAACTTGATCTGTTAATTTGCATTTTCATGTTGTAGAAGACTGACATTTCATTGGTGCTTGGTACTTTGCGCTTAATTAGATAAGTGTTTTGTGTTTATTTAAGAGCATTCAATTCAAATTTGAAACTAGTCAATCAATCCGCTAGATTGAAATTGTATCTTGTTGCTGTTGCAGAATTTAAAGAAGCATCTATTCGACTGAATTAGGGGTTGGATTATTTTTGATAGGCCTATAGTTCTTTATCCCATACTGAAAAAAGGAGACGCAATACGTGAAGATGTGTGGACCAGTTACCTCAATATCTCCTATACCGTTTTGCTTATGTTTATGGAAAATGTCCGAAATCCGAAATATTTTATAACGGCTTTTTTAATACAGCACAGCCGTTTTTACATTTTTCTGCCATGGAGGCGAGACAGTCGATAACGTGTCCCCTATTGTCACCTGCTTATATTTGTAATCTTCAATCGGTCATCGGATCTGTTTTGAAATTATGATGTAATTATGAGAGAAGCTGTTATATTTGACGTTATCGGTGTTTTATGTTACCCGACTGCTAAAATAGCATACGCTTAATGGACATAATGGTACCTACATACAGCCAGTGGCGTAGGGTGGATTCGGTCATACATAGGGCATTGTCATTAAGGGAGAGGGGCTGAGCACCGTTGCTCCTCGGTGATGAAAATGCATATTTAATTGGCAAGACCATGATTATGGGAAGGATAATGGGTAGGGGCTCCATAGCTGCCTATCATCTTACATAAAGCTGCCCTTTCCGTCTCCATTTTATTCCCTCCATTCCTTCCTTTTCTCCTCCCCCTCCCCCCCTCTCTCTCTCTCTCCCCCTCTATATTCTTGATCGTTTTCGCCATTCAATTGGGTACACGTGCCCCTGTGATCCCCTCTACCCCCATAGCAACGCTACCGTTTACTTCTATTATGCTTCTGTCGTGTTTCAATTGTTTTAAAGGTCTGCACTAAACAGACAATGAGCAAAACGCCCCGTCATGTTGCCCCCTACCCTTCTCCCTATCTATGTAACCAAACAGACATTAGTCATGCATAAATATCCATATATAAATATATATATATATATACATAATCACTACACTCCTTTTTATTCGATTGACTTGCATAGAATGACCTCATTTTTCCTTCCTGTGGCCCAGAAGTCAGAAAGAGAGTTTAAAAGGAAAGCCGCAACTTTCTGTAATCCGAAAAACACAAGACCGTTCATATTATGTGTTTGTACACTGATGACGGTGAGCAGCCAAATAATTATGTAGGCAAGCTAAAAACATTACTGTGCTCATTATTGGAGTGCCTTGATCGCCTGGCGCGGTGGATTATGTTATAAGTGATGTACAAGAAGTCGATATCATTATTATTAACATCCCATCTCAACTCACAAACGCACTGCATCTCAACGAAAATGTCGACGTCTTTGTTTAATATAGTTTGGATCCAGTGCAGCATTTCTCATTAAAAAAAGAGAGTTATTCATTTGCTTGACTATCATGCACAAGCATAATTCAATTCAATTCAATTCACTTAAATAGACCTGTATTTCCGTCACAAAAATTAAAACGAATAAATCATGAAATATATACAATGAAGGAATAGTGTGGTACGGTATGTCACTGAAACAGCTCCCGTAGGACTTTTGTGCCAAAATTGATTTTTTGGCATTTTTGGATTGATTGGGGTCCAAGCTATCAGAAATTGATGGGGTTCAAATTTTCCCGACCCTCAACCCCTCTCTGGGGGGGGGGGGGGGGTAGTTTCCTATCATGAGACCCCCTAAAATTGGGTGTGTCATTCATCTAATGACTGGTTTCACAAAACTTGAGTTGTTTTCTAGAACTGTGATTATCCCTCAACAGCGAGAAAGGTAATTTGAAGACTTTTAGTTGAATAAACCCTCTAACCAACCCATCCCCATCCCTACCCCACCCCCGTCAGCCCAAATTGCGTACCTTTGTCATTGTTCGGCCAGCTGTTTTAAGGTGTAGTATTTTATTACCATTATCATAATATTTACTAGCCCATTTTCAAACACAAAGAGACAGAAACAAACATACAGACAACCTTCATGTATACACATCTACCCCCCCCCCCCCACACACACACACATACGCACACACACACACGTTCATGCACACGCACACACACCCTTCCTCCCAACGCACATACTCACAGTACTCACACCCAAACATTTACAGGCAAGTGCGCTCGCGCGCACACAGCGCGCACACATTCCTACATAATTATGCTGCTCTGTGATCATTGTTTCCAGCTCTTCTGTGGTAAAAGTTGTTTTGTTCATTGGTCTTCGCAAGTTTGACAGAATAAAGACCCCTATTTTGCAGTAAATTGCCTGATTTTCCAAGGTAAGCATAAACATATAGCTTTTGCAAATCTAGATTTTAAAATTTGTGATGTGGGTCTTCATTATCGGTTAGAGAAGAAGAAAATAAATTGAAAAAAAGAGAGATCTTTATTACTCTTGATCAATCAATGAATTTAGATGGTTAAATTGACAAATTGGGAAACATTGTATGCATTGATATTATATAAGATCATGGACCTATTACGGAAGGACATTCAACGTTATTCTGTATTTGATCCAATGAGATCCACCGCCTTCTGATTATGTGCATCTTAATGAGAACATTCAGCTGTTTTAACAATACGACTGTTTAAGCATTTTCGGTCATTAACAAAGGAGCAGTATCCCTCTCTTGGGTTTTGTGTGGATGGTGTGCTCTGTAAGAGTGTGTATTAAATAAAAAGAATTACCAATGGGGAGCAGCAAAGTTGAAAAGCAGACGATTTTGGTGATATAAAATTTATTATTACTGATTCCTACACTTTCGCACGCACCAATGACCTTAGAAGGCCATGATCTTTATAAGCCATGTGCGTTGTAATTCTGCAATATTATGAGGAAATTGGGGAAAACGTAATTTTAAATAAAAAACAATCCAAATATAACCCATCTGGTAATATCAACATGTTATTCAAAAATAAAACACAGTTACACGGAACAACAATTTCCGATTATTAATGACAATTGCACATCGATTTCTCATGATTTAAGCGATTTATTATCTTCTGTGCTTATTAACACGTTTAATATCACTATCTTGATTCTGTCCCGGCTTATTGGCGGTGGACTTCATGAGATCAAAGTGAAGAAACATGTAGGGAATGTTATTGAGACGACATTGACGGAGACAATCACAATGAATTTGTTAACAAAACGACGAATGTCCATTCGGAATAGGTCCATGATAAGATTAACATATCAGAGTACACATTTGTTTCCCCCGTTTGAGAAACTTTGAGAAACTTTGACAAACTTTGAGAAAAGAAAATGACAGAATTTTAGAGAAATTCATGGTTGATTTAGGTGGAAATAAATCAAAACTGGTTCGGCGGAGTCTCTTTTGTATCTTTGTGTTTTTAGGATGAGATGAACAGTTCTAGCAACCATGTCAGATGAAAACAAGGTATGTGTGATCTGTAAAGGGGCTTCCACCCCAGGTAAGCGACTGGTAAACAATCCAGCCATGATTGATGAACTTTTACGGTCGTGCAGGGAGAGAGTGTCTTTAGGAGAAAGTAATCTGCAGCCGCTTATAGACCACCTGTCTGGCCTAAGTGATCTGGAACTAAAATTGGTTCATTATCATAGTGAGTGTCGGAAGCGTGTTGTGAACAAGTCTATGATCGAGCGTCTCAAGGGAAAGAGATCCCTGCCTGATTCTCCTGGCTGTTCAAGAGGAGGACCCGGGCGACCTCCCAGTACAACAGGACCTGCCAGACCCAAACGATCAAAGACTGTTCCAAAGGAAAAGGTGTGTTTATTCTCACAATGCGACTTCTGCTCAAAGGCTGGTTCAGAACCTCTTCATCGTGTTTGTTCTGATGCAATGGGACAAAAACTTCTTGAGATAAAGCAGGAGACCCAGGATGACCAAGTAAGAATTTGCGTAGCAGACCTAGAAGACGTTGGTGATGCTTCAGCTTTTGAAAAGTATTATCACAGGAACTGTCTTCGTGCTGCAAAACGTACATTGACATCAAACGTAGACCATGAAAAGGCGTCACTTACTCGCACATTATGTGACGAGCAACTCATCCTCGCCATTGAAAACACCCTCACTGATGATGTTACACTAAACATGGCTCAGGTTAATGATGCTTACTTGTCAATCCTGAAAAGATATCACACAGAAATTGATGAGACTAAAAACTATCGCAAATATTTGAAAAAGCTTATCGGTGAACGTCTTCCAGAAGCCCATTTTGTCAGCTCATTGCGACGCAACGAACCAGAAAAGCTTGTCAAATCGAATACAGTCAGCAAAGCTATTGATCTCAGTCTTTCATTGATGGATGATGGTGAGATAATTGGTACCTTGAGGAAAGTGGCTGGCCTTCTCCGACACCAAATTATGCAAATGCATGGCTGGTCATTTACAGGTACCTTTGATGACTTCAAGAATCCATCATTACTCCAATTCTTCCTAAGCCACCTCCTCTTTGGTAGTCATGTTGTTAAAGTGTCTGGAATGCGGGACCAAGAAGTAGACAAAACTGTCGATGTAGCTTGTCAATTTCTCGTCCAAAACACTCATACTGATCGTCAAGTAAAATATCAACCAAAGAGAGATCACAGTTTTCGTCAAAACATCCTATCACCCTTGTCAATTGGACTGCCTCTTGCTATCCACTCTCGAGTTCGTGACAAGAACCTTGTTCAAAACCTTTCAGAAGTCTACATTGGAAGTGACTATCACAAGATACTTGATCTAGAAAAGAGAGTTGAGCAGTCAGTTCTTCAACGAATGAAGGATGCTGGGGGGTTTTGTCTTCCTGATTTTGTCAAGAAGGGTGTGAACATCTGGTTTGCCATTGACAACATTGATCTCTTGGAAGACACACCCACAGGGCAAGGAACCTTTCACGGGACAGTGGTTGTAATCAACCAACAGGCTGTAGATGGAGAGCCAGTGAATCAACCACTTGTCATACCCGAGAAACTTTCTTCGCAAGACCTTCTAGCATTTGAGATGAATGTGCTTCCAGAGCCAGTCATCAGAACCAGCCCACTGAGATTTCAGGCCTACAAGAAGAGGAAACAAAATCTCATTTCTCAAGAATTCACTCATACCTGGGCTCTTGTGAACTACCTTACAACAGATGACAACGGAGAAATGATCCAAACTGAACCTCAGCTGCACGATGAAGAAGCACAGCGCAGTGAAGAGATGCCAAGTGATGCAGAGTCTACAAATGATGAGGAAACTGAGCCTTCTAGCAACAAGGGGGAAGCTGGGTCTTCAAAGGACAGAGAGGAAACAGACTCTGTCGTGATCATCAAAAAGCAGGTGAAGAAATCAGATAAACTCGCAAAGAATGATGTTCTTCCAACATGGGCTGCAACTAGGTCCTTATTGTTGTCTCAATCCTCTCACGCTAGCACGCCTACAAACACAGCGGTGGTTGCCCCATTATTCAAGACATCGCCAACTGATTATGGGACCCTTTATACTGTTCTTCGGTTATCCCAGGGAATATCTGCGACTGTTGTTGGCCCTCACAGAAAGACATTGATAACGCTAGATCTCGATCTTTACTCCCGAGCGTTGAAGATTCAGCAGTCGGTGGGAAACGCCAACTGGATCTTAAGAGCTGGAGTTCTCCACATTGCTTTCGCTGCCTTACATGCTCTTGGCAAAACCATCGATGGTAGCGGTCTTGACACGTGTGCTATTGAATGTGGTGCGTACACCTCAGCATCTCTTCGCAGGATCTTTGGTGGTAAAGCTTATAAGCGTGGCCTTGAATTCCACATTACTGCAAGCCTTGCAATCATGATGTTGCGTTTTGATGCCATACTATCGGATCTTCCCAAGGGTCCAATTCGCATCCAGTGCAATTCTCTCAAAGAAAAACTTCATGGACGTGACCCAGAGATGGTGGAGATCTATGAAGAAATCCAATCCTGGTACTCAAGCAATGTCAAACCGCTTGAAGAAGCTGAAGACCTTGGCGAGTTTGCCCAGTTCTTGACTCAGTATCTTAACCAGGTGGAGAGTCTTCTACATCTCATTAGTTCATGTCGATCAGGGGACTGGGAGGGCTACTTGTCATCACTAGAAGACCTCACCAAGTACTTCTTTGCTCGTGATCTCCTGAACTATGCTCGCCTGATGCCAGTCCATCTCGCTCAAATGAATGCCCTAGAAGAGGATGATCCAGAAACATGGAATGCCCTCAAGTCAGGAGACTTTGTGGTGGCAAAGTCAGAGATACCCTTTTCTCTTCTCTTCACTGATCAGGCTCTAGAGCAAGAAATCAAGAAACTAAAGGGGAATGGTGGGATGGTTGGACTCACAAGAAATGAAGCCGCTCTGGACCGACTAGTCACTACCACACCTCACCTTGCTGCTCTGGTAAATCTTTACCTCAATGACTTCCCAAAAGCTACTGGATCTTCGGCGAGGAAGGAGCATCATCAGCTCTCAGGAGACATTGCAGTGAGGTCGAAGAAGAATGCTCTGAAACTACGCCACCTAATCGAGCTGCACTGCGGAGTCAATCCTTTCAAGGAGAAGACACAATTGAAGAGTCTGGTTTCATCGGCACTTGTGTCAAATGAGGCGAAAAGTGACATTCTCCACTTTGCAGAAAAGGGCCAGAAGCGCTTTGAGGAGTTTGTATCTGATCGTTTGCTTTCATCATCAACCCTCTCGGTGTGGGACAAAATGAAGAAACTGAAGCTGAAATCATTTTCGAACTGGATGGAGAAAAGGAAAGTGCGTGTTGGAGACAAGGTCATCAAGTTGCGGGAGGAACGTGAATTGCTGGGAAGATTCCTTATCATCCAAGGCAGCCGCCCAAGCTTAGTTCCTAAACTTGAGGAAACAATAGGTGAATATGAAATGTCAGTGGTTCCCCGTTCCCTATGTGCTGTCGATGGTTCTTTGTACATCCCAACAGACAAAGCAAGTCTGATGCATGCAGTTGAAGATGCAAAGGCAGAACCTCCCGATGCTGTAAAACAGCCTGACGTCGTGGAGGATAATCATTCAACTTCCCCACAGGTTGAAATGATGCAGGAAGAGATTCCGGTTACCGTAGAACATGAGATAACGCAGGTTCCTTCTGGAGCGGCCCAACAACCTAACCTCTTGCATGATCTTCCTGTCAAGGTGCTGATAATTGACGTCATGGGTGTACTTCAAGGCATGAAAAAGACACCTGCCATGCAAAAGATGTCAGACCTGCAGACTGCATTCAACAGGCGCATCGAAGGGATGATGGCTAGCTATGATGAAGGTCGAGTTGTGTTTGATCGATATATGGAAGAGTCATTAAAGAACAAGACTCGACAAAAGAGAGCAACTACATCAGTAGAATACGAGATACACCCAGAAATGAAGCTCACAATGTCCATCAAGGAGCTTCTATCTTCATCGTCAACCAAGAAAAAGCTGACGTGCCTGTTAGGTCAGGGGCTGCTTGATTACTTTTCACAGAACACGGACAGCCCTTTCAAGCTAGTGGTTGTGTATGATACCTTCATCAAGGGACATGATTTTGAGGAGGCGCACACACATGAAGAGGCTGATACCCTGATTCCTAATCAAGTCCTTGCCTCTACTGCTAGTGGTGCCTTGCAAGAAATTACTGTCTGGTCCCCTGACACTGATGTCCTCCTTCTCTTAATTCATCTAGCATCTTGTGGAAACAATGCAGTGCCCACTTCTTTACAATTTTCTACTGGCAAGGGTACAAAGAAACGAGAAATAGATGTGCTGGAGCGGGTTCAAGTCATTGGACATCAAAAATGTCAAGGCCTCCTTGGACTTCATAATTTTTCTGGTGCTGACTGGGGAGGAAAGTTTGTTGGCATATCCAAGAAGACATGGATCAATTCCTACTTAAAGCTTGATGATGATGATCCTGTCATTATCTGCTTCAAAGAACTAGGTGAGGGTTCCATTCCAACTGAGCTTAGCAATGGAGAGCTTCCAACACAGGTGAAGGCACTAGAGCATTTCATATGTCGTGTTTACTGTTCATCAGGTCCAACAACCCTACCATCGCTCAGATGGGAACTGTTCCGATCAAAGAACCTAGAAGGTGAGATGTTACCTCCAACTCGTGCCGCATTACTACCTCACATCCTCCGTGCCAATTACATCACGATGAGAGATAAATCATACAAGACTAACTCCCCAGTGCTTCCTCCTATCGAAGAGAATGGATGGTATTCAGATAATCGAGGATGTCTTCCAGTCAAGTGTCTTGCGCTCCCTGCACCACGGGCAGTACTTGAACTCATCAAATGTGGCTGCAAATCAGGATGCAAGGGTCGGTGTAGCTGCTCCAACAACGATTTGCCCTGCACTCCTCTCTGTAAATGCTATAGTGGAGACTGTGAAAACCGGACAAGGGAGGATGCTCCAGATAGTGACAGCGATTGACTTTTACTGGAAGTCTGATGAACTTTCCTGTTGTCATGGTAACCACGAAGTAGGTGGTTACCCCCTTTCCCGATTTTATTTTATGTTTTGTTTATAACTGGAAAATGTTTCCAAATAATTCTTTGATTTAGATCAAGATTGTGCCATATGTACAAGTATTTCGGAACAAAATAGCTCAACTTGTTTCTGTTTTTTTTTCCTCCAGGGCGGGGGGGGGGGGGGGGGGAACCATATCAACAAAACAAAATGCACATTTTCGTATTATTTTGCATTTGAAAAAAATATTACATATATAATTTGTCAACTTTCTGATTGACTGATGCAATTACAGTGCCTAGAAGTTGATATTTGAGAATTTTGTTATATTATCATCTGAAGGTGTTTGGCACCATCTGGTGTTTAAGTAAGTTATTCATTTGATAGAGTACTAAAATAGGGTTGATTTTTATATTAACAGCCTAAAATAACAGTGTTAATGACATGTGATAGGTTTCACAAGTATTCCACTGTATAATAACACACAACACACAATAATGCCATCTCCACTTATTATTTCAAAATTCTAGCCCAAAAGAAAGAAGAAGGGCACATTTTTTAGGAAATATTTCCCATTTTTTCACAATTTTTCGCAAATTGCGCCCCCATAAGGTCAAAGTGAAAAAGTTTTATGACGCAATATCATTAAAAATGAATCCGTATATACCTCAGACAACTTCACTGTGAAATTGGCGAAAAAATATATGAATTAGGGTGGAAGACACCAAATTTCCCTATTGCGCTTTATATATGCAATTTTGGCGCCCAAAATGGACCCCCCAGGAAGTGAAGGAGGGGTCTCAAAATTTGAACCCCATCATTTTTGGCCAATTGGGACCCTTTTGAAGCCAAAACAGCCAAAAAATCAATTTTGGCAAAAAAATCCTACGGGATTACATACCATACCGCACTAGAAGGAGGCGAAAGCGCAAGGCTTGTGGTTAAGTCGCCATAGCAAAACATACATTATGAAACATTATAAAGTACATTATCTACAGTAAATACCTATGAAAATAAAAAGATAGAGGAGAAGAAAAAAATCAAACAAACAATACTGAAAAAATTAAAATCAACTACAATAATATGTGCTAAGAATTTAGTTTCTTAAAATGAATGAACTCCCTTACTTGTTCTATTATGTGATACCTGTGTGTAAATGGCTGGGGTAAAAGCATTACTCTTTCTACCCGTACAAATGAATATGTTAACGAATTGCAGTCTCCCTCCATCAAAGGTATTTCAAAGGTACCCCCTACCCATCGCCTATTTTTTTTAAATTCATCTTATATTTCGATTTGTCAATGGCAGCCAATTGCCATGATGGCTGAATTGCTCACACGTTGCTTTCTCGAAAGATAAAATATAAAAAATACAACAACCAAACAAACCAAAATGAAAGCACTTCATCGCCAACACGATTCTTTGCGCGCCGTGCTGAGTTCGTGAGAATGACCCTCTTCATGTTTGAAGCTTAATCGACAAATTCGAGTTGGATTTAAAGAATTTGAATTTGATGATATTTGGCTTTGACGTATTAAGCCCATCGCACACTATACGATCTGACTACAATCCGAGTTTCAAAGAATTTGAAATAATGATTTGATGTGTAAATTCGGATTGCTAATTTCTTAAGATAGATGAGTGAATAATGATACATGTTTAATCAATGAACTCCATATATTAATGGATTTCACGCTCCTTTGGAGAAGGAATAGCTAAATGGGCTCAGAATCGTAGCGACGTTATACCAGTAGTGCGATTGCCTACCATTTGAAGCCAATTCGGCTTTTTTTCTGACTAGAAAGCTTTTAATGCACTAAAATTCCGGGTTTCTTTTAGGGGGCAGTCTTATCAATATTCAAAACCTACATCAGGAAGATGATTGTTGTTTACATTTCTGTTTCTAACATAATGAAAGTTGAATCGCAGGAAGATCGTGTAGTTTGCGATTGACTTGCAGTCAGGAGTTAATTCATATTAAATTACATTTTGCATGCAAGCGCATTGCATGTCATTTTAGAAAGTGCTTTTTCTGATTGCGTTTGGTTAAAGTGTTATTACAAGTAAATGAATTATTAATTGGCTGAAAGTTAATCATGCACAGACACGTAACTGAAATCTCTAAATGCAAAGGTCATGCACGAGGCATTATAAAATGGCTCACTATTGAAGAACGCACTGCATTTCATCATGCGTATCCAGTGTACATGACATCTTTTAAATAGAAAGTTATTCATTTGCTAGACGACCGTGCACAAGCATACTATCTCACACAAAAAATAATTACGAATTCAAATTCTACCTTGGATCGGAGTCGAAGCCTCGTTACTAGGGCGCGTTCACATTACAGTTATAAGTTCACACATCGCGATTTCCCGACAAAAAACAATATCGCAATGTGTGGACGCAGCATATACGGCGTCTTTTGAATGACGCATGCAGGACTGCGCCAAAGACGTTGCGTCATTGGTACGCTATGTTAGAATTGTGTCCCATGAATAGTAAAGGTTGATATACTGGCATATGCTGGCCACTTGATTTTTTCTTCATCGTGAGGAGTGATTAGCGCATGTATTGACGCAACCAAACTGACATCTCATGTGCAATAGATATTACGGGTAAGATGCTTACGAGTTACCAACATTCGGAATAAAAAACCTTCGGATGAAGGAACATTTGGAATGCTCGGATAAGCAAGCCTTCTGAAAGACAATATGCACCCGTTGTCATGATAATAATTATGACTAATGATATTAATACTATTAATACTACTTTTATACTCATAACGATGATAATAATGATTATAATTATTATTATGATGATGAAAATTGTAGTAATAATAATAATATAAATAATCATGATAATAATTGTAATAATGATAATAATAATAATGAAACAAATAATGGGTTCTTCTTGTAGAGCGCTAATGTCTGTTGTATATCGCTAAATACTTCATTATTATTTCACTGGCTTCAACGTGGCTGATATCATCATGCTCACAGTCAGCTAACATACCCCCGTTCATTTACCTCGAAATAAAAGGAAGATATCACAACTATCACACCTGATATTTATATCTAGCGGATTAGTGGGTTTGGAAAGTTCATCAGCATAGCTTCCATCCGGGTACCGGATAAGGGGTATTATACCACAAATCCGATAAAATAGTGAAAGGAGTTTCATTGTGATAAGCAGGTCAGCTAGGTCAGTTGGGTTGACAGTGATAACTGTCATCCATGACATTTCGATAGGTTATTTTCTTATTGTAATCAAATATAATGAAGACGTCGTTTTGAAGTGCTTCGATCGTATACGAATCCTTTAATTCTCATTCAATCTAGAAGGTGTTTTTGCTTGGGGGCGGTAGCTTGGTAAATCTTGAGTTTGAAAAATCTTGAAGTAATTTTCTACAAATTCAGATTCAAATTATGATTGCTTATAACACCAAAGATGTAGGATCATTCTCGAATCAATTTGCAGTATCACAAAGATTAAAAAGTGCGAATTCCATAATGACTATACAGAAATTGCGCCTTTCTTATTTGCATGTATAATCAAGATTTTGCTTCTACTGGGGGGGGGGGGGCTCTTGCATCGCTTCTAATTCTAATAGTCAGGATACAAAGTGCTTAAATTATTTGTTATAAGGTAGGGCAGGGCATAATGCTTTTCCGACTGAGCAGCAGCTTATGTGTGCCATTTGCATTCTGACTTAGTATTGCAGATACAATAACATGTACAAGAATATAATAGCTAGTTGCTAGGTAAACTTGTGTAGATTTGAATACATTTTCATTGACTCGTTGAATATTTGATTCATTTTCTCAATGTGCCTCGCTTAAATTCATTCGCAATGTTTATTTTGTATTGGGGGGGGGGGGTCGAAGGTTTTTCGTGTGGCAGGATTGAGCTCCTAAGCCCCTCTAGAACCGCTATTAGAAAAATATGATTTACAGCTTAATACTGAAATAATAATAATTATTTATACATATTCTTCTTTTTGCTTTAAGGTTTGATTCTTCTTTTCAAACCACGTGACATCGTATGTTGGTATTGTGTAGACCGACAGGATCATTGATCAAAGACAGGAAATAGGTTGCTACCGATAGATATAAAACACAGTCAAAGGTTCAAATTAGATAACACATGAGAACATCATGGTGATTACAGGGTGGGTCTAGGCAGTGGCGTACGCAGGATTTTTTTCAAGGGGGGGGGGGGGGGGGTTTCCAAAAAAACATACATAAAACATACACATAAAAAAACTCGAGGGGGGGTTTAACCCCGAAACCACCCCCCCCCCCCCCCCCCCCCCCTGCGTACGAGCCTGGGTCTAGGATTTTGTAAATTCAACAAAAAGGGGTCGAATTCTCAACAAATTCAAACTAGCAAGTAAGCAAGCAAACAAACATGAACAATCGGGGAGTTCATTTAGAGGCTGTCAGTTTTTTTTTACGGGAAAAGGGAGGGAGGTGGAGGGGAGGGGGGGGGGGTGGGTGGTCGGATTTCGTTAACCCCTGGATCCGCCTGTGATTACCTCTTAGGGTAGTCATGAAATTTGAAGATTTTTCAAGTCAATGTGCGCTACTGAGTCACAGAAGTAACATTCATAAATTTAGATAAAAAGGGTGTCCATGAATTCATTCTCAATTCATTAATAATGAGGTCTATACAGTATTAAATAGATGTACTGTGAAGCATGAAAGAGGTTCACCGATGAAATAGGGAAACCGGCCTTAGCACCCTCCACCTCCTTCCCCATTATAACCCAATTTACATTCCCAGGAGCTTCTTATTAAGCCCCACTTTCAAATTTTAGACCCCAAAGGAATCTGAAAAAATATACCCCTTTGGTCGAATGTTTTTCGCTCCTGAAAAATTTCATGAGAGGTTTTCAACGGGGAGCACTCTATTTTTTAATGAAAAGTTCTTAATCTCTTAGTTAAAGGGACTTGGTAACATTGTTCAGATGAGAGAAAATGGTGCTAAGGTAGTGACTTCAATGTTATATGTACAATTAAAAATAATCTGAAAATTTGAGTAAAAACAGACCATAGTTAATGATACAAATCTGGAAAAACTGATCTGATCGATTCAATATTTCTCCCAACTATATCATTATATATCATTATGTATTATTTCATTGAAAAACGGTTGGGAAAATTCAAATATAGTTGGGAGATTTTACTGGTAGTGACGCCTTTAAAGAATACCATAAAAATCTTTGTGGTTTGAGAATGTTATCAGTTATCAGTCAGAGGGTTAGTACAGTAAAAGGAAAATAATAAATAAAATTTCATACAAAAATTACGCAGTTTTTTTCATCAACCTTCAACCATGTTACCGAGTTACTTTAAAGGTATAGACCAGTTCTGGTCATGCGATTACATTGTTAAAGAAACGTTGTGGAATCGATCAGAAAAGGTTGATCATCTAGTATATAAGTATTGGTGTGTACTGCAAGGTTTTGGAATCATCAAAATGATAAGAAATTTTGCCCAGTCTTGGTAAAGTTACAAGCACTGTACACAGAAATATGTATATGGGACTACGCGACACGTGCGCGATATCTATCAGGTCCAAATAGATATAATAATTTACCAAATTTATCGATTAGTAGGCGGTTTCCCGGCAAAATTTGTATCATCACCTATTAGTCAAAACATATTCTTTCACATAATTGGTAATCAGAGCTTCCATTTCCGAAACTGGTCTTTACCTTTAATCTTAAATCACATTTGGATATTTGTATTCTGGAAAATGGTAAATCATTCGGATATTATCATTTCAAAATGTGATGTACCGGGCACTTGGAATCGCCTTACTATATAGGCTGATTCTTCGTAAGTGGTTGCGATCGTCTTCCCAAAAGGACCCTGAAAAATATGACACTCTTTAGTCGGATATTTTCCGCTCCTGAAACGTGTCATCAAAAGATTTCAGCAATTTTTTTTGTTTGGATAACAATTTCTTAATGCCTTATTTTATTCATTTATTTATCATTATATTTGGTTGTTTGTTTGTTTGTTTTTCAGTCTCGCAAGTCCCTCAGAAACGGTTTAATCAATAATTTTATGTACTTTTTTGTGATTTGCTTCAATCTTTCACTCTTCTTTCCAGGTTACTTTGCAGACAAGGACAATTTGGGATTAGCTGAACCTGAACAAGATTATAATCATGGAAGAGGGTATGAATAAATTACCGGATGAGATTATTCCTCCAACTGAGGAATACTACCAAATGTCTACAGTTCACACCGTTATTTCCTTGAGAACGTTCAAATTCGACGACTACACCCAGCGCATCGTTCTCTCCGTTTTCTTCATCATCATAGCTACATTGGGAATCTTCGGCAACAGCCTGGTCGTCTTGGGCGTCATTCTGTGTCGGAAACTTCGAACGGTGACGAACATTTTCGTCGTCAACCTCGCCGTTGCCGATTTACTGACCGCCATGACGATTCCTTGGAACGCGGTGGCGCTGCTCAGCCGGGGCGGCTGGCCTTTACCGGAGTGGGTGTGCGTGGTTGTCGCGCTGGTGAGTTTTACTTGCGTGGGATGCAGTCTCTTCACATTGGCAACCATCGCTATCAACCGATGGCTTGTCATCACGCAGAGTTTGAATACTTTTCGTAGAGTTTACACCACGGTCAATCTAACCTTCATGATCCTGGCCATCTGGTCTGTTCCATTCCTGGTCGCGCTGCTGCCACCAATGATCGGGCTCGGAGAGCTTGGGTACGCCGACAAATACAGCACATGCTCACACAAGACCACGCACCCACTATCGGACTACTACAGCGTTCTGCAAACCCTGATCTTCTACCCAGTCCCACTCGTAATAATTATTGTTTGCTACGTGAAAGTGTACCTCCACGTCAGACGTCACATGAAGGCAATGACCGAGCAAGCAGAGGGATCCTCTTCGTCAATGCATGCCAGCTTGAAACGACAATCCAGCCAGCAACAACTTCGTTTGAGCAAACGACAGGTCGAGATTACCAAGAACTTATTTTACGTAGTCCTCGCCTTCTTGATCTGCATAACACCTCATGGAGTAGCGCTCATGATCCCGCCCAGCGACCCGGCTATACCGTGGACGGCGGCCATCTTGCTTTGTAATAGCTGCATAAACCCTATAATCTACGCGACGAAGCATCCAAACTTCAAACTTGTCTTTAGATATATGCTGAGCTGTAAATGCAACAAAATTCCAGAGCAGTCAGAATTTCTTCGATCTGTGCGCTATTTGAATGCTCGCCGACAATCACGTTAACGGAAGCCTTTTGACTGGAGTCCTTAGCACGCGATGCGTCTTATGCCTAACGTAGGACTACGTCAACGACCGGTGTGATCTTTGACGCGCTTTGTGAGAGAAACATCGTTCAAGGAGGTGTTGCAAAATGAAAACTGTTACAATTTTTAAAAAGTACTGTCCTGTGGGCAATTTGCCTTCAGAGGCTGAATTCAACGTAATGGAAATGAAGTCTCGTTTCAATGGGCGTTAACAGTTACAAAAGTGGAGTTATGTTATATTATAGGAACAATGACGAGAAAACAGAAGATATATAGTTCTTCTGAAACCCATGATCGTAAAAGGGGGAATATTTGCCATATTTTGTCTATTAAGATATTAAAACAGATCAAATCTTGTTATCGCATGCATTGAAATCATGGATGCATAATGACAGTCACAAGTCACATCATGTGACTTGATAAGATGTATTAGATTGAAGATATAGTTTTCAGATGGTTCCATTGGTTCTATTAATATGTCGGTCGATTGACAAATATTGTGAAGTGTCCAGAAGCACCATGTTTAAAGCTGGTCGCCTGGAAATGTGATTATCTCCTGTATAGAAACTGATGATAAATGTGACTGTTTCACCAGGCCGCGTAACCTCGCCCATAATATTATGCAAATGGCATGAATGATTTTATTTGTGATTAAACATATATTTCCTGAAGCGAACATATAATCCACAAGCGTCATCTAGGGTAGATAGTAACGTATTCCGTGTCATTGACCGGTATTCATAAAGGCGTACTTTCATCAATTTCACAGACAGCAATTAAAAAGAACAACCATTACACCTGGTCAAAAGGCTATAGCTTTAGAGCTCATGATGTACTTCATCTTGTAGTCATGGTAACATTACGACAGAGGTTTAGTGCCATTACTCGTTTAGGCAATATATACAGGGAGTGAAGAACAATATTTTGTCAGCGAGAAAACAGATACCCTATTTCTGTTCGGCCATAACCACGAGGTATTTGCAGATACACGATGAAGATTAGATTAATAGTCTTCATTTCTTCTCAAAATTCTTATCCGGCACGCTTTTAGCCAGTTTACGTTACCCGTGCATGCATACTATAATGCGTAACCCCCGGCGCTTATGTCCATTTGTATGAATTAGCTCATCCTCACGTGACGCAAATGTATTTGAAAATTCAGTTGTACTTTTAAACTGGAAAAATATTTTGTATTTGCTTGTATTGTTTGGTCTTCCTTGGCTTGCCTAATGGATTAATAAAGATGTCGCCTAATGGATACTGCACTGTGTTAGCAGGATTGTTTTTGTTTCTTTGTGAGGTGGGTGTAAAACCCTACGATGCATTTTGCCTTAAATGGCAAACATCCGAAACTTCATAGGATGTCACTGACTTGAACTGTGTTAGATTTGCTAGCAAATCTATAGTCCTTTCCTACAAATTACGCTGGGGTTGTCGTTCCCTGAAGCGAGGTATCCCCCCCCCCCCACCCCCCCCCCCAAAAAAAAATAGAGGATGTCCATTGGACGAAAACACAAACACGTAAGGATGTGGAATTCCTCATTTAACACACTGAATTATACACATTTTACTACAATTTTGTTAAGCATTTCATTACTAATTATGTATATTTGATACATCTAAACCTATTATTACTTTTGGCGGTTAACCGCCCGGAAGACAAAAGAAATCGTGTTTCACTTTTTGTTTATAATTATTAATATTATAAAGGTCCTATACGCGTATTTTCCGAGCTCTGTGTTATAAGTTATCTTTTAACATGTAAAGGGTACTACACATACGCCACTATAAAAATAATCAGCTGCGGCTTAACAATATTATTCATGTCTTGACGAGCCTATAACAACATTGCAGCGCGTTGAAATACATGAAGGACAGCGGGTCGTTCAGTTAGGTGTCTTGATTTGTTTAATCAGCGATATTGAAATGATGGTATCTCACATAATCTAATGGTGTTATGGCCCTATATCACAATCCATATGCAATATTGCACCAATCATCTCGAAAGCGGGGTAATGATTATCGTTTAAAATTATTTATAAAAAAAATAAAAAATTGAAGAAACCATTAAAACATTATAGTCGTTACAAAATAGTAGCACAAATAGTGGATCTAGTTTTACGTTATCGTTGTCTTTCAAATTTGCAAAATCAATTTGTTTATGGGTTGTTCTAGGACAGGCACTGTTTTTTTTCTTCAACTTGTGAAAATAAAATTACAGGACAACGATGGCTACTAAATAACACTGCTGGTGCTTCGGTCAATCCACCCTGTCCAATGAAGGAGAGAGAGAGAGAGAGAGAGAGAGAGAGAGAGTGAGAGAAGGAAGAAACGGATATAATTATAGACATGATGATAGACAAAAGGAATGAAAGCTTGAAGAGGGAGAAAGAGAGAGAGAGATACGGAAAGATAGAGAGGGCTGGGAGAGACAGACAGACAGACAGAAAGAGAGAGAGAGAGAGAGAGAAAGAGGAGTAGGCAATGTGTAAGTATAGGTACGATACAGTACAGATATATGTCATACAGGAAAGGCATATCCGACTCATTGTGATATACCACAAGGCCTCAGGGCTATAATTTTTATGCTGTCAGTTTATGTCCTCTTCCAAATCGTGGTAAATTCCATAATAATATAATAATATAATATAATTATTATATATAATTGTTTTTTAAAACAGGGAAGCCTCGTCAGCCTAGATACTTTTCTTTCTGACGACCCTGCTATTAATTATTATCCCATCGATCGCCATGTACACCTGGCTTGAGAGTGGCAAATGTCGGATGCAGCAATAATGATAAATCAAAATCGATTTTAGCAACTGTCCACCCAAAAAAGAATAATTGCTTGACATACACGTTTCGCTGCATCTTTTGCCAAATGACGTAAGTGCCGGGCAAAGGTTTTCGTATTGTGTAGATTGTTAAGCCACTTCTCAGTCAAATTTCCCTTTTCAGACCAATCTGAAACCTTGTGCCTGTGCGTTAGGCCATCGTAGCCTTCTTCAAGGAGATGTGAGTTGGTCTAGCGGCACATTCACTTGGTCAGCTCTCTGTCTTCGCCTACAAACTGGCTCAGGCGATCCCGGTTGGAAACTGAGTCACGCCTTTCGGATGGTGACGTTAAAGCCCGTTAAAGGTCGGTCCCCAGACGTAAATAATCATATCTGTTTATCAATTCAATTCATTTTGTTTTCCATTAAAATTCAAAGTAAACAATACATAACAAATGAACAGCAAAATCGGAAGGACCCCAGGATAATCAAAGCTTGTGAGAATAGGCCCTGTACAAAAATAGACAAACAAGCAAATCATAATAACAAATATTGTTAAACTTATCAAAACAAACATACACCCATGCACCCTCATTCTTTCACATGCACACGGATACAGAAAACGTCTGTAATAACCCAATTACACGCACACACAGGTTAGTTTTCAGTCACAAACCCTTGTTACTCATAAAGCATAAAGGTAAGTCTGAGCTAGAATACTATACATAGACTGTGGTACGTCCTGTACTGTAACTGCTCCTGACACAGCCAGAGATAGACAGAGTTGGGCTCAACTCGAGACTTTATGCAATTGTGTTCAAGTGTCCAATTAGAGTTTTTGTGCCTGCAGACTAGTTTCAGGTAGTTGCGTCTGTTACCTGTTGATTGCGTCTGGAGCTTTTATGTGCATTTATGGTTGAGTATCCTTGAATCGCGCATTGAAGTAACACCTAGTGTGCACATGGCTTTAAACGCCAATTTGTTACATTGGACGCAAGTCAATGTCCGTTGCACGCGGTGCGTCATTTCAATTGCGCTATCCTAATCAATGCGCTAGTAATTAAAGATAAAGACCAGTTTGGGTCATGTGAAAGAAACGTTGAGGAATCGATCAGAAAAGGTTGATCATCTAGCATATAAGTATTGGTGTGTATACTGCAAGGTTCTGGAATCATCAAAATGATAAGAAATTTGGCCCAGTCTTGGTAAAGTTACAAGCACTGTACACAGAAAGGTGTATATGGGACTACGCGACACGTGCGCGATATCTTTCCGGTCCGGATGATAATTTACCAAACATATCAATTAGTAGGCGGTTTCTCGGCAAAATTTGTATCATCACGTATTAGTCAAAACATATTCTTTCACTGATTGGTTCCATTTCATTTTTTGAGAGGGGGGCGTTTCCAAAACTGGTCTATACCTTTTAAGCACAGTGGTTTCACTGTTATGTTGTGATTTCACTGTTTGCACCAGTTCGTACGATATCAGTCTCACATGACACGTCAAAAGTCGATGACGCAATCTTGCGTCAGTTAGTAAATGACGCTTCGTGTGCAACAGGCATCAGATAAAAGGATGTGCAAGTTTAATTCATGACTATGCCTGTACAGATAGTTTAATTGAAACAGGGAGATGCACTTCGGCAATCTTCAGCAGTCGTACACCAAATCATAACTATAAGCTTTAATGTCATTAAGCAATACCTGAGGATTATTCAATTTCAAAGCGCTCATTTTGAACGATATCTTTTAAAAATATTATGTTGTGATCACATAAATGCTTGAAACTCCGATAAAGTGAGTAAGTCACAGAGGGTGGATTTAACTATGATCAAAAATCAATATAAAACCATGATGACAGCTTGCCAGTGAATTTGGAAAATATTATATAAATTCTATCACTAATTATTTCATAAACATACCCTCGATTATTTAGGAGCGCTAAAAACAAAAGCAAGTACCATAGCGCTTACACAATCATAGAATCAACTAACAAGTCCCTGGTAATACATAGACTCACAAAAAGGTACATCACATTATATTACTAAGGGGAGAAGTATTATTCTAGGGATATTTTTCTGTCACTTTCTTTTCCATTGTTACCATTAATGCATGAATAATGCTGTCATGTCGCAAAGAGGAAGAAAGAGGTGGAAGTATGGAGCCATACGAGATTTCAGGACTGGTAATCTATGTCTCGAGTAAGCACAGTGTAGGTGACAGCGGAGGTCGTGCAGTGGTTATCACGACTCATCCAATGTCCATGAATATACTCCCACATACACGTAATGCTCTCAATTCAATTATAATTATAGCACAAAACTTTAGTGTATTCTCTGTGGTTAACAGACAGAGGTCAATCTTTATTTACTTAAAATTGTAAAAGTACGCTCCCTGATAAAACAATGTGTTACTTTTGATTAAATACGTGAAACAAACCACAACCAACCATGAGGTTTGTCTCTATGTCAGATCATAAAAGAGTGGAGGCAAATAACTCAGCTCAAGTTGGGGCTTTGGATGACCGACATTTACCCACAATATCTCCATACTTCGCTAGATCCATTGACAGTTATAACCAATGAATGTATTGTCTGATAATAATACTTTAAAACAAGGACATTTCTTTTTTGTTTCCGTTTTGAGTCAAATCTAGCTACCCACGAAGGAGCAGGGCGGAAGTCAGTGACTAGCTAGGGCTACTGAGTTTATTTCCGAACTAAGGTATTTCCCACGACACAAATAAATAAAGAGAAGATAACTTTGATAGGTTGAACATCGTGGTATTTAAATGACTTCCGAGAGCAGAGTTTAAGGCTGTTTAATCTAAAAGTCAAGTGCATTTAATGCAATTAATATATATACAAATTGCTCGATATTCGCTCTTGATCTGAAACATCATAATGAAGCATCCACCAATGTTTAGAGGAGGTGTATGAAGAGGAGACCCCCCCCCCCCCCTCTCCCCTAAGTCAGTGGAAACAAGCTTTCGTAACCGACATTAAATACTTGGGGGCGGGGGCGCTCGACCTTATAATCATGGCTTATTCGAAATGTCGCAGTATTGTTCACCATGTGCAAAGACATTTAAGTCTCATTTTTTTCACCACATAAAACTTAGACACGTTTGGTAAAATGAGAACACACTTTCAAACCTGCCGTAAAATATCCCCAAACAGCAGTTTCATTCTTTGTTTCAAGAAATTTTTAAACATTTGCTATTTGTTTTCTTGATTATCTTTCAGAGTATAGTTGAAGAAACCAAAAGGTCTGTAACCTCTTCAAACCGACGTGGTCAGGGGCGACGCTTCCTGTGAGGGGGCGGCTGGAAAGGTGCTCCCAGATTTCCGAGGACCCCAAAAGTACCCTTTTTACTCTGAAAAGTACCCATTGTCCTTCTTAATAAGTGCCCCTTTCCCTTATAAGAAATGCTTCTTTCATCTCTCATGAGTGCACTTTTTAGGTATAGTAAATACCCCCTTTTCAGCTCTGATAAGTGCCCCTTTTACTTTGACAGGTGCCCCTTTTCCTTTCTGATGAGCGTCCTTTACCCTCTAGATAAATTACCGTTTTTCCTTTATTATAAGAGCTCCTTCTCTTTCTTGTGACCCTTTCAAATAAGTTTCCATATACTTTTGATGTGATTCTCCTTTGAAAAGTGCCAATTTTTACATATATTTCCCCCTATTGCTTACAAATTTACAGTCATCTAAAGCTAAAGATACCTATCTAGCTTCGAAGAATCGGAGCAGCTTTGTGTAGAAACAGGAACCCTTTTTTCTACCACCACAATGACAGGCAGTGGAGCCAATGGGTGCGCAATGCCCTAAATTTCATGAGAACGAATTGTGCTCCTTTAAACAATATAATTATAATCGTGCGCATTTTCAATGCTATCAAATGTCCCTAATATAGATCATTATAAGAAAAGTGCATTTACATTACCAAATGACATTCATGTTAAATAACGTGAGACATAATTACCACACGTGCTATGACAAGCAGGTGTTACTACCTCTCATCTCCCAAAAGTAACAGATTTCTCATAGTCGCAGCTTTTTTAAATATTTATGTGCCCCTAATATTAAGAGACGGAGAGAATGTTTCCTCAAATATACCCCAAAACATATTATTCAGACCACCACACACAACAGCAAAGTATGATGCTAATTAAGCAGTATATTGGACCATATGAAACATCTGGAAGATCATCCCTGATAATGTATTTAAGTAGGGCTTTATATACAATGTCTAAAAATAGTGAAATTTTTTGCTTTGAGGTTACCCTTTGTAGGTGATCAGGGCTTTCCCCCCATAAAGAGCCTCTTTTGCTGGCTCTGCATCATCAGTTATCCGTTTCATAAATTTGGGGAAATCGTAATTTTCTTTGTTTTAATAAAAAGTTCTGACTCACGATATCATGTTTGTGTCAAGCTCCGATGAGTACGTCTATTGATTCACTTTGTCCAAAATAAATAATCCTTCACATTCACGACTACGCTGAAGTTTCACACGCAATCTCTTTTAATTTATTTCTGATCATAATTATTTATCATTCATTCAGTGAGATCCCTGGAGCCCGATAACTTCTCTTTTAATCTCTAGTGGCAGAAACCTCTCCTTCAAACTGCAATTTCGTCTGAAGAATCACACCATCACGCGGCAATTCCACAATTTCGTTTCCAAGTTTGACAGAAATTATTTTAACGACTGTTTTTACTAGATTTTACTATAATATAGAGAATGGCTGTATTAGCAAGAACCCTCACCATGGGTGTATGTTTTTTTGCTGCTCTCGCGGCTTCTTGCTCTGCAGACGACAAAAGCGATCTGGCGTTCACCCCTGAACAGTTCGAGCAGATCATAGCAAACAAGGCTAGTTTCCTAGCAGACTTCGAGCTCGACCATGACTTCGCCTACACCAATAGCAAGCCTATCATCCCCTGGTACACTGCAGAGCAAGAACAGGTGATTCTGGATCGCTTTGGACCATACTTCGGCCAGATCCCAAGCGTGTCTCCACAGTTGACACCCTGGTCTTGGCCTTACGCTGCTAAAGGCCCGTTTTATTTTCGTGTCTGCCCAGCAAGAAGGGTCCGGAAAGTCCTCGTCACTGCAATAACCGTAGGCGATGAACCGTGTGCCGTTGTACAGGTAGTAGTCTCGATAATTTCCAAGAGGCGGGGAGGAAAGGCAAGGAAGGGAGGGACGTGCAAGGAAGGTAGGGGCATATAAATCAGTCGAATGGGGGGGGGGGGACTGAGGTAAAATGTTCTATTCCATCTACCCTCTAATAGCCCATGGATTGGATTATTATCGATTATTGTTTGCATTACTCTATTCTATAGCTCTATCCCCTAATACAAAATAATAAACAGTTTAGGTGTTTCTCAATTAACTTGTGTTTCTGAATCGTTTTGTCTACATTTTTCTCCTCCCCTCCCTCCTCCTCCTCCTCCTCCTTCTTCTTCTTCTTCTTCTTCTTCTTCTTCTTCCTTCCTTTTCTTCTCCTCCTCCTCCTCCTCCTCCTCCTCCTCCTCCTCCTTCTTCTTCTTCTACTTCTTCTTCTCCTTCTTTTTCTTCTCCTCCTTCTTTTTCTTCTCCTTTTTCTTCTCCTCCTCCTCCTCCTCCTCCACCTTCTTCTTCTTCTTCTTCTCCTTCTTTTTCTTCTCCTCCTCCTCCTCCTCCTCTTTCTTCTCCTCCACCTCCTCCTCCTTCTACTCCTTCTACTCCTTTTTCTCTTTCTCGTCCTTCGCATCCTTCCCTTCCTTCTCCTCTTTTTTCCCTCCAGTTCCCCGATGTTAAACAGTGGGTTATATGGGAGGAGTGTAATTTCCCCACGTCTCCCCACGCCCATGGAGTCCGCTGTATGCCCACCGTACGAACCGTTCCTATGGTAGTCGTGTGCCTTGGTCCATCACTATCATATGATGACATCACCGTACAGAATATCAAGATCAAGGCATGCACTGGCCACGTCGTAAGGTCAGGTAAGTGGCCAGATGATCCGAGCGAAGAAGATCAGAGCGGACCAGATCCGATCGGACCAGGTCAGATGCAGGAAGACCAGAGCGGACCAAATTTTCACTAGCTTATAAGAAATACTGTCATTTGTCACTGGTGACAAGTTTTGTGAAATGGGGCCCAGATTCAACTTCATGTTTAGCAAAGAAAGATATAGGCCTCTGACTCTTCCTTTGTTAAACTCGGCTTTGAAGGAGGCTAAAGCAGAGCGTCGAGTTAAAAATGTTAGAGAATACAGCGAATATTGTTTATATATAGTAATCAGAATTTTAAATGTTTTCTGTTTTAATAGTAGAAATTTGTTGGAATTGCTCTCTAAAGATCAACTCAAACCACTACATTGGAGTAGATTCTTCTCTGCTTTTGAGAAGAAATAACTGTTTAACACCACTTAACAAGCAACCCTAACTTGCCTCCTAAAAGAATGGATTTCTAAACTTTGTTGCATTTAGTATAAGAGTATACATTTTTGTTTAGTTGCGTACTTTCATTAATCTTATGTTGCTGTTTGGCTCTCTATCAATAGAAGTGATTTATTGACTAGTTGTATAATCATTTATTATAGTCATAATTATGTGATGTATAAATTAAGAGACTTTATGATTACTTTGTATCACTGGTATAATGGAAATAATGATTAGATAACTAAGATGTTAGGATTAAGTGGTTATTTGACTATTCACTTCATGTCTTGGTAGACTATAGTTGCTATAAACGAATGGCTGTATGCCTTGTTACAATGATAAGTAGCCTATGTGATATATAAACTAAAAGACTTTTTGATTACTTTACGTAATGGTAATGGGAAATAATAATTACATGACTAAGATAATCAGACTAGTAGTTATTTGACTAATCTCGCTAATAGTACTTATAAACGCTCGATAATAGCAACTCTAGTCAAGCATACGCATGCTTGACTAAAGCTGCTATTATCGAAATAAATGCCTTAAAAGGGAAATATATTTGGCCTTTGTAATTCTTCAACTTAAATCATACATGATATCAAAATTATTATGTAAATAAATAAAGTTAGTTACAGTAATTTGTTGTCTACCTATTTATTTTTAAGTGAGCAGAATCATAATGAATTCTGATCTATTTCGCAGAATCTTAAGAGCGTTTCACTAATATTGAGGAATATTTAACTGGCACATAGCAGTTCATTAAATTGTATTGATATACTAGTATCAAACAACTTATCCTTACAATATTTGCCAATTATCATATTATAGCCTTTCGTTCGTAGTCAGCTAGCATCGTTTTTCGATTAAACATGGAGCCCGTCAATGCAAATACTCTTTGTATTTGGCCACAAAATCAGCACACTCTTTCACTAACAATGTATGCATTGTTACCACCTGAATATCGGAAAACTTTGGGGAATATCCTCTCTTTTCTCTGTTTTCACTCTCAATCTCTCTCTCTCTCCCCCCTTTCTCTCTGCCTCTCTCTCCCACTCTCACATACCATTCGCTATGATCTTTAATTCTCTTCTATATATTTACATCTGCCCTGTCCCCTTCTCTCTCTCTCCCTCTCTCTCTCTCCCTCTCTCTCTCTCTCTCTCTCTCTCTTTGTAGAGGTGTCGTGGACGAGTGGATATGTCACCGGACTGTGGATCACAAAGTCCGCGGTTCAAGTCCTACCGCGGCACTAATGTCCTTTGGCAAGATATTGACCTACATTTGCCACTCTCCACCCAGGTGTTAAATAGGTACCCGATAGGATGCGAAAGCTAATGTGCTTAGATTAACAAGTATGCGCTTGTAAAAAATGGCGCCTGGCTGGAATGCTCCCCAGGGAGTGGAGAATGTGCATACATCGTGTGCGGGTAAGCCTGAATCCGATGACCGGGGTAATAATATTTATATATATCTGTAAAGCGCTTTGAGAGGGCTTCGGTCCTGAAAAGCGCTATATAAGAACTAGCTATTATTATTATCATTTTGTCGTTCTCTGTCTCTCTCCCTTCTCTCTCCCTGTCTGTCTCTCTTGCTCTCTCTCTCTCTCTCTCTCTCTACCCCCCCCCCCCCCTCTCTCTCTCTCTCTCTCTCAATTCCCATTTCCCTTTTTGCGTACGTTTCTCAGCGTTTTCATTCATATTATGTTATTCATTTTAGTGAGGAAAAACATACACAAAAAAAGCATCACTCTTCAAATGCACTGTGTCGACCAAACTTGTTACGCCCCATGTTTGTGTAGTCTCATATCGACATTTTCCCATGCACAGTGCACGTGTCCTCTAGCAAATACTAATTTCATTTCTTTTCTCTATGGTGCTTCCGATACATCATAATATACACCAGTTCTTATATGCTATTTATATTTATACAACTCACTCCTAGATCCCAATCAAACGATTGGTCACGCGCGGTAACGTGTGGTTCATTTACTGAGACTATTTTTTTAAAATATAACTATATATCTCTATATATTTATATATAACTATATTAATTCAAATCAGTCAATCAATTGTGTATTACATCTAGCGTTGTGAATTGATTTTTTTTAAATGAAACTTTCACTCTGCATCTCGTCGGACATTGTTCATCGAAGCAGTTTCAATCTATATACAGTGCGTCCCTGAAAAAAATGATCGATGTTTGATCATTACTTAATCACAATTATAATTAATAAATGACACATATTTGTATAGCTTAGATCCTCCTCTTTCATTTGATGCAACATATTTCACGCATGAGTGATTTAAAACAATTTGGAGAAAGAGTACAAAAAGTCATTTTGCGAACGGCATCTGTATTTCAAAGAGAAAATCACATTTCTAGAAAGTTCATTTTTTGCCCTTTCATAGGACACCTGAATCAGGAAAAACGTCTGCGTGTGCGTGTGCGTGTGTGTGGTGATGCGTGTGTTTGTGTTTGTGTGCTTGTGTGTGTGTTTGTGCGTATGTGTGTGTGCGTTTGTGTGTGTGCGTGTCTGTGTGTCTGTGTGTCTGCCTGTCTTTGTTCAATGCACTGTTTTATTCATCACCCATTACAGCGTTGGTCACATCCCACCGTGCGTGTTTTTAGTCCGTACGGTTTTTGGGGAGGCCACGGCCGCCACGTTTTTCTGAAAACGTAGGGAGGGAGTGGCAAAGGCAGGGAGGGAGTACCGGCAACGCGCGTCACACGCACTGTGTAAGTACGTGGCCCGCACGCCACGCCTGGCCGTGAACGGTTGCGTGCATCGTACGTTGCGCACGTGGTAAGTGCGTTGTACGTGCTTACAACGTGCTTACAACGTACGGTCTCCGTGCGGTTGCCACGTGATCGTACGGAGGCCGTACTTACAAGTGCTGCTCACGCACGGTGTCCTTGCTCACTCGCATGTTGTAAGTGTGTGCACGTGCGATGAACTCGGTGTTTATATAGGACGACATTCCGATGTTCTCCAGAAGTCCCAGCTGTTGCTGCCTCAAGATGCCGCCCATTCCACCGAAGAGACTATATACTGCATACATCAGTGCGAACAACGTGCGTTGTAAGTGCTTACTCGGTACGGTCCACGTGAGTTCTGCGTGCTCATTTGATAGCTGAACTGGGGAAGTGGCGAGTAAGCACGGACCACGCACTTACCACGTGCGCCTTTAAAAGACGCACGGAGTCAGTGCGTTGTGCGCTCGTTGGCAGTACCGGACACGCACGTCACACGCACTGGGGTGAATCGGTAGCTCGAACGCAGCCCGAACGCAGCGAAAGTTCCTCGTGCACTAAAAGTGCTACGGTGTGTCTGCGTGCTGCCAAATCCGTACGGAGGCGGTACTCAACACGTACGGATACCCAAATTTTGCCCACGTTTTTGCACGTAGACAGCACGCACTTGCAAGTACGGCGGGATGTGACCACCGCATTATAAGTTGGCGCAAGTGAAATCTGGCATTCTTGTAAAGATTATCTGATGTTCAGTGATGCGTGAACGGATTCAAATGAAAAAGGTACCTAAATGTACTGGGAGGATAACTCTATCAAGACATATCATTAAATCCCTAATTAAATATTCATACTTCAAACAATACAACTTTTAAAAAGTGGGACATTCTTTCTGTCTCACCCTGTACATCCACCAGTCTTGCATTTTTATTATATGTGACATTGATGAATGCATAGTGATTCGGAGGTTTTCGAACGGAGCTCGTCAATTCAGCTGTACAGTTGAATCAAAGCCTCGGTCACAAATACCGTTACGGGCTGCTACGAACGCCGTACGAACGATTTTTAGACCATTTCGTAAGATCTACTTATCTACTTAAGAAGGCCGTATGAAACAAGCGTTCGTAGACCGTTCGTAGACCGTTCGTAAGTTCGAAGATTGGTCGATGGTATTGTCCAAGATTTTGTTCAACCTCGTACGAAACCCTCCCTTCCTAAGGCAGCCGCACGAACGTCGTAATAACATCGTAAGAACTACGCAAGATCTTTGTACATTTCGTAGGGTCGCGAGACCATTCTAGAAGCCTTAAAATTCTTACGATGATCGTAAGAACGTCTTAAGTTGTTCATAGAAGGCTCTTACGGCGTTCGTAATAGCGCCTTACGAACGGAGATTCGTATGGCCTTCGTTCTAACGACTCTTGGCGTTCGTAAGACATTCGTAAGGTGCTCGTAAGGTGTACGTACATAATTTATGCAATATGTACAGCGCTTATTTCCAACACGACAAAATGTCCCCAAAATCGTAACATCTTCTTACGAATGACTTGAGAATGCTGTCAATTATACGTACGACCATCTTGCGAGAACAAAAACTCGTAAGATGGCCGTAAGACTGACGTAAGAAGAACTCTTACGAAAAATTAAAAGGCGTTCGTACGAACTCCTTAAGAAGGACTTGAGACAGACGTAAGAAACTATGCCCCATCTACGAATCTCTATACGAACTTTGGAATTCGTACGAACAGGGAGATTCGTACGAACCTTTGTGACCGTAGCTTTAACACTCTTGATATGACATGATATATTACATTGTTATGTTCACCATCACTCTGACTCTTACATGCATAATTGCACAGCGCGTATCCTTCAGGGCTTCCACCGTCAATTCTGCACGCTTTTTCAGTCGTATTTTTGTCGCTTTCGTGTACATGTTCTGGCACATATATATTTGTTCTTTAAAGCTAGGGGGAGGGTTTTTCATCAAGCCTTAAAATTGATCTTAAAAATCGAAATCAATTTTAGATGATGATTCCCCTCCCCCCCCCCCCTAGAATTCTTCAGTGGATGTTGAGGGGGAGGGGGCATCAGTGGCGGATCCAGTGGGAAATGGGGGGGGGGTGTAAAAACACGTTAATATTACCTTTTTTTGGGGGTGGCAACAAGCACAATGTTATATTGCTTGACAAATATTTTAGACATGCTGATGACCCCTTTGTATAATCTAATGACTCGTTTCTTTTGCAATTGCATTTGTTGTTGCTGTTGTCGTTTTTTCATTTTCCCGACTTATGCGTTGGTCACAACTCATCGTGCGTGTTTTTAGTCCGTACGGTTTTGGGGGAGGCCACGGCCGCCATGTTTTTCTGAAAGCGTAGGGAGGGAGTGGCGAAGACAGGGAGGGAGTACCGGAAACGCACATCACACGCACGTTGTAAGTACGTGGCCCGCACGCCACGCCTGGCCGTGAGCGGTTGCGTGCATTGTACGTTGCGCACGTGGTAAGTGCGTTGAACCTGCTTACAACTTGCTTACAACGTACGGTCTCCGTGCGGTTGCCACGTTATCGTACGGAGACGTGCTGCTCACGTACGGTGTCCTTACTCACTCGCACGTTGTAAGTGTGTGCACGTGCGATGAACTCGGTGAGTTTTTCCGCTCGATGTCGGGGTATATATAGGACGACGTTCCGATGTTCTCCAGAAGTCCCAGCTGTTGCTGCTTCAAGATGCCGCCCATTCCACTGCCGAGACTATATACTGCTTACATCAGTGCGCACAACATGCGTTGTAAGTGCTTACTCGGTACGGTCAACGTGAGTTCCGTGTGTTCATTGGACAGTTGAACTGGGGAAGTGGCGAGTAAGCACGGACCACGCACTTATCACGTGCTAAGTGCTCCTTTAAAAGACGCACGGAGTCAGTGCGTTGTGCGCTCGTTGGTAGTACCGGGCACGCACGTCACACGCACTGGGGGGTGAATCGATAACCCGACCGCAGCCCGAACGCAGCGAAAGTTCCTCGTGCACTAAGAATGCTACGGTGTGTCTGCGTGCTCCCAAATCCGTACGGAGGCGGTACTCACCACGTACGGATACCCAAATTTTGCCCACGTTTATTCACGTAGACAGCACGCACTTGCAAGTACGGCGGGATGTGACCACCGCATAAGTTATCGAATATTACGACGCGCACAGTGCCTCCCCCACCTCCGTAAAAACCATCCTGGATCCGCCAACAAGAATATCACCGTTATGTAACATACCTCTTATCCTCCAGGTCCTCAACGAAAACTGATATCCACAAGACAATTTAAATTTCAAGAAAAAAAAGAGTATTTTATTGGTGTTACACGTCAAATGTAAAATCTACTACAACTCATTAAGACAACCTAAGGATTTAATGCAATCTCGGCTGCATAATACATGAACACTTCTTATCAAATACTTTTGAGTATCAATAATGATCCTTTAAAGGTAATATGTCCCAATTGCAGCCAACATCAAATTCTGTTGGATTTTTGCAGGAATTATGAACATGTCACGAAACTATGTCGTATATGTGAAATTTAAACGTTAGCATTGTCCTAATATTCAAATAAATGCAAGGAAACATTCATAAGAGCGAATTGTGCCCCTTGAAAATACATAATCGTGCTCGTTTCCAATGCTATCAACTTTCACTTAGCTATTAGAAGAAGAGTGCCCTTTTTTTACACTAAAACGTTTGCCCCTTTAAACCACAATAACATATTGTATTCAAGTGCTAAAAGACGCGTCTGCTATTAAACCTATCAACCTTTAAACCCAATGCCATTTTGAACTTCACAGAATGCCAAGGTTATCAATTGACCTTTTTCAAGAATATAAAGGTTTAGACAACGTAGGAGTTTTCAAACTCAAGGCAACTGCATTTACATTACCAAATGACAATTATGTTAACTAAACTGAGACATATTTACCATACGTGCTATGACAATAAGGTGTTATCGCCCCTCATCTGCCCAGAAAAATATATTTATCATAGCCACAGCCTTTTTGATATGTGCCCCAATATAAAAAGACGGAGAGAGTCTGTTCTCAAATATACCCACAAACATATTATCTAGACCACCACACACAACAACAAAGTATGATGCTGATGCAGTATCTTGGACCACGTGACATCTTGAAGATAATCCCTGTTAATTTAGTAATTACAATGTAGGGGTATTTGAACAATGTCTACAAAATTGTAAATTTTCGTGTTGAGGTTACCCTTTGTGCCCCAGACGTGGTCGCGCAACGTTCATGCATCATTAGTTATCTGTTTCATGACATTTTGAGAAAACCGTATTTTCTATATAAAAAAATAATAAAAATTCTTACCCTCACGATATCATAATTATTTGTGTCAAGCTCCGATGATTATGTCAAATTGATTATCATTGTCCAAAATTTATAATCCTTCTCATTCACGACTACTCTGAATTTTTACACGCAATCTCTTTCATTTCATTTCTGATCATATTTACCAATTCATTCAGTGATATCCCTGGAGCCCGATAGCTTCTCTTTCAATATCACTAGTGACAGAAACTTTTTCTTCAAACTGCGTTTGTTTGAAGATCATACCATCACGCGAGCATTCCAACATTTCATTTCAAAGTTCAAATGAAATTATCTTAACGACTAGGCTATTTTACTAGATTTGACTATAATATCGAGAATGGCTGCATTTGCTAAAACCCTCACCATGGGTGTATGTTTTGTTGCTGCTCTCGCGGCTTCTTGCTCTGCAGAGGATGAGTGCATGTACGACAAAAGTGATCTGGCGTTCGCCCCTGAACAGTTCGAGCAGTTTAAAGCAAACGAGGCTAGTTTCCTAGCAGACTTCGAGGCCAACCATGACTTCGCCTATGTTAATAGCATATCTATCATCACCGGGTACACTGCAAAGCAAAAACAGGTGATTCTGTATCGCTTTGGACCATACTTCAAGGAGCCAGGCGCGTCACCACAGTTGACACCCTGGCCTTCGCCTTCCGCTGCTAAAGGCTCGCTACATGTTCGTGTCTGCCCGGCCGTAAGGGTCCGGAAAGTCCTCTACACTGCAATAAACGCAGACGATCAACCGGTCGCCGTTGTACAGGTAGTAGTCTCGATAATTTCCAAGAGGTGGAGGGAGGAGAGGCAAGGGAGGGTGGGGGGGGGGTGTTACAAAGTGAATATAATTAATCGAGCGGGGACTGACGAAGGGGAGTATTGGTAAAATGTTCTATCCCATTTATTCTTATCAGGAGCAAGGGCCTCCAATGCACAATGGGTTTGCTACTGACTCAATTGTTTTCTACCCCTCCTCCTCCTTCTACCCCGCCCCCCCCCCCACTCAGTGTTATTTAGGGAACGCATATGCGTGTTCCCTCCTTTTGAAAACACCCTCTAAGTCTGGTGTGTAAAGTCAATTTTGTGTATGTATGAGACGGACTTTGGTGCGTGGACTTTGGTGCGTGAAAAGTACCCCTTTACCGGACATTTTGGTAACACGCATGCGGTCATTTCGACCACGAAGTGGGGGGGGGGGGGGGGCCTTCTACTCAGTTTATGATGTAATCAAGTTAGAATATGTTGACTGATGTACTATTACCAGTCTCTTTTTTTATGTAACAGATTATATAGTGCTGTGTGTGGTTTTGAATAAAATGAACTTAACTGAGCTGAACTCATTCGCGTTCTTCCCTCCCCTTCTCCTCTTTTCCCCTCCAGTTCGGCGATGTTAACCAGTGGGTTATATGGGAGGAGTGTAGTTTCTTGCAGTCTCCCCACGCCCCTGGAGTCCGCTGTATGCCCACCGTACGAACCGTTCCTATGGTAGTCATTCGGTTACCCTTTTCTTCATTCGATGACATCACCGTACAGAATATCCAGATCAAGGCATGCACTGGCCACGTAAGCTCAGGTGTGCGGCCAGCTGATTCGAGCGAAGAATATTCGAGCGAAGAAGATCCGAGCGAAGAAGATCCGAGCGGACCAGACCAGAGCAAACCATACCAGAGCGGACCAGATCAGAGCGGACCAAATTTTCACTAGCTTATAACCAATACCGTCATTTGTCACTGGTGACAAGTTTTGTGGAATGGGGCCCAGATTCAACATCATGTTTAGCAAAGAAAGATATAGGCCTTTGACTCTTCCTTTGTTAAACCGGCTTTGAAGGAGGCTTAAGCAGAGCGTCGGGTTAAAAATTTAGTAGAATACGGCGAACATGTCTATGTGATTTATAGTAATAAAAACAAAATTGTCTAGTAGAATTTTTTTAGAATTGCTCTCAAAAGATCAGCACAAACCACTTCGTTGGAGAAGATTCTTCTCTGCTTTTGAGAAGGAATAACTGTTCAAAATCACTAACCAAGTAACCCCTAACTTGCCTCCTAAAAGAATTGATTTCTAAACTTTGTTGCGTTTCATTTAGAATACAAAGTTTTGGTAGTTAGGTAGTTTCATTAATTTTATGTTGCTATTTGACTCTCTATCAATAGAAGCGATTTATTGACTAGTTATATAATCATTTATTATAATCATAATTATGGGATGTATAAATTAAGAGACTGTTTGATTACTTTGTATCACTGGTATAATGGGAAATATTAATTAGCTGACTAAGATGTTAGGATAAAGTGGTTATTTGACAAATCTCGCTAATAGTACGTATAACGCTCGATAATAGCACCTCTAGACAAGCATACGCATGCTCGACAACAGCTGCTATTATTGAAATGAATAAATATACTAGGCCTATGTAATTCTTCAACTAAAATCATATAGGATATCAAAAATTATTATCTAAATAAATAAAAATTTGTTACAGTAATTTGTTGTCTGCCTAATTATTTTTAAGTGAGCAGAATCATAATGAGTTCTGATCTATTTCGCAGAATCTTAAGAGCGTTTCACCAATATTGAGAAATATTTAACTGCTACATAGCAGATCATTTGATTTTAGTGATATACTAGTATTAAACAACTTATCCTTACAATATCTGCCCATTATCATGTTATAGCCTTTCGTTCGTAGGCCTAGTCAGCTAGCATCGTTGTTCGATTAAACATGGAGCTCGTCAAAGCAAATACACCTGAATATCAGAAAACTTTGGGGAATACCCTCTCTTTTTCTGTTTTCACACACACACTCTCTCTCTCTCTCTCTCTCTCTATTTCTGTTTCTCTTCCTTCTCAGTCTCTCTCTCTCTCTCTTTGCCTGGCTGTCTCTTTCTCTCTCTCTCTCTCTCTCTCTCTCTACAGTGCGTACCAGAAAAAAACGAAACCAAGAATTATCGATGTCTTATCATAACTTAATCACAATTATAATTAATAAATGACACATATTTGTCAAGCTTAGATCCTCTTCTTTCATTTGATGCAACTCATATAATGCATATTTCACGCATGAGTAATTACAACCAATTTGAAGAGTGGGTAACGAAAAGTCATTCGGTGGACGGTATCGGAATTTCAGAGAGAACAACAAAATCACATTTCTAGAAAGTTTATTTTCTGCCCTATCATATGACACCTCAATCAGGAAAAATGAGACAGGAATAACAAAGTTCTGTTTGTTTAAAGTAATGCTTGCATTTCCGTAATTTGATTAAACGAATTCGTTTCCACTGGCTGCCTGCCGTAGCAACAAACAGAGTTGACAAAAAAACTTAACTCCGTTTCGTTGACGATCAGCCATGCACAAAGAAGACGAAAGATGAAAGAGGAGGATCTAAGCTTTACAAATAATTATGTGTCGTTTATTAATTATAATTGTGATTAAATTATGATAAAACATCGATAATTCTCGGTTTCGTTTTTTCTGGGACGCACTGTATATATATAAAAAAAACTATATCAATTCAAATCAATCAATCAATTGTGTATTCCATCTAGCGTTGTGAATTGATTTTAAATACAATTTTCACTCTGCATCTCGTCGGACATTGTTCATCGGAGCATTTTTAATATATATACAGTGCTTTTCAAAAGAAGTGTGCTCAACTTTGGTAGCTCCTAATTAAACGATCATAACAAATATGACTTTGTAATCTATTTAATGGTGAAGAGTACCTTTTTTTCCGTATAATGATACCCTATTTTAATATTTCTGCCAAGGATGACTGATCACAAGGGCCATTGAAACTTTGTTGTCAAAATCGCCTTGTACCAAGTATGGGCTGATGGGACGTATATGTGGGTCAGGTCATCTGCATGTGTTTAAAATGATGCAATGTATCTAGGCTTTCACAGAACCTTCTTGTTTCAATTCATAGGATAACCTTTAATTATTTTGAACAGCCTATACACTAACTTCTTGTCTCATGATATTTAAGTTCTCTCTGCTCACTTGTCCGCTGTGCCATTTCACACGAAAAGGAGCATATAAGGTGTTCATCTCGAATGGCAAACTCAAATGGTACTAAACCCAAATGCAAAAAAGAACACATAATTATGACATTACATTGTAATACATGAATATTCTTTTTCGGTGTGTGTGATTATGTTATACTTATACTTTATGTTACCATTTCAAATTGTTTATGACTATGTCATTATTTGATGTATCACTCTTAGGCAAGGGTGTCGATTTGTATCCGTGGTTGGGGGGGGGGGGGTGATAGGTGCCAAAATATTTTCGGCAATGGATCAAAGCAACCAAGAGATAGAAGCGTTTGGCAGTTTGCACCCCCTCCCCAAGCGCGTAGCCAGGATTTCATTTTAGGGGAGCGGTAGTGAGCACGCAAAGCGCGTTCCCTATGGGGTTGGGTGCAGGGAGGGGGAGTTTTCCCCCTCCCCCGCGAAGCGCGGAAGTTTGACGTTTTATTAAATTATTAGAGAAAGAAGACGATTCGATGTACCATTCTCGACTCTTAATCCTTGTCTGAATTCAGTTTCCCCGCCCCGCGCGAAGCGCGGAAGCTTTCTCATTGTCTCCTATCTCATCACAAATTCGTCACAGAGTTCATCTACGTTTACACTGTCCAGGATTGTCTGATGTGCATTGCAGATTGCTACTTTTGCGCTCACGCGCTCAACATTTAGCTCGTTGCTTTTTAACGCTGCATCTTTGCATTTGGCGCACTGTTGCTGTTGATTGAACAAATTGAATAAATTCATCAATTCCTGATGAAGCCGTATGAGCGAGAATTTAATTTATTATTGTCTCATATACGGTTGTCTCATTTACTTGGTTGAAAATGAGATAGCAAAATGTGAATATTGATGGTCATCTTGCGAGTAATAACCATTAACTACTCTAATCGGGCTCTCATCATTAACTTTTCTCTTCTTTTTTGTTGTTGTTGATGGTGAATTATTGGGGGGGGGGATGATTCTACAGGCCATCCCCCACCTCAAATATTGGGGGGATATATCCCCCCATCCCCCCCCCCCCCGGGATCGACACCCATGACCTTTTCAGGCCGGCCGTCTGATGACGGGTGTGATTTTTTTAATAAAGAAATAATCTAAACTAAACCAAACTATGATAATAATCATCAAAGAAGTAGATTGTAAATCATTATAACGAAGAGAACATTGTGCTTGTAATGAGCGGGGTTTAGTCCAGTTTGAGTTGATATAAACCCCTTTTCTTTTCACCTGCCTAATAGTCAATGTAAATAAGAGAGCAATTGCTAAAACACGCATAGCGCCATGACTTTTGACCCACATTCATTGCTTCAGCCCCAAAACTCTCAGCCTTTACACCCACAGCTAAAATTCATCGTATCTAGAGATGATTAGTATAAACGTGTTTAACTCAACAGTTTTAAACATGTTTATAGAAAAAATTTCCCTGTGTGAACATCGTTTATACGATGTTGGGATAGATACGAAGTCGCGATTCATACGCCCCTAAAAGCAGGCTGCAGATACGAAGTTCGTATCTAGAGAGCTTGGCATTTTGTGTGTGAAAGGTTATTCGTGTTTAAACGTGGTTCAGACGTGTTTAAAGTGGATAGAGCGTGCGCTTTGATTGATATTATTATGTTCTTATAAAAGACCAGTTGGAGAGCTTTGATTGAACTAATAAGTTGTATAGCTTTATTGAGGCTCTATGTCAGTCAGACATCTTTGTAGGCATCTCATGTACAAGTACTCATTGTTTCATAACATGACCTGGCATGAGTCATGGGTTGCAGGTCATTCTATATTTAGTTATACATGGTAGTCTGTATTTGCAGACTCTGTTAAACTACATGTAGCTATCACTACACCTCCCTTCTTTAAAAGAGGTTTACATATGCATATATAAAACTTCTTAAACTGTATACAGAGTGACAGGGTGGACTACCTGTACACTCGCGACTGTACTAGGGCATTATTCTGTCCCTTAAAGCTGGAGTACTGTCACTTTCAAATATATAACTTATTACGCGACAGTCCATATCTTTCAAGGTTGCGATTCGCGAAACTGGAATTCTCCGTTGAGGTTGAGTGATATCTGTTGATTTTTGTAATCAAAGTGACTGATTAAATCGGTTATATTTTAAATTATAACATGCAAATATATATGTCATGCTCATGCAATCCTGTAGTTATGTTTTAAAGTCCAAGTTGAACTCTGTAACTATAAACTATTTACAAAACGCGAAAGTCTTTCTCTGTAGTTCGCTTTCATTTATTTACAAGTTCAAGCGATCTGGCGGTTTAATAACTCGTCCGCTTCTGGTTCTGGTTGATGACGTAGTTGAGCTTTCTTCAGATGCTGGTTGCTCTGTAGCTTCTGCAGTGTCATCTAGCTCGAAGTCATCCTGTGTTGGTAGTGGAATAGACTCGGCTTGTTGTTGAAGTGGGACTGGCCTGAGGTGACGTCTGTTTCTGCGACGCATCTCTCCTGTTTCTGTCTCGATCTGATATGATCTGTTTCGATCCTGGACAGACCTGACAGTACCACGTTTCGACCAGGTGTTGGTTTTCATGTCTTGGAGTATCACATGATCTCCAGGCTTTAGCTTTGACAAGTCTCGAGCATGTTTGTCGAATCGCTCTTTTTGCTTCACCTTATGATCCTCCTTTCTTCCCTCACTGATCGAGTATTGACCTGTTGGATGTCGAGTAAACTGTCAAGCATGGGAGATTTGATCGAAGTCGACGATTGTAGAGGAGTTCTGCGGAGACTTTCCGCATGATAGTGGTGAACTGCGATAGACTTGGAGAGCTCTGTGGATATCCTGTCCACTGTGCTGTGACTTCAATATGAGTTTTTTACAATCTTCACAGCATTCTCTGCGAGGCCATTGGATTGCGGATAATATGGACTCGATGTAGTATGGTGAAAATCCCATTCTTTTGCAACAATTACTTTAAGCTCAACTATTAACTTTCACTGAGTTATTCTGTATGTTCATGTCCCATATATGTCACGCTTATACTGCCCGTTATATACTGGAACTGGCCCGGCACAAAACTATGCACTCCAATCCATACAACGACAGCGCTAACTATTATGGACATAACTACATTCACTGGACATCAGGCGCGTACGCAGGATTTTTTCAAGGGGGGGGTTTTAACATTTATAAATCGGTCCGAAAATTTCGCAACGACTCAGCCAGCCGCTGAATAAGCGGGGGGGGGGGTCCCAAAAAAATCCCAAAAAATCGCAACGACTCAGCCGACCGCTGAATAAGCGGGGGGGGGGGGGGGGGGGGGGGGGGGGGGGGGGGGGGGGGGGGGGGGGGGGGGGGGGGGGGTAAGAGGACACTTTTTTTTTTTTTTTTTTGGTCTCGAAATTTGGAAAATTGGACATTTTGCTCCGTTGGGGGGGGGTTTAAGGTCACCTTTTTTAGGTCGGCCATGGGGAATAATTTTTTTTTTTTTTTTTTTTTTTTTAAACAATTAAAAAAAAAAAAAAAAAAAAAAAAAAAAAAAATCCAAAAGGGGGGGGGTTTAGGTTTTTTTTAGGGGGGGTCCCAAAAAAATCCCAAAAAAATCGCAACGACTCAGCCGACCGCTGAATAAGCGGGGGGGGGGGGGGGGGGGGGAGGGTGGGGGGGGGGGGGGGGGGGGGTGAGAGGACACTTTTTTTTTTTTTTTTTGGTCTCGAAATTTGGAAATTTGACATTTTGCTCCGTTGGGGGGGGGGGTAAGGTCACCTTTTTTAGGTCGGCCATGGGAATAATTTTTTTTTTTTTTTTTTTTTTTAATAATAAAAAAAAAAAAAAAAAAAAAAAAAAAAAAAATCCAAAAGGGGGGGGGGGGTTTTTTAGGTTTTTTTTAGGGGGGTTTACACACAAAAAATTTCCCAAAGGGGGGGGTAAACCCCCCAACCCCCCCCCCCCCCTGCGTACGCGCCTGCTGGACATACACTTAGACTCTAAGCCCTCCCATCCATCTCTCACATCACAAAGAATTGGATTGAACTGGCCTGATTTCAATGATTCCTCCATATATATACTGTAGGCTGGGTTGCTCAGCACAAACACTGGCTGCTATTCTGACACCATATTATCCCACTTCTGACACCATATATGTTCTTATAAAAGACCAGTTGGAGAGCTTTGATTGAACTAATAAGTTGTATAGCTTTATTGAGGCTCTATGTCAGTCAGACATCTTTGTAGGCATCTCATGTACAAGTATTCATTGTTTCATAACATGACCTGGCATGAGTCATGGGTTGCAGGTCATTCTATATTTAGTTATACATGCTAGTCTGTATTTGCAGACTCTGTTAAACTACATGTAGCTATCACTACAGATATGACATGACCTTCAATGCGCAATGGCATATACTGCGCATTTTACGAGCAGTAGTTAATCACGAAACGATTAAACGATCGCACCGAAATTTCTGTGTGTGAATGATGTTGTATGTTCAGGTGATTAGTTTAAAGCCCTTTAAACTAATCATGTTTATAGAATTTTAGCTGTGTGTGAAAAGGCTGTTGGTGCAAAAAGCCTGCTGCTCAGTCATCCATGGTAGCACAATATAACTGTTTAGTTAAAAGCTACCAAAGTTTTTATTGATACGCACTAACCCAAATAGGTGTGATAATAGACTTTGCTTTTGTTTATACATCCACCAATGTGCATTTTTATTAGATGTGACATTGATGAATGCATGGCGTTATGGAGCTCGTAAATTTAGCTACAGTTGAATCTTTAAAATCTTGATATGACCTATATTATATTGTTATGTTCACCATCGTATCGGACACTATCTCCTAGGGCAACCACCCTCTAGGACGACTACCCCGGGACAATTACCCCCCGGTCAACTACCCCCTATAGAACAACTACCCCTAGGACAACTACCCCTTGGGTAGTTGTATGGGGTATTTGTCCGGGGGTAGTTTTCCGTCTATGGATGATCGTCAACGAAATGGAGTTACTCCGTTTGGATGACAATCAGCAATGCATAAAGTCTTTCGTCTTCTTTGTTTGTTGCTACGGCAGGCAGCCAGTGAAAACGAGTTCGTTTAATCGGTCGTTTTATGGAAATGCAAGCATTACTTAAAACAAACAGAAAATTGTTTTTCCAAGCACATTTTTCCTGATAAAGGTGTCATGAAAGGGCAGAAATGAACTTTCTGGAAATGTGATTTTCCCTTTGAAATTCAGATACCGTTCGCCAAATGACTTTTGTTACCCACTCTTCAAATTGATTTAATCACTAAGCTTTACAAATATGTGTCATCTATTAATTATAATTGTGATCAAGTTATGATAAAACATCGATAAGTCTCGGTTTCGTTTTTCCTGGGACGTACTGTATAGTTTTCGTTGACATGCTGATAAGGTTCAACGACAATATCCTCCGATGCAAATCAGCGACGGCCGGATAAGAAAACTAGCAAACAAACAATCGACCAAACAAAAATCTTAAATTGCTAGACATGCTTATAATCTAATAACTCCTTCCTGTTGCAGTTGCATTGCATTTGTTGTTGTTTTCAATCTTTTCCCCATCTAAGTTATCGATTATTACGACGAACATAGTGTCCCCCCCCCCCCCCCCCCCCCCCCCTCCGTGAAAACCATCCGGATCCGCCAACAAGCATATCAAAGTTATGTAACATACCTCTTATCCTCCAGGCCCTCAACGAAAACTGATATCCACAAGACAATTTTAAATTTTAAGAAAAAAAAAAGAGTATTTTATTGGTTTACACGTCAAATGTACAATCTACAACTCATTACACAAGCTAAGGATCTGATATAATCTCGCTTATACATGAATATTTCATATTAAACATTTTAAAGTAACATTAATCTTTCTTTAATAACAATAACACGTTTTGTGCATATTAATCAAAGAGCGAAAATTCTAAATGATAGGGTAACTAGGTGGCAGGGGTTGGTCAAAATCGTCAAGCTTCTCATTACCCTATTTTGTTTGGGAAGAGGGAGGGGCTTTAAAAATTATTATTATTAGGGAAGCAAAAATTCCACACGACTTTTAGCCTTGCATTCTCAATCCTCAGATGTTCCACAAGGGTAATAATGACAGTATTCAACCAACTTTGCGCATTTTTTGTTTACCTTGCTTGATTTAATTATGCTACATATCGACCCAAATTAGATAATATATTACTCAAGTTTGGTAAAGAAAATGCCCAAAGGTGGTTAGACACATAATCAACCCGTTCTGGGTCAATTATTTACCAAATATGTAAAGGGCGGCTAGATTTGCGAAGTAAGATTCCCGTGTTATTTTCCTAGAATTCCAATTTACTGTGAGAGCCATTGGAAGGCACAGGATTCCCCAACTGACAGAGAAGGGCTGACGAGAGGACATATTCACGTTCCCGAAAAATAGTTATATCGGGAAACCCTTGACCCCGCCTCTTTTAATAATCCTGGATCTGTCTTTGGTATGATTATTTGTAAATGGATTCCGATTTGATTATGTCACATTACTCCGGCGACAATTACCCGAACTTCATTTCATCATAAGTGAGGGGTTACGGTTGCACTTGGGTTTAGGTTAGGTTTAGGGTTAGGGTATTAAAGGATAATTTTGGGTCCAGGGTTGACGTTAGGGTTAGGGGTTGTGTTGAGATTGACGTTAATAGCTATTTGAACACAAAGTATCATCGAAGTACCATAAGGGCCAAAGGGAAGAAAGTGATGGAAGAGAGAAATAAAAATAACTCAAGAACAAAACCGATTCTTTCCCCATTTCTAGCCCCCCCCCCCTATTTAGTCCATCGCTAACAAGAATGAACACACGCTCCGCCATAATCAACGAAAACAAGCAATTTCATTTCCAGAAGCAATATCCAGCGCTGTTTACAAATACATGTAGATGGACATTTTTCTAAATCATTCAAAGTAATAATCTTCTCAAAGTCAAAATTCTTTTACTACATATACTATTAACACAACCACTGCTCCCACCACTCCTCTCCTACTACTACTACTATTACTACTACTACTGCTGCTGCTACTTCTACTAATACTACTAATACTAATACATCTAATACTAATACTAACACTACTACTACTACTACTAATACTAATACTACTATCAGTACTACTACTTCTTCCCTAGTTCTACTACTATACTACTACTACTACTACTTCTACTACTACACTACTACTACTACTACTACTACTACTACTACTACTTCTACTACTTCTACTACTACTATACTACTACTACTACTACTACTACTACTACTTCTACCACCACTACTGTTACTATTACTTTTATGTTTATATATTATTACAAATACACTAAATTCACGACGATTCTTATATGAAACTTGATACTTTGATATAATCATATACATGCATAGTTTGGCGTTTCCCTCCCTTTTTAAGTCACCGCATTCTTCAAAGAAAGAAAAAGTTTTACGTCACCTTGACCCAAATTTATCACAGAACATTCTTTTTCATCACCATGTCAAAGGCCATATACACACGTTACGTTAAAACAAAAAGGTTTGGTCAATATAGTCAAAAATTATTTTGTTACCTACATACTATAGATAAGATATAAAATAATATTTGCGGGCACCTCGTCGCCGAATATACATGAATATAGAAATCATATATTTTATCACCCCGATATACGAATATGAGGATATGATCGGGCATCTCGTTGGCCAGAATTATCCTGATTCTTAACGAGCGTGGTAAAAAATGTAATTTCGATAAAAACATATAATATACATTCGGGTACTTCATTGCCCAAATATGAGCTATTTACGCACTTCGCTGCCTGAAATCATCCTGGTTCTAAATTATAAAAAAGCTCTGACTAGAACAGTTAAATTCACTTAAAACCAGTTGTTCGTATTCTATAAGTATTTAGAACCTAAACCAGGAAGAACATTTTTTGCTATATTTCCAAATTCAAATGGTAATTTCTTCGATAATCTGATCGCAGGAGGATCGTATTAGCAGAGCTAAGCGAATCAGTGTAGTATCTTTGATGCGTGCAGTTGCTATTCATGCACGACTTTTTTTTTTGCGTTAGTCTACCTGAATGTGCCCAAAGAGACGGTGATTCGACTTTGCTCCGATGACAATAAGCCAGTTCACGGTTGCAGTCTGAGCATGAGCAGATAAAGGTCATTGCAGAACAAATTTGAAATACACGGAGACGAAATACTGGATACGTGCTCATGAAAGTTATGTAACATTATTCATTCATGCACATTCAGTGCACTCCAGGTGGAAGTATTCTTTGAAAAGGGGGAACAGCACCAGTCCATCGCTGTAGGAGTGATTATTTCAAAATGTACAAGTGGGACCTCTTCATGTGTTGAAGATCTGTGGATATTCGGGGTCATTGCAGTAAAGTGCTAACCGTGCAAACTGGTCTATTGCTACGGACTTATTTCTGTAAATGTTTATGCTTAGGCCTGCAGTTGGGTGTTAGGTTGTTTTTAAGGGTTAGTAATGGGTAAAGGAAGAGTGATGGGTCGAGAGCTGCATCAATTGAAGCTGGATATTGACCATGAAACACATGTCCAAGAGCATGGGGCTTTGAACCAAAGAGACACCTCAAGAATCCTCAGAAGCACTTGCGGTGTACAATGGCAGGTCCGGTCTCGTTGTACTCGGCCCGACTGATCCACATATGCTGGAAGGTCGACAGCGAAGAGAGGATGGACCCGCCGATCCACACCGAGTAACGCCTCTCTGGCGGTGCAACCACCTTGATCTTCATTGTAGAGGGCGCTAGACTGACGAGTTCTCGTTGCAACCTATCTGCAATACCAGGAAACATGGTGGTGCCGCCGGAGAGAGAACGATGTTGGAGTAGAGGTCCTTGCGGATGTCGACGTCACACCGCAGAATACCACTGTGTATAGGAAAAGATTTGTTTTTGTTTTTTATGTATTTACTATTCATTTGGTAAATCGACATATATATCAGGTTAAATCAATAGTACGAAGGACAAATAGATTGGAAACAATTTCTGCGCTAGTTTGGTTTCCTGGGTATGGTAACAGCTAACCTAATAACCGTATATAATCATAACCCTTCCGAAAAAAATGAGAGATCCACATTTCTTTTTGTTTCTGTTGTTGTTGTAATGTGTTGTTGTTGCTTGTCAGATTTTTGTTGTTGACCTGTGCCCCCACCTCGTCATTCGGATAATTATTGAAATTGAAGGCATGCTCATCAAAGTAGGCCTATTTCTTACTAAATTACTTGCCTTCCTCATTAGCCTAAATAATGACGACACTTTAAACATCGGTAGTTAACATCGAATATACACCGTCAAATATAACACGAAAGCAGTCTAACCAAAATGCTCACCTTGATAATTAATAAATTGAAATATTTGAGATTTGATTGCACGAAAATAGGAGAGCTCTTCCATGGCCCTGGGAAGCGGGGCCCAGCACCCCCTGAAATTTTTGTTGTATGATATATTTAATGTTTATCAATAATATCATATATGCTTCGTTTACTAAATTGTCCCACAGCCAACAGACACAATGACGCTTTTTCCTTTTCTTTGTTGTTATACCTTCTTTCACAAAATCCTATAACATGTATCCCTAGCTGGCACGCGACCAGTGAAATGTCAACGTGAAAGCTTTCGCGCTTTGCGCGGATGGAGGGGGTGGAGAAAATAAATTCAGATTAGGATTAAGAGTCGAGAACGTACATCGAATCGTCTTCTTTTTCTAATAATTTAATGAAACGTCGAGGCTTCCGCGCTTTGCGCGAGATGGGGGCATCTGAATTCAGACGGGATTAAGAGTCTAGAACGGTACAAAGAATCGTCTTCTCTCTCTAATAATTTAATGAAACGTGAAAGCTTCCGCGCTTTGCGCGGGATGAATGAAATGAATTCAGACAAGGATTAAAAGTAATACCGGTAATGAAATGAAACGTCAAAGCTTCCGCCCTTTGAGCGGGAGGGCGGAAACTGAATTCAGACAGGGACACGATACAACGAATCGTCTTCTATCTCTAATAATTTAATAAAACGTAAAAGCAAACGCGTTTCGCGCGAGAAGGGGGCAACTGAATTCAGCCAACGATTAAGAGTCGAGAACGGTACAACGAATCGTCTTCTTTAACTGATAATTCAATGAAACGTCATAGCTTCTGCGCTTCGCGCGGGAGGGGCAAAACCAGAATTAAGAGTCGGGAACGGTACAACGAATCGTTTTCTTCCTCTAATAATTTAATGAAGTGACAAAGCTTCCGCGCTTTGCACGGGGAGGGGGAACTGAAAAATAACTTAGTTCCTGGCCCGGGTTTATACGGTTAAATTTGTTGACATTGGGACATTGGCATTACAGATTAAAAGACCAGTTATGCGATTGCATTGTGAAAGAAACGTTGTGGAATCGATCAGAAAAAGGTTAATTATATAGCATATAAGACTGTACTGCAAGGTTCTGCTAGAATCATCAAAATGGTAAAGTTACAAGCATTAAACACAGAAAAATGTATATTAGACTACGCGACACATGCGTGACACGTGCGCGATATCTATCAGGTCCAAATAGATATAACAATTTACCAAATATATCAATCAGTACGCAGTTTCTCGTCAACATTTGTATTCACACGTATTTGCCAAAACATATTCTTTCACCTGATTGGTATAATAAGAGCTTCCATTTCATTTTGTGAGAGGGGGCGTTTCCAAAACTGGTCTTTACCTTTAATATATTTTGTCGGTAATTGGTAGCTAGTTTTGTCGGTAATCGGTGGCCTCTACACCTCCCCCCCCCCTGAAAAAGGTATAGCGATCGACGCCCCTAATAACATATAAATGTTATTAGACACTTTGCAAGTACTACTGGTGAAGTACTGGTGATGTATAAGGCCAAACCACCATCTTTGTGCATTGTGCAGCAACGGAGCATATACGTCTCGCGACGTGACAGATTACTTTTCTCTAACTTCTAACCGATCAGAAGGCCTCGTCTTTTTTCCAGGAAGTGCCGGTGGACATTAATGCGCCAAATGTGGTTCTCAAATTGCAAAAGATCCCTACTCTTGGAGGGGGTAGAATAAAGCAATTTTACGTCATGTTACTCCAGGAAGTGCCTGAAAATACGCCTAATGTGGTTCTAAAATTGCAAATGCTTCCTACTCTGGGAAGAAGAAGAATATCTCAGCACCCCCGGTGAAAAAAAAATCGTTCCCGGGGCCCTGAGCTCTTCGTGTATACATGGCGTCACTTTGCTGACTGACGCAGTTCTACGTCACCAATATCATCGGAGCGGATTTTGACGCGCCGAGTTACATCGTACACTAGTGAAAGCGAAATGAGAATGAAACCCTGCGTTGAGTTCCTGGCGTATGGATGAATTACATTCACATTCCTGATTAGAACGCAATCAAAAATAACGCCTCGTGTTCAAAAGGCATCAGTCATAATTACCTGTAAGCGGTGTCCTGCACGCCTGCCGCCTCCAAACCAATGAGGGAGGGTTTGAAGAGTGCTTCGGGACATCGGAATCGTTCGTTGGCGATGGTGATGACCTGGCCGTCGGGGAGCTCGTATGTCTTATCAATGCTCGATGATGAACTGCTCAGGTCCATTTCCTGTTCGAGATCGAGAGCGATGTAGCAGAGCTTCTCCTTGATGTCGCGGACGATCTCCCGCTCGGCTATTATAAGAGAAAATACAAGTTTTGAGTTTTAAAATAAAAAAAGAGTACTAAGTTTATGTTGATTAAACATGGCTACAGCACAAGAGACTGACTATGTCGCTCTCACCGGACGCCTGGCATTTTTGGAGGGTCCAATAGACGGACGCCCCAAGACGCTCCGAGAGGCTGACAAATATTGGTATCTTGGGCCTTCTTGCCACTTTTCTAATGGTTCACTTGACCAGTGGCTGACGAGACCAACAAAATAGAAAGGTATAAGGATAGAAATACAAATCAGTCTCATGCACTTTAATATTATTATTAACAGAGTTTATCCTTGATGTCGCGGACGATCTCCCGCTCGGCTATTATGAGGGAAAATACAAGTTTTTAGTTTTTAAATTAAAAAAAGAGTACTAAGTTTATATTGATTAAACCTGGCTACAGCACAAGAGATTGGCAATGCCGCTCACTCGCTCTCACCGGACGCCTGAAATTGATGGGTCCAATTATAGACCGACGCCCCAAGACGCTCTGAGAGGCAAATATTGGTATCTTGGGTCATCTTGCCACTTTTCTGATGGTTCACTTGACCGGTGGCTGACGAGACCAACAACAAATAAATAAATAAGGATGCACTGTTGGTTTAGTGAGCTGTCGGTCTCGTGATCCTTTTGGAAATATTAGCAGGGGGTGGGGGAGTGACACAATTCCAAATAATCCGACAAGCAAGACAAAATCGCATCATATTTTATCACATTTTCAGGTTTCCATTTGGTTAAACAAATATGAAAAGAAAGAGCTAAACAGCAGTTACGGGGCACTGTTTTGACTGTTCTCTCTCCCGCCCTCCCTCCCTCCCTCACTCCCTCTCTCTCTCTCTCTTTCTCTCCCTCTCACTCTATCTCTATGTCTCTCTCTGTCTCTCCCTCTCTCTCACTAGGATGTAAGGCTGTAACAAACATTATAGAGGTGTTTTGGTTTTAAATTTCTTTAAATTCTATACTACAGCATTATTAGATACGAAATTCGGACCTTTATATACACTATTTAGGCGAACCAGGTTGATGAAATTTCACTTCCTCATATTTTGTATTATTATGTATGCATTGAGGGTAGTCATGCTATCAAACCTTGCTTATTTTGTCAACCCTCCTGTTTGATGTTTTGATTAGTTACAGCCAGCCTTACTTTATTCTACATATATTATTTTGTCATATTTTGTTTGTAATATGAACTGCAAAAGAAAAATAAACTCAAACAGAAATAAATAAATTAAATCAAATCAAAATCAAATATCCAGCCATTGGGAAGCTCTATGGCATTAAAATATTTCGATTATAATATGACATTTTCAATTTGAAAACGCCATAAAATGTTGATTAATTTTTTCTCTTGCAATTTAGATCTGGAAAGCGGTTATTTTGATTCGGGTTAGCAACGTCAAACACACCCCCCCCCCCCCCCTAGTCTGCAGGCACAGACCCTAATTTAACACTTTATCAACAAATCGTTGTGCCTTGAGAGAAGTCTTATATTGCAGACTCACTTTTACGACTGACCAGGGTCTGTGCCTGCAGACTACCCCCCCCCCCCCCCCCCCCCCTCGGACAAAATTGTGCATGTACGCCACATATTTTATCGATCATGTTTTTATTATGAAATGATAAAAAAGGAACTAGCTATCCTTCTATTTTCCCCTTCGTTTACTGCTTAACAAACTAGTAACTTTGGGGTGCTATACAGAATCATGAGATTGTTCTCCCTTATTTTGGATGCCAAGAGAAACAGAGTTCAACGCCTCCGGCATGCATGTGCGGCAAGGCGCAGATGTGTACGTGTAAAAAGTAATTAGCGAACGTGGTGGACGCGATGGGAGACCGCGAGAGATATAGAGGAAATGGAGTACCTTTTTGGAAAATGGATGTGTATCACTAAAATGGTAATACCCGCTATATTTTATGTATACAGTATAGTGTGTAGCTTATCTGCATAACATTGATCTGACTGAGGATATATCTACATCTAGCTTATCTATCATAGTGTGTATTGTTAAATTGTTATTTATGTGTACAAATCCGATTGATCTATTACTAAACATTCCAAAAAACAAACAAATCTACAAACAAAACGAAACAAAGCAATTAAACACAACAAAATCATAACCATGATAACAAAGAAAATAAAGACGAAATAACTGAGTTCTCTGTGATGTCTTTATAGGCCTATATTATTACCAGTGTCTATATGGAGCTAAAAGGGCTCATTCACGTCATACATGGCTAATGTGTCAGTGACTCGTACTTTTTGTTTTAGGTCTTTCGTTATCGTTATTAAATTCAATTTCAATATTTTTGTATTTTATTCGGAAAGCTATATAGCTTATTTAAGTAACATATCTATCATTGTTTTATCATGCATTCTCTTGTTAACTTTTATGTATGAGACAATCTTGTTAGGTGGAATGTGGAACAATAAAACAAACAAACAAGCAAACATGTTCTTGGAGTAAAAAGGATGGTACAGGGGGCGTGGCATCGGTCTTTCTAGGTTAATAAAAAAAGGCTGTGGATTAGAAGGGGAGGTATGGGGTGGGGAAGGTGGGCCTTTCATTTTCAAATCACGCTCCTTCTATTTTCATCTTCTCTCTCTCTCTCTCTCTCTCTCCCTCTCTCTCTCTCTCTCTTTCTCTGTCTCTCTCTGTCTCTCTGTCTCTCTCTCTCTCTCTCTCACTCTCTGGATAACTGGTAGGATCAATTATTTCCTGAAAAGCAGCTGTGTGATGACTACGACTGCCAGAGCTAAATTTGTAAACGCATAGGGATGTCATATGATATGCGCTAAACAAGAACGGTTTGTTATTATTACTATTATATATTACCTGTTGTTGTGAAGGAGTATCCCCTCTCTGTCAGCAGAGTAATGAGGTAATCGGTGAGGTCCCTCCCGGCCAGATCGACCCTGGTAATGGCATGGGGGAGGGCGTACCCCTCGTAGATGGGCACAGTGTGGGTCACCCCATCCCCAGAGTCCATCACCATACCAGTGGTTCGCCCGATGCGTAGAGTGAGAGCACGGCTTGGATGGCAACGTAGAACGCGGGGCATGTGAAGGTCTCGAACATGATCTGTTAGGTAGGGGTGGGATGGATATATCATTTTATTTGACCATCATTGAGAAATGTTTGACGAAAAAAAGATGTAGTTTAGGAACCGAGCTATTATTAAATGTAATTCGTCGGACATTTTAATGATGATTATCATGGATGATAGTTTTGTCAGAACTATTTCTATTTCTTTTATTGTCTCCATTTTTTTAATTCTCACTTCGACTGTTGGGGACACAATTTAATACAGGGCAATTCTTCATTTCGTAGATAAACGGAATTGGAAATTGCCGGGAAGGCTTCATTTACCCTCCCCATTCCCCTTCTCTCTCTCTCTCTCTCTCTCTCTCTCTCTCTCTCTCTCTCTCTCTCTCTCTCTTAGCACTAATACGCCACTGTCCCTTTCACAATATCATAAAAACTATACCTGCGTCATCTTCTCCCTGTTCGTCTTGGGGTTCATCGGAGCCTCGGTTAGAAGCAACGGGTGTTCTTCGGGGGCGACACGGAGCTCGTTATAGAAAGTATGATGCCAGATCTTCTCCATATCGTCCCAGTTGGTGACGATCCCGTGCTCGATGGGGTAACGCAGACTCAGGATCCCTCGCTTGTGCTGGGCCTCGTCTCCGACGTAGTAATCCTTCTGACCCATGCCTATCATTACGCCCTGTATTTAAAAGATGGAGGGAATGGTCGACATCGACGTCGAAACCGACCGTGATCATTGTAGTTATCACCATGTGGTTACCGTTGTTTCTTCCCATTCTCTATATTCAGGGGTAGTACTATGTTTTTACTTAAACAATATTATTACCTTATGTATACAACGCTTTGTTTGATTTTGTTAAAAGATTTTGAAAAAGAAAAAAATATTATATTGACTGGGCTTGAGGAGTACATCAGAAATATTGACCAAGATAAGATCATAATATTTTTTTTCCTCCTCAGATCCGCCCTTGCTCAGGGGTTACAGTGTATATACAGGGGGTATGGTGGGCACGTGGTGAACCCAATTGAGTGGTGAAAATGAACAGAAATAATATATGATCGAGTGGATATGTCACCGGACTGCGGATCACCGTAAGGTCCACGATTCGAGACGAGTCTCGCCGCGACACTAATCGGGACAGGTATTAGCGCTGTACAAGAACCCATTACTATTATTGTTATTATTATAAAATAAAATCGTTTACAATATATATAGGGAAATTGAGAAGCGGGAACGGAGGAAAAAAAACTTCCTCGTGCAGTCTCCTTCTACATTATCAGTAGCCCCGTAATTTCGCATTTCTAATTTGGAGTAAGACTGATGGCTACCCCCCCCCCCCTACCGAGCCTCCATCACTGAGTGGACTCTCGCTACGCCACTATAGTGAAAGCTGATACCAAGAGATCGTTATACATGTCAGAGTTGATTTTGGGTGATCTTTGTTAGATGTGGAATCATCAGAGCGGTAAATGGAGTGTAAATATTAGTCACTGTATCACGATCGCAGAGGCTTTCAAGAAATAGCATTGAGGGGGGTTTCAATATGCTATTATAATAGAATGATACGCATTAGCGCTTAGAGACTTCGGTGGTAAGCGCTTTATAAGTAACGTTTTTATTATTATTATTATTATTATTAATGTCATATACGCAAATCAATATGACGGACAGCGCTACTGACGTAACTGAAATTGCCGTAGGTTTTATTTTGAAAGCTTGTGCGATCGTGTGTTTTTTTGGAAGAAAGAAAAATCACCTTGTGTCGGGGGCGACCGACAATCGAGGGGAAAACTGCTCGTGGTGCATCGTCGCCTGCGAAGCCGCTCTTACACATACCCGACCCGTTGTCGACGACCACCGCTGAAGCCTCTTCGTCCACCATTTCGAAACTTACTACAATCTACAAACCTTCAAAGAGAGGGAAAATGCATTGCGCATAAAGTTGGAATGATGCATTTGTTATATATCTTCTTAGAACGTTATTGGATAATCTTAAGATTCAACGAGATTGATTAATAAAGTTTTGAGAAGATCAACACTGAATCTACCAAGAATAAATCGTATTGTCACAATCATTTCATAAAAAAAGAAAAAAGGATACATTATTCCAACTTTATAGGCATCAGTGTAGTTTGTATAAATAACTGAAAGACTGTGAAATTTGTAGAGGTGATAGTAGTGATAAGTGTTATTATAAGTTAGACGAGACGCAAATTGTTGTTAACGAATATTGAAAACATTAAGGAATGATCTTGAAACTTTAAGGAACAATGGATATTTTAGGTATTTAAGGTGTTTTTTTAAATTTTGTCCACCAATTTAAAAATCCATAAAGTACAAGTCTTCAAAGAGGGAAAATATTAATGTGGTGTTCTTTTCTATTAGATAATAAGATTTCCAAGATGCTTTTAAGTGTTAAGGTATACGAGGTACATTTTGTTTAATTGAAAATTTCGAGGTACTTTGGAGAACAAATTACATTTTAAATATTCTGAGGCCTTCAATGTTATGTTAGTAGAAATACGAATTGTTGTTCTAAACGAATATTGAAAATATCAACTTATTTTGGAGAATAATTGACATTTTCCCTCAATTTTATCCACCATCTTGAAAATCTATAATCTGCAAATCTCCAGAGAGGGAAAGCAAAGGAATGGTGTTTTTTTTTTAACGTAGACAAAATGACGGTAAAGAAATGTTAGAGGACTCAAGTATTAGGCTATGTGAGATGATATTAAAGAGGTCGACATTGACAAATATTAAAAACATTAAGGTACAAAGCTATACTTTTAAGAACAATCGATATTTAAAGCAGTTTAGTGCTTTTTAAAATCCATTTAATCCACCATCTTGCAAATCTACAATCTACAAATCTTCAAAGAGGGAACTCAGATTATGCAGTATATCTTGAACAGAAGTAAATAAAATGACAGTGAGAAAATAAAGACCTCGTTGTGTTATTTTAGACTGAGTGCGTTTTTTGAAAGTTAGGTAATATTGGAAATATCAAGGTCTTTTTGAGAAGAATTTTTTTTAAAATTAGGTTCGATTTTTTAAAAATAACTAATGAAACCCCTTCCGAATGGAATTCAGTTTACCTCATTATTCATGACTTTGTAATTGTGCATCGGATGCTTTACAGTAAGGCCATGTATAATAATAAAAACAAGAAAAAGATAAACAAACATAAGAATGACGTAAATTGTCACATAACCATGTTTTTTTAAATGGAGAAAACTGCTCGAACGGGCAAAAGAAAAGAAAAACGATCACAAAGACTTTCGGAAAATCACCTCAGGGGTAATTTCAGTAGTACTCTATTTGTAATCCCATAGCGATCTTATCCGAATACGCCATTGTTATGTTCACACATTTCAATACATAGTGGACATTTTATTGAAATTGCCCTGTGTTGATTTTTCGAAAGTTTTTGCGATCGTGTTACTGCAATAAATATACAGAATAATTGACATGATAATTATATACTCACTGATAACGTTTGATGAAAGAAATATCCAAGACGATTCTCCAAAGGTAAACTCGAAGAGGAATGAAAGTCGGACTCGAGGCCAGGGCAGCAACTCCTCCTCGACTGCGAAGTGGTGGAAGCCCAGAAAAAATGGAGGTGCGGCCTCTTTATATAAGGCATTATAGGTGTCGGGTGTGAAACTGTCCACCAGAAATTATTGTCCACGTTACTGTCCACGCTGTTGTTGTTGTTTTTGTGAGGATCGAATTTGGAGATCTCTCTTCAGTTTTTGTAATGAGCTGATGGATGAATTTGTGGAAGGGTGGTTTTCTTTCTTCTTTTCTTACTTTCTTGCTATAATAGTCTTTCAATTATTTTTTATATCAATTATTATGATTATTATCATTATTGTTAATATTATCATTATTATCATTGTCATTTTTTGTATTGTTATTATTATTATTATCATTATTATTGTTTTTGTTGTTGTTGTTGTTCTTCTTGTTGTTCTTCTTGTTGCTGCTGTTGTGATCGTTGTGATTTATATCCATTATCATTATCCTCCTTCTCCTCCTTCTCCTCCTCATCATCATGATAATCATCATTGTTGTTATAGTTATTGTCGTTTTTTATCTTTATTTTCTAAAATTTAAATTTACATTAAGTGTTCATTTGTAGCAAAAAATTGGGAGTAAAAGAAGTAAAACCATATTTTAATTACTTTGTTCGCAAGAACAAACTTATTATCCTAATAAACATATGCATTTACAACATCTGAGATCATTAATGATAATTATTAACAAATTCGTCATTATACAAGCAATTAACAAAATAAACTATAATGATAACATAAACAATATTGCTGCATAAATCATAAATATTGCAACATGTGATTTCACAATTTAGGGCGCCATTTCTTTCTTTCTTTCTTTCCCCTTTTTGTTAAAGGTAAAAAGAGTTCGCTGACAGTCCCAAGTCCAATTGTTTGGAGAAATCAAGGTACTTGGTTTTTATGCGGTCGGTTTTAGCGCCGACATTAACTTGAAAACCCCTCGCTTCATCATATTCCCCGCCAAACAGAGGTGTTTGACGAACCACATTTCTGTGAAACGTGATCAGAAAATCTCCCCTAATAGCTACGTTGTTGTATCAACGGTCCATTAATAGTCGCAGAAATAAAAACTCTTTTCAAGGGCATATTCATTTCTTGATACATGGGAAACAGGAGAGTTTGATTATCAACAAAATTACAACGCTAGACTCTTTTCCAGCCGGTTCAAACATTTTGTATTTGACAACCCATAACCTTCATTTCCCTGTTTAAATTCCATTGGATCTTGAATTTGTTTTTGGTTGGTAATTTCTTTATTGCTTTAAATTTCGGACTCCATAAGGTTCATTTTCTGACACTGATTTTTTTTCTCCATGAGTTTGAAAAATTTGAAACAGAATGCGGCACCCAGTACAAAACATACCGCTCCTTCTCATCGGCTTGCCTCTTACTTTAATCATTCCAAATTCTTCACATATTTCTCTCTCCATTTTCACGATCTTCGCCTCCTCCCCAGCCTCTTTATTTCACATACCGTTCGGAGTAGATATTTGTTCGAGTTATAGCAGCAAATACAGAAATACCCCTTTCATGAGACAATAAAGTCATTTTTAAAAGGATTTATCAGCCGGTGACAAAAAAAAAGCATTCTCCACCCCCCCCCCCTATTTTAATTTCGCCCCATAACGTTCGCCTTCCCCAAATAGTTCTTCTTCTCCTGCCCCATATTACTACTACTACAACTACTTCTACTACTACTACTACTACTACTACTACTACTACTACTACTACTACTGCTACTACTTCTACTACTAATAATATACTACTACTGCTACTACTTCTACTACTACTACTTACTACTTTACTACTACTACTTCTACCAGTACATGTAATAATATAATAGCGTGTTATATGCTTTTAAGCGCTTTACTAGTAATACCCCAGCATTATCCGAGCTACCATGATAATGCAAACTGGCATTTGAAAAATTTCTTCCTACAGGTAACCCACTTACATTACCTGGGTGGAGAGTGACAACATGTACATTAATATCCGAGTTGCCTAAGGGCTTTAGTGCCGCACGGCCGGAATCAAACCACGAACTATGTGATCCATACTCCGGTGACGTACCCGCTAGACCATTACACCTCTACATCATTTCCCTCATAATTCTCTATATCTCCGGTCATCGTCCATAACTCTTTGCCCGATTTGCCAGAGGAAAAAAAACAAATTCGGCAAAGGTTTTGGCTTGAGACTAACCTCAACTGATGAATCGGGCCATTAAGTATTTCGACATTTTTGACAGGTTATGGAATGGTGTCCATAATTAGCTAGTTTGGGGAACCCAGATGTGCATTGTTTTAATCGCTTTCTAATTCTGTGAGAAGCTCTTCCGTGACACTTATTCTCTCACCCGTTTCATCTTTATTTCTGCCCCCCTCTCTCTCTCTCTCTCTCTCCCGTCTCCTGTATACAATGGCATACGTACATGTAGGCCTATAATATAATTCTGTGAGAAGCTCTTCCGTGACACTTATTCTCTCACCCGTTTCATCTTTATTTCTGCCCCCCCCCTCTCTCTCTCTCTCTCTCTCCCGTCTCCTGTATACAATGGCATACGTACATGTAGGCCTATAATATAATTCTGTGAGAAGCTCTTCCGTGACACTTATTCTCTCACCCGTTTCATCTTTCTTTCTGCCCCCCCCCCCACTCTCTCTCTCTCTCTCTCTCCATCATATACATTGTATTTATTCTCTCTCTCTCTCTCTCTCTCTCTCTCTCCCATCTCCTGTATACAATGGCATACATACATGTAGGCCTATAATATAATCTTGCATTTTCTCATTCTCTCCACCTTTCTCTATTACATGGGCATATATTTCTCTCCTCCTAATCTAGATAAATCACATACAATACATGTACACCCTTATATACACACCCATACATACCCCATTACAAACTGTACATGTATATAATATCTCCCTTTTCTCTGCTCTCAAATTCTCAATTTCTCCACTCTTCTTCTGTGTTTTTCTCATTCTTTCTCTTCCCCACTTTTCCTTCTATCCATCTTTCTTTCCCCCTCTCTCTTAGAGTCTTTCTTTAGTCATCTCAAATCCCTTCCGTAATTCCGATGACTACGTCTTTCATTCCAGTGTAATAAATGTATTTTATTATGTTTAAACTTTTTATAGCTTGTATGTTTTTTGTTTGTTCTTTACTTGCAAACAGTAAGCATACAGACATAAATCATGAAGTAGTTAAAAACAAACATCTTGAGTTGCATTTTCAGCCTTTATTATATCAAAAGATAAAATTATTTCATAATAGAAGAACATCTACACAGTATTTGTTTCATGTAATCTTTGAAATCTTATTTCCTACTGGCATCAATCTATTAATATAATTATGCTCATGTTTAGGAAAGAGAGAGATATTGGATATCAAGGCTTGAGGTACTCTAGGCGCTCAAATATTACCTCGGCTCTAACTAGGATACCGATTTTGATGCACACAACATTCAAGGAATGAATTCCTACCAGTATTTAACACCCGGGTGGAGAGTGGCAGATTAAGATCAAGGCTTGCCAAAGGACACTGGTACCAGGGCTTGAACCCATGACCTTCACAACTTTAGTCAAGTGTTTAAACCACTCGACTAAGACACCTTAACGCTCTTTACAGTAAATTGTAGGCAACATAAATTATGCCTAAATGCCTGATATAAGTTGCAATGATATTTCAAGAAATAACAGTATCAATTTATTATCTTGGAATTTAAGTAATTTTACTTGTGACCAATGTTATGTATCTGTGGATTCTTTCATTTCACCTTATATAATATGTTTACAAATTACTTGGGCCACCTACCACCATTACACATAACATATTAGGAATAAGATCTATTTTGTATACTTTTTTTTACACAGAAGTTATACATTATTGTAAAGGACACAAACTAAGAATCATTTCTCCTAAAAAGGATATTATGAATGGTTGACAAATATGGTTTAGCAAAAACTTCAATTTGCTTTTTAAAGTGTTTTCAAAATCCTTGACACTGAGAAGGCCCTCATTACTCAATCAAATGCTCCTTCATTTAAACAGGGCTCAACATCAACAGAAGCCCGGGACACATGGGCACCCAACATCTAGGTCTGGGCCCTAACAATGTCAAATGTTTATATTTGGTACATGCATATAGACTCTAAAAAGTTATATCCCGACTCCTTTTCACACCTGTTAGTGTGGAGCCCTGATTTAAAGGATTTTATTCCTAATAGTAACATGCTATTTCTTTTCAGCAAAAGTCTAAAAGTACTTATATACAATAAACTAAAAGCACCACGATAGCCTTCAATATATATGATTCAGAAGTATACTTCATAAGTATATTATGAATCATTCATATATTATTTTTTTTAAAAAGGGGGGGGGGGGACATAACGTGCATTTCAATAAGTTACAGCATTATCAATCACGAGGTATCATCATTTGCAAATGTCATGCTTACAGGGAACAGGTATAACACATATTTGTAAAACATTAATTTGGTCTTGATTAAAATGATAAATAATTTATAACAAGTTAACAACACATCCATTCTTTTCATTGAATGGGAAAGTACCGGTAAGTGAAAACCAAGTATTAATCAAGTATTAAAGCCTCACTGCACTATTAATAGCTACTTGCGACCTCTATATAGCAAACAATGCCTAATCGGTGACCATTGATCCCCCATGATCCCATTTTCCTTATAATTGAGAGCTGATTATTTTGATGAGATAACCACATGTCAGTGACCAAACAGGGAGGTCTAATCCCTCCTGGCCAAACTAGTGCAGTGGGGCTTTAATAAAAACAGATATATTAAATGAAAGTATTAATACTGACCAGTGCCCAATAAACTCAGTAGTACACCTGCTGCAACATTAATTCTGGCAATAAATATATAATATAGCTTCGATGGACTAGTAAAATTGTGTATATAGCAGGCTCAAGACTCATAGAATCAAGAAATACCTTCACTTTTGTCAAAGTTACCAAGCATATAATAGGTATGCATATTCATGATATCTTATGGCATAGAAACACAAATATGGGTAAGACTTGAAAAGTGTGAGTGTTTGTATAATAATATACAAACACTTCTCTCTTATTATAGTATGCAGTAAACATTTAAAGGCAAAACATAACACAAATGAAATGCTTAAAAAGAGATCATCAAAATGATCTTTCTCTCTCTTTCTTACTCATTTGTTTTCTTTTGCTGACATTCACTTGATTTTCAAATGAAATAAGCAGCTGCAAACAGGGTACAATTGCGTTTGAAACCTATATTACAAATCAATAAACAATACTTCTATACAGATACTACTTGTATGTCAAATATTGGCGAAGTGAGATGTTTTTTAGTATTTTCTTTCAAACTACTTCTCTTTCATAACATTTTATTTTCATTTTTTTCAATTGTTCTCTCTCTTTCTCTCTCTCTCTCTCTCTCTCTCTCTCTCTCTATATATCTCCCTCCCCCTGTCTGTCTCTCTGTCTTTCTCTAACACACACAAAAGAGTCACGAATGAAATATACTCCCTTGCCATTTCACTCCTTCTCTCCTTTTCATATCCCTTTTCTCTCCCTTAATGTCTCTCTCTCTCTCCGTATTCCCTATTTATAAATATACTAATTCTGTCTCATAGTGCCTCTTTCTTTTTCAGTGCTGTCTTTCCATCTCTATCAATAATTAATTCCTTTATCTCTGTGATATTCTGCTCACAATTACAAACTAAGTAGTCTTTCTTATAAAATATTAAACTAGAGAACTGTAATGTCTAATACTATTTCTTTCCCAGCTTTGGTCGCCAATAACCACCACCATTCCATTCCAATGGAGCTAACTTTGGACTGCATTAGACAACTATTAGCACATGGACGGTGTACATCTATAATATACTCTAAAGAATATAGCAATTCCAGGATGACGATCTACGGCAAATGGAGAGCTAAACCGTGTAGTTGGGCAACTTAAAATCTCCCGATCCCGCTCTCATTTTCCAGGCCACCAGTACAGCTACTAGCGAATGGAAACCAGCTGTTAAAAGGAATCGCCAGTAGAGTTTGTAGAGGGAGTAATTGCACACAATGACTAATACGCAGGCCAGAAGCTGGCGTAATGATCTCTGACCTAGCGACGTCCAGAGTTTAAAAGATTGGTAGTAGCTAAGTAGAGCAGCTATGATGAGTAGAGCCATGGCTTGGGCCACAATAACCTTTTCGTCTGGTTCGTACTGTAAAGATATGACCGAAAATACTTAATAGTGTGAGGGCAAAAACCATAACTTGGAGGTCTATGAAAAAGCTTTCCATTGATCCAAACATTGCTCCTGCCTGTTGCACTAAGCTTTATTTTGTCAAAAAATAAAAGGTTGGAGTTAGGGCTCTAACCCATTGCCTCCTGGAAACAAGTATTTCCTGTATTAAACCTGTAGGCAGAGATGCCAACCTCTTGACACAAAAAAACAGACTGAGTATCCTAAAAGATCAGATTTTGGAGAGAGGTCAGTAAAATTTCAGAAAAATATGATACTGGTAAATACGGTCAAGTAAAATGTTTGCTCTTTCATTAAAATTTTAAAGGAAAGTTGTAAAGCAAAGTTTTTGTTGGGGTTGCAGGGGTTTACTTGTACATGTTTCTATGTGATTCCATGGTTTTTATGGGTATACAAAAAATATTTAAAAAATACAAAAATTTTAATTTTTTTTTTTGTATTTTAAGAGGTGATATCGTATTATCGTATTCCACTCTTATTATCGTACTAAATACGATTAAATCATACTGGTTGGCATCTCTGTGTAGGGAATATAAGAATTCATTAGTTAACAGGTTAATTGGGCTTTAGATTAGGTTTGCTTTCTTGGCTAGGTCTCGATTTTCTGCTATGTCCCAGTTGCCCCTAGTGAGGAGTTAGCTCGGGTCCCAGTAGATCTAAACTGGTGAAAACATATCTGATATACTTACTGGTGAAGTGCCAAATGTTAAAACAGCCATTATCCTGGCAAGATTTAAAGTCCCGCACAGTACGGAGAGGAAGACAAGTAGTTTAGCCATCCAGTCGAGTCTGGAAAATGGTCTCCGGAAATCTGAGGGAAATGATAGGGAAAAAAAGTGAATATGCCAAAAGTGAATAATAACAAAGACACTTAGTTCTTGTATAATTGAGATAACATTCACCAATTGATATCTCTATGCCAGGGTCGGAAGAAAATTGAAGTTACTTCAATTTTTACTTTTATTTTTTAAATTTTTTTTTTAAAGGTTTGCTTTGTAAATAACAAAAACTTGCCAACTGTATGAGAATACATTAGAAATATATTAACAGGAATCATAACAAAAGCACTAAGATTTAATTACCGGTAGTAGACTGGCGATAATGTAGTGTTTATCCTAAAACAGGATTGCATTTGTAGGCATACATGCATATGTGCATCCACCCATCAACTTATACAATACTAGTAGTATATTTGATACTAACAGAATGCTAACGATGTAATATCCTCCTTCAGAAAAAGGCAACTTGAACAGTTCATGCAAACTTACTAATAATATTGTGTACATCCTAGATCAAAACAGGATTGTAGGCATACATGTGCATCCACCCCGCAACTTATACTATTGTATAACATACAATGTCATACTTTAGAAATTCTGATGATGTAGTATACTCCTTCAGAAAACAGCAACTTGAACAAAAAGTATAAGGTTTGATGATTAACTTACTAATAGTGTACATTATACCCTAACAAAAAAGGATTGTATACCTGTGCCCTAGCATCTGCCAACCAACTAATACAATAGTATAATGATTTGATTTAAACAAATTATATTGACGTACATGTAGTCTTCTGCTTCAGAAAAAGAGAGCAGATTTAACAATATAGTATAAGATTTAATTTTAATCTAAAGTACTGCACATGTATGTTTATCCTTTTAAAAAAACAGGATTGCAGGCATATGTGTGCCTGTTCTATTCAACTTTAATACAATAGTAGATGATTTGATAATTAAACAAAAATAATAATAATAATAATAATAATAGTGGGTTCTTGTATAATGATGAAGTATACTCCTTCAGAAAATAATGACTTGAACAATTTAGATGTAATATTGCAAACTTACTAATAATGATGTGTACGTATATCCTAGATAAAAACAGGATTGTAGCATACGTGTGCATCCACCCAGCAACTTATTCAATACTGAACCCTTGTACTTGAATTGTATGATTGAATATTCTGAAATATGCAAATGATAATAACCACCAGAACACAATCACAAACACACATACACCACACACTGTAATGATACTACCCTACCAGCAATCATGTATTTCTCAAATTGTATTGATACAAGTGTAATCTTGATATTGATAATTGGTTTGAGAGTCATTGGTTTCTTTCCCAGCTGTGCAAATTGGTACAGGCACAAGTACAACCATGCATACTCTAGATGTGATGCGAGCAAGCAATTAGGGCTCGTCTATTGTACATGTACATGTATTACATTTCTTTTTTCCAATTATAGATGAAATTATTATTTGAAGAATTGTTATTATGGTCCTACTATTATCTAAGTATTATATCTAAGCCGAAAATTAAGTAAAGAAAGGTTATTTTTGACAAAAGTAATGAATTGAGGGGCGCAATGGCTCAGTGGTAGAGCAGTGGCCTTGTTACCAGTAGGTCTTGGGTTCTAAACCAAGTCAAGGTGCCTGTGCCCTTTGACAGGGTTCCACAGTCCACACTAACTTTTTGGAAGGGGTCTGGATTGATATTGTTAGAGTTTGTAATATGTATGAGCCCTATGTAAAAAGTTCAAAAAGATGTGGGTTAGACTTAGATTCTGAGTGCCTGTTACTGTCGATCCCTGCCTTTGGTAAGGCAATAATCCTCATCATCAAATACGTCAGTGAGGACTTAAAGCTGTCAGTCCCCTAGTTGGATACTTTATATAAGCATGTGCATGCTTTCTTAGCAGCCGGGTAAAATAAACATCAATCATCATATCATTCAAATTATAATATACTCTTATACCTCTCACCCTCCCTACCCCTAACTTTCTCCTCTTGTCTTCTTCATAAAGCCCCTCCCTCTTCTCTATCTGTTTCTTCTCTTTTTCTATCTATCTATCTATCTATCTATCTCTCTCTATCTCTCTCTCTCTCTCTCTTTCTCTATCTCTCTCTCTTTCACTTCATCTCTCCCTCTCCCCCTCTCTTTATTGACCTCCACCTCTTCTCATGCTTATATATCTCTTCTGCATACACTTTACTGTACATATCAATGTATCTCTCCAATTGATCTCAAGTATCTTTATGTACATAATTATATACACAGGTGAAACAAACATGCCGCCATCATCTATTATTCATGCATTACTTTTACGCTGTAAAATAGGTGGGATTGGGGTAAAATAGAAATTAAAAATCCTACTGGTGATTACATGCCTGACTAACCTTTGCATATTGATTGATTGATTAAATGATTTTACTGAGTATATTCCATTCTTGCACTCTGAAGACTGAAGTGTACAATAGGTAAAATTTCACGGTAAACTTGAGGAATTTTTGCTCAATTTATTGCGAAAGGTGATTTCACAAGTGATTGTCCTCATATTGGGTTTTTCCTCAAAATCCCACATTTATTGCAGTGTAGGCCTACATTAACTGCTCCTTGTTCCAAACAATTTATATCGAAATGCTCCACATATGTATTGAACACTGTTTATATATATGAATGTTGAACTGGACAGTAATTGTAAGCCACAAACAATAATGGCCTAAACGTGATCTGCATAACATATAAAATCAACCCCCACACCCCCCCCCCCAAGCTATATCCAGCATTATATCTGTGATTTTTTAAGCGTTATTGTAATTTATGTTTTTAGCACTTCTACATGTTAATAATAATCTATTATTATCATCCAAGCAGCTTACAAATACTACGCCCATTGTCAGTTCAAAAGAGATAGCTATCAAAGCCACACACAGCCCATATCCACAATCAATTTCTATGACTTTCCAGGGGGGTGTTTCATAAAGCTGTTCGTAAAGTTTCGCATGACTTTAAGAACAGCTTGTATATAGAAAGCCAAATGGGATGCTCAATCATTATTAAATACATCAACTAATGTTTAAATGTGCAGATGTAGATTAACATTCTTACGATAACAAACATTTTTAATGCAAAGTATATCTTTTGCCATAATTTAATTTAAGGTTATTGAAAATATCAGAAAAAACTTTGGGCATCTCATCTGGCACTTCATATACAAGTCTTTCGTAAAGTCATGCGTAACTTTACGAACAGCTTTATGAAACACCCCCAGGGGATTTAAGTTTTCCATGACCATGAGAACCCTGCCTTGGTCCAAAGGAGTCTTAAGTTTCTGCTGTCTTTGAAACAATAGAATGGCTTGCTACTTAGTACAAGCCCAAGGGAAACACAAAAAGTGGGTTTTGTAGACAGGTGGTCTCTGTAGACAGGTTCCTTTAGTACATATTTCAATGAGAAACCATCTTCAAGGGAAGCAAAAAAAGTGGTCTTTGTAAGTTTGTAGACAGGTTCCTTTAGTACATGTTTCAATGAGACACCATTTTCAAGGGAAACAATAAGTGGTCTTTGTAGACAGGTGGTCACTAAAGCAGGTTTGACTATACTTACTTGTTGGTTTAGGTATATCCTCAGTATCACTCAAATTTACAGCTTGCCAAGTTGGAATATGATGAGTGCTGATTCCATTGACGTTTCTTCTCCCTGTAGGTTCAAGATCATCGATGCTGATTCTGTACGGCGGACGGAGTTTGACCTCTAAGGTCATGTCAGAATATTTCTGTCTAGCATTGAGGGTCATCGGATTGTTGTATCTCTGTTTTGTCTTTTGTATGATGCGATCTTAAATGGAAAGAGATTGAGTAAATTAATGTAAATCTTCTTCAATGCATGAAGCAAAGTAGCAAACAATTATCAGTCGAGGGTTCAGTGACACAAAGACGTAACTCTGTATTTTGCCAAAAGGAGTATTTGATATCAAAATGTTCAGAAAAATGTGGGCTTTCCAGAATACACAAAGACTTTACTCCACCCAACACCTCATTGAAGTCAATGGCCGGTGAAACATAGACTTAACTCCTTAAGGTCGAAGTGGACCTCTATCTTTAAACCACTTCTTCTCAAAATGGCCAAAATGGAGATACATCTTTGTGTCGCTGACCCCTCGCAGTCTTATCAGTCTTATTGCAGGGTGGGGAGGGTGCGCATGGAACAAAGTGAAATAGTTTGTAATTGTATCACTTTTCACTTACTTTGCATCATATTGTTCATATAGCATATTGTTTATCAATCTACTTATATCCCTCAAATTAGTGATACCCATATTTTTGTAGGCCTGTCATGACAACAAATTTTACAATGAAGAGCTCCTGCAATATTCATTGACAACATGTTTTCAATTTTCACAACTGGTCTAAAAAACAAAAAATTATGGGTTGTATTTTCCACAGCTAAGATATAAACAAAATCACAATGGACTTGTACTGCTGAACATAGAATGCCACAGTTTGAAACTAAATTGTTAGGGGTACCACTGCGTAATGGAATGGGCATGCCCACATATCTTATTCAAGACCAGGTAAAAGAAACATTGGGGGTAATAGCGCACTGTAAAATGCTCAGATTGGTTACTTATAATGGAAATATACTACAGTATAATACATGCCTGGTATAATAGAGAAAGAGTATTCTTCTAAATGATCTTTTGTACTTATTAATTACTAGTTATTAATCATTACTAGAATTTATAACCAAAAAAAATTAGTAGTAATATATGTATTTTTTTTTTTCTCAGACTGTCTTCACTTACCAAAATCAATGAGAGCATAAGGTCTGACGGCGTTATCCACCCTTTTATTGTCGTAGAGTGAGATAAACTCCCTCTGTAGCTCATCAAGGAAGCAGAATGCTAGAACGCTAGAGTAGCTCTCCTCACACATCGTGATGAAGCAAACACCCAGAGATGAAATAAAACTGTCAACAACAAAAGGGAAATGAACAAAGTTAATTTCATACATTCTAGCTATACAAAACTTATTTTTGTAGGTGATTTGTAGACTTTAACTTGCAAGTTACATACAGAGAGTAAAATATATTTTGTCTCAAACAAACAATTTGGAAGGGTTCCACACCACTGTCGTTGCTCTTGTATATTTTTTCTTTTTTTCTTCATTTTCTTCATTTCCATTTTCAATAAAAACAATACAAAGGCATTTGCAATATATAAGAAAATGAAAATAGGTAACTAAAAATTAAGGCCAAATGGCCTTGTGGAGGCATAGTTCCCCGAACAGTACTAGTTAAGAGATTTACATATACAAACAAAACTAAAAAAGAAACATACATGATAAAACATGACAGGGACATCATTAATTTAAAGACATATTCACTTTTGAATGCATATGCACACCCCAATCTATGAGTTATTGCTTTAAAATTGCAGTTGTCTACATTCTTTGTGCAACAAAAGATACCGATTAGTACAAGTAATTTAAAAGGGGAAAAAAATGCTACTTAGTACTTACTATAACCAATGGCTACCCGTGAACATGGAGCATCTGTCTGGGAATTGAGAGGCTTTCTTGGAGATAATCTTGGCGTATTTCTTGCTCTCTAAAACCCTCTGACTTGGGTCATGGTCCGTGGTCGCTGACAACGGCAGACCATCCCGGAGACGAGTGATCATGGCAAACAAGACGTTTCCGCTCATGATGGCTGGAGGTCCTTTAAAGCTAAGCTGCACAAAAAGTGATGAAAGTACAATATGCAAGATTGAATTTGGACTAACACTTCACTTGAATTTTATTCCCCTAATCAGCTAATGTCTGATCTCATCTTAATCATTTTAAAAATTGTATTCTAGAGAGTAATCGCTAATCGTACTAAAAATTTAATTAAAATTTGGGTTTCAAAATGTCATTTTCCAAAAAAAAGGTTGTGGTGTCAATTGAACATTTTTTTCTTCTAATTTTCTATGTCTGCGCACTCATTCACTTTATGTTATTGACTTGAAAGATCACTTTTCAAATTTTGAGGCTTGTGGATAAAATTACTTAAATTAAACTTTTTCTCATTATCATTTTCTCATTAATCACTAAATTAGAAACAAAGATTTTATTATGTGTTTTGTTGTGTTAGAACTATGCAGTTACAAATATATGCGCAGACAAGCACTCCTTCAATTATGCAAGGGCACCAAGCAAACTAACTCCGGGAAGCTCCAACACCGGCGCCGCAGGCGTCGGAGCTTCGGGTGGTTTTGTTGGTTTCTCGTGGGGGCTAGTAAAACAGCCGATTGGGTGATATATTATCGTTAAATCTGCAAAGGGAGTACTTACAATTTTTACATCATAGAGTGCACGACTCCTCAGGGCTCAACTCCAATCACTTGAATGTATAATTTGAAGAAGTCTTCGATGGGAAAAAAAGGTTAATTCGGGGTACTACACCAACGATTCTTCCATGTCGCAGCGTTGATTCAAAATAGGGATGAGAAGGTACGCATGCGCGGCAGTGGCAAAGAAAATATGAATACTCATGCTATCGAGCGCCGATCGCTCGAAATCGCTAAATATGCACGACTCGATCAAACAGAGCCCTTCTCAACGTCGTGCATATTCAGCGATTTCGAGCGATCGGCGCTCGATAGCATGAGTATTCATATTTTCTTCGCCACTGCCGCGCATGCGTACCTTCTCATCCCTATTTTGAATCAACGCTGCGACATGGAAGAATCGTTGGTGTAGTACCCCGAATTAACCTTTTTTTCCCATCGAAGACTTCTTCAAATTATACATTCAAGTGATTGGAGTTGAGCCCTGAGGAGTCGTGCACTCTATGATGTAAAAATTGTAAGTACTCCCTTTGCAGATTTAACGATAAAATCACCCAATCGGCTGTTTTACTAGCCCCCACGAGACACCAACGAAACCACCCGAAGCTCCGACGCCTGCGGCGCCGGTGTTGGAGCTTCCTGGAGTTACAAGCAAACATGGGCTAAAAATATTCTTCTTCTTCAGGATAATCTGCCTCCTTCACTGCTGAAGATTCTTGCAGATGTCCAAGTGCATGTGTGTGGCGGTATAGGGATGCCCAGGTGTGCAGGTTGAAGGTAGCCTAGCCGGGAGGGAGGCATACATTGTATGCTATCATTCTTCTTCTTCTTCTTCTTCTCTCTCTCTTAATTATTTCCTCATCATGCTCATTGATCTTATTCTCGTCATTCTTCCAGTTCCACTTCAATCGTCACTAAACGCTAAAGTACCGATTTTTAGTGAAATTGGTTGAGTTTTGTACAGTGGTGTTTGAAATGTTGAAAATCAATAGCACAGCTTTTAATACACTAGCCAGGATAGCTAATGCACCTCCTAACCTAGACTACGTGTACTGTTATTCATTAGTGTTAATCCGCTCCGCCTCGAATAACAATAAAAATACAACACAAATACTAACATATGGGACTTGCAAAACTTTCTCAAAGTTTTTTAATTGCAACAGAATTCCTTGGCTTTGTGTGTACAGCATCAATAAAACCTAAATGATATCAATCATACCTGTTCCAATATTTGAAGAGGCCATCTGCTTAGAAATCAAACCCCGATATCGAAGAGATAACTGGGTACATACGATTGGTATTCTTATGAAATAATGTAGTCTGCCTCCGGAAATTTGAACACGTCATTAACGACGCGTGATGAAAGAGCGCCCTCTTGTATAATAGCCATGAGATTATAGAGCGTCAATTTTTTTTAACTAAAGATGCTGGAGGAATTTTGATATTTCATAATAATGCAACCGTAGGTATATCTGAATTAGTATTACCAGCATTTTATAGAGACATGCTGGATGTTTGGATGGCTACGAGAATATTTTTGTTAAAGGGAAGTGTTTCTAGGAGGAATGAGATTATCTATAATAATAGATTTGTTTTTATCGATGGTCATGTTCCTTTCGATGAGGGATTATTTAACAAAAATGTTTATAAGTTGCATCATATTGTTGATTAGGAAGGTAATATAAAATCTAATGAGGAATTTCAAAGAAAAGGTTTAAATAGTTTAGAAATTAGTAAAATATAACGTATTTTTCTTGGCATCCCGTCTTCATGGAAACAATTTTTAAATAAAAATACTCACTCAAATATAGATAGGGAATTATAGATATATGTTTGAAAAGGTATTATGTTAGATCAAATAACCTCAAAAATTATATACGCTTTTTTATTAAATAAGAGAGTAGAAAAATCATATGCAGAACGACATTTAGAACAGACTTATAATATTCATGGAAAAGATATACAATTAATATTTTTAAGACTTAGAAAGTGCACATTGAATAGTAAGCTTAGAGAATTTCAATTTAAAATGCTTTATAATATTATATATACTAAATTACATTTATATACATTTAAAATGGTTAATAGTAATTTATGTTCTTTTTGTGGTAAATATGAAGAAACTTACGAGCATTTATTTTGTCTTTGTGAGAAAGTAAAACCAATTTGGGAAGAGTGTGGGAATTTATTTAATTTAGTAGAGATTACAAATATAAATTGGAAAGGTATCCATGTAGGGATAGTTGAGTTTAACATAGGGAAGGAACAGTTATTAAATCATATCATAATTTTGATAAAATATATGATATTTATAGCTAGTAAAAATAGACAAAAACCACCAAATTATTTGGAGATTAAGAAAAGATTATTAGAAAATAGAAAGGAGGAGAAGAAAGTGGGACAATTTAGAATAGCTTCGTGCACAATAAATAAATAAGGAAGGCGAATAGAAGCAATGAAATGGACATGGCTAATATAATAGTCGAGATTCCCACAAAATGTAGGCATGTTTTAAGTGGGTGTTTGTGTGGGTGTCTGTGCACGTGTGTGTATGTGTGTATGTATTTTTGTTTTATTTTTCATTTTTTACTTAAATAGTTTTATGTTCATGCCTTCTTCATGCTTTATTTGATGTAAATTGGGATAGAGCAACGTCGATCTGGCGCTGCTCAGTGGCTGCCGGGCTCACGATCAATTGGGCAAAAAGAATTTCCGTTTCGGTTTAATAAAATTTGGAGTGGACTTATTAGGCTATTATTATTATTATTATTATTATTATATAATAGTTTTTTTATAAATATTTTTTTAATGCCTTTTTATGTTCATGCCTTCTTTATGCATGCATGTTTCATGCTTTATTTGATGTAAATAGTAAAAGTTCTTTTGTATTATTTAGCTGTGAATGTAAAATCATATTCTATATAATAATATTAACATGCAGATTATTTTATGTATTGATTTTGTTATTGTTTGTTATTATAATTTTTGTTATTGTTTGTGAAAAGCAATGGAGAAAATAAAATATTGAAAAAAATAAAAAAATAAAAAATAGAGCTAGAGACCCAAAAGTTTAAATGAAGGAGTAGGAGAAGAAGAGAAGAAAATGAGGAATAAGGACGAGAAGAAGAAGGAGAAAAAGAAAAAGAAGGAGATAAAGAAAAAGAAGGATAAAAATAAAAAGAAGGAGAAAAAGAAGAAAAAGGAGGAGAACAGAAGAAAATGTCCAATTAATAGTAATAATAGTTCACCCCTTCCCTCTATCTCTCTGATCTCTCTTTCATTCCATCTGTCTCGCAATGAACCTATCTTCTATAAACCAAATCTCTACCACTCTCTATTCCAATTGTCTTTGCCCTCTCTCTCTCTCTCTCTCTCTCTCTCTCTCTCTCTCTCCCTCTTCCTGCTGTCTCTACAGTTCTGAAAACTTTGTAATGTAACAATTAGTCTACATTTAATCAACATAATTATGTAACACACTTGGCATAAATTTTGAGGTGAATGAGATAAAGCATAGCAATCTACTGTCAACAAATTGAATGAAGATAGAGTGCTGGATCAGTCCAGAGAAAAAGCTGACATTAAACAAAATTGTCTTATTGATTCATGCATATTTATTTATTCTTGATTAAAAACACATTTACTGTTAATAAAAAACAGGCAAACCCAGTCATAACAAAATTTGCTTCATATAGAGGCACAGCATCATTACAAACTATTTCTTTTTTTCTTCAAATGTGGCTGTATTTGACGATTTCACTTAAACAGTGGAACCTTGTATTAGAAAACAATGCTATAACAAACTCTCATTTATATCTACCGGTATAGCAAAGTCAGAATACCGCCCTGCATCTTTGTATTTCATTGTTTGTTTGATTGTCGTTTGCTTGTTTGTTTGTTAGTTAGCCCTGATATAGCAAGGGTTCATTCAACAACTGAACCCTTGTTATATGTTCGTATAACAAAGTAATCATCTCTGGTCCCAAAGACCAAGGTTCCACTATATTATGAAGACTAAGAGTCGGTTTTAACATACCGTACTCTTATTTAACAGGGTTTGCCTGTACAGATACACTGAGCAGTCAGTGGTGCAGTTTCACAAGACGTTGCACTCTTCGGAATTGCAATCAAGCATTTTGGTTATTCAAACATATTCAATTTGCACATAAATCAAGATAACATTTTAATACATTTCCTCTCCCAATCGACTTCAAATAATTATTCCAAATAGAACAGCATAAGAACTTACTAACAGATCATATTAACGCTTAGAATATAATTCTATCAAAACAATTCCGCTAAAATATGACTCGTTTGAATAGGGATCCATACAAAACAGTGAAGAATAAAAATGTCTACAAGATTATTACATTGGCCAATGAATGATGTTAATTGTTAATTGCTTAAAATATCATTGTAAAAATCTTTATACATGTATTATATTAATTATATCCAAATTGCACACAATGGAAAGGATGTAGACATCATCAGCTGAGAGCCTTCATATTCAAAGGTTCAACAGAGCAAAAAATGGCGCCTATTTGGCAGTTTTTTATGAACAATGCCACAACATACATGTATATCCCTTTTTTTATTAGGGCGGTTACAGAGGATCGAGTCCAGACGGAGTGTCGACCCAAAAGCTAATAATGGTATCACCATCACTTTGATCTGAACCCGAAGCAGATTGAGATATCTCCTTAAAACTGCGATGTATTCTCTAATCAAGACAAGTATATCTCATCTTCTGCTGATGTTACGGTTGTAACATTTTAATTTTTTAAACTTAGGAATTACTTTTTGTAGTTGATTTCTTTTCTCTAGGTTTATGACATAATAAGTATTTCTTTCACCATTTTCAATCAATTAGCTTCGCACTTTCGGTTTTGTTCTCATAAAAATGTTATGACTGGGTAGTGGGGAAAACGGCAGAAAACATGTGCGCAACCATGTATTACAAAGAAGCACATTCGTAGCAGATGTGGCATGAACGAACTTCTGACATGATCAAACTGGTTTAAATCAGGGCTACATCCTCTAGGGTCAATTGTAGGTGATAACATTCACACCCAAGAACTGTAAGATAAGTCTACAATAAGATATTTGTTCTTTTTTAAGAGAATGAACCAAATAATAATAATCTAAAATCAAATGTGGTGACAAGCATTGGTCCCATCTTAACTGCTGAAACACAAGTTACAAAGATATATTGTTAGATAGATACAAATACCAAATTGGATATAAAACAATTCCAGTGACATTTCATTGCATTAATATATAATTTTAGGCTTCTACCAACCATAAAATTCTGTTTCCTGATCAAATAGTAAGAAACGGAATGAAGAATCATGTGGCTTGAGAAAGTCACACAGGGGAGAATGAAAGCTTGCCTACTAAATTTTTGTTTTGTTTGGTTTGGTTTGTTTTAACCGACTGCTAAGAAAGCATGAGTACATGCCCGTAAGTAAGAAGCCAGGGGATTGACGTCGTTAAGTCCTCCCCGAGCGAGGGACTTGTTAATGATGATTAGTGCCTTAGCAAAGGACATTGGTGCAGCAAATTATTATCGTACCTGGAACCTCCCGGTTACAAGACTCCTGCTTACCAGTGAGCTATCACGCCACCTCAGGTTGGTAGAAGCCTCAATTACATGGTATGATCACCCTAACCAATGAAAGTTTACTGATTCATTTCATTGCATATTTCTCAAAAATTATCCGCTTAAGTATGAATAAGACCTAATATCTATCTATCTACTTCATGCCGCAGGACGTCTTGAGTTGTCCCACTAACTCTATATATTCCTTCTCGGCATCCGCGGTGGACTTGCCTGTAGTCAAGAATGAAAGAAGTAAAGAGAACAGCATCTGAAAGATTTGTTTTGTTTAATGATGTTTAGCAGTAATGTTTGTGCACACCTTACCTGCAGAGAGCCAGCTGGTTATGTATTCAGCTAGCTGCATAATGCCTGGGATTCCTGGTATTGTGCATACCAGTAGTAAATACATGATCAGCTTGCTTTGTGCACAAAAATTACTGCGGAACAAGTTTCAAAGGAATAGGATACAAGTGTCGTGGTCGAGTGGATATGTCACCGGACTGTCGATCACAAGGTCCGCAGTTCGAGTCCCGCCGCGGCACTAAGGTCCTTTTGCAAGACATTGATCTACATTTGCCACACTCAACCCAGGTGATGTAAATGGGTACCTGGCAGGAATTAATTCCTTGAAATGCTAGAGCGCCGTATGGCAGCCGTGCTAAAGCCAGGTTAATAATTGGGAGCGCCAGGAGTGTCACGTATGACAGACATGAGCACTATACAAGAACCTACTATTATTATTATTATTATTATGATAACAGCAGGTTGAGTTCTGGTGAAGAAAATCAAAATAGTTATGAGCTTTTAATGGCTATAATGTGACATGCTGAATGTAGATGTGTGTATTAAAGCATACTACTGTAGCATGTTTAAAATGTAGTTGGCATGGTGAGTGTACTGAAACTGGTTTGTGTTGAGTGTACCATCATCTTCTACTTAGACGATGAAATTAACAGGTTTTCCACTGCTGTGACTGAATATTCTGTGTAACTTAACCCAAATTAACCTTCTGAATTTTGACTTGGCCACATACATTACTACAGGAAATGCATAGGGAAAAATTGGGAGGATTTGGCCAAAATTCAACTGGTCAACTTTAAACAGCTACAGCCCCAAAAACAACAGCCCGACAAACAATTAGGTCTTCTAGTTTTTTTGAGGGTTCACTAGATTAACGGCCTAAGAGACAGAAAATTTTGATCTCATGAACCTTCTCTCCATTACTTACAGGGTTTACCAGACTAATGGCCCACAGGAGTGACAGGACAGACACTTATCTTTCTTCCCCTATGGATTTTTTTGTTTTGTTTGTCTACTGGGCTGTCGGTCTACTGGGATGATAGAGAATTAAGCGAGGTCGACAATATTTAAAATGAACCAAATGAAAAGTGAATGATGAAGCCTTACCTTTGAGTCCATTCCAGGCATCCCATTTAGCTTTGCCCTTGTAGTCCAACATTCCTGGGCGATCTGTTGGGGAAAAATAGGCAACAGATGAAATCATTATCATTATAACTCTCACCACCATCATCATCATCATCACCACCAACATCATTATCATTATTATCATCATAACAAGTCAACGCAAAGCGTAGCACCCCCTCGCAAGGTACAATGGCCTATATTCAGCATTTCTTGCATATTCCAGATTCCCCATGGCAAAACTAAAGTAACTCTCGGGGACCATGCTTTTGCTGCCCCCAAACTATGCAATAGCTTACCAATAGAAATACGAAGCACTCCATCTCTCAACGTCTTCAAATCCAAATTAAAAACATATTTGTTTAATTGAGATATCCTATTTTGTAGAATTTAGTAAAAAAAGGAGCTCTTAACCAGCGCAGCTGAATATATTTTGCATAAGAGCTGTGCTATATAAATTTATTATTAATATTATATTCAACGAGCTGTGTGACCTTTGACCATTGACGTACATACTCAACAACATTACTTACGCTGTCGAATGAAAACCACATTTTCGCATATATAATTAGGTATTTTTGCATACTTAATGAGCCTAAGACCTCAGACCTACATACTCTGATATCGAACTTACGGTAGGTTGTATTTTGATATCATGTACCTTCATATTAAATTTCATTAAAATCCGTCAAACATTACTAAAGTTATCGAACGAAAAACACATTTTCGAAAACATAATTAGCTATTTTTGCATACATGTATGTAATGAGCCACGACCTTCGAGGGGATTGGTCCACAGTCCAGTGACTTATCCACTAGACCGCACCACCTCTAACCCTAAACCCAAACCCAACCTTAAACCTGATTGCTATCCTAACTCTAATAGTATACTACCAATAATGTTGTTTACCCAGGGAAGCCTCATCATCACCCCAGCCATTGACAGGTACCCATTTACACATAGGTGGAGAGTGACAAATGCTGGGTTGGGATTTGAACCCTCAGCCCTTGGATTGAGAGTCAAGTGAATGAACCACTATACCACAACAACTTGATCTACTTTTGACAAAATAAAGCATGGAGCTATTGTTGCTGGTGTCACAGGCGAGAATCTCTGGCACGTCAATCCTCTGCGCATACCTAGAGAGTTTTGTGCATCAGGGAAAAAAATTAATATTTATTTTTCGGGGGCTACTTTTCAAGCTTGCCTGCAAAAAAATAACACTCTAAAATTTGTTTTGCATTGAACTCTATGCAAATTCATGGGGGCTCTTTTCTGATTTTCGGGGGCTCTTATGGGCATTTCGGGGGCAACTTCGCCCTGAGCCCCTGGTATTTTTTTCGCTGCATGTTCAGATTTAGTCTCATTTCCTAAGCTCAGTTAAGACTGCCTTGGTGCATTTTCAACGACAAAGACAAGAAGAAACATGAATTATCAATTTGGTGTATTTGGTGTATCCACGTTTTTATCTGGACAATTGACACGGCCGGAGATTCACGCCTATGACACCCAAGCTAATGTTGGAGCACAACCTACCTGTATTGCAATCTCCAACTGTAACCTGTTTGAAGAGAGAGTAGATTTTCAGTAAATCCTCATTAGACGGAGAGGTAGCAAGATCCTTCACCTCTGCAGCTGCTGTATTGAATGCATCCTGCAAAGTTACAAAATTAGAGAGAAAACAAGTTTTACAAATTCATATACCAGATCTATTCTTTTCATATGGTTGACAGTACAAGCCCATTTATATACTGCACCAATCACCAAAAATACTTTCTTCCATGGCTCTGAAGTCTGAACGATATTTAACAAAAAATGAGTTTCAAGTATTACATTTTTTCATGTGATTGGTACAATTTTTGAACCCAAATACATATATTGATATTCAGTGCTAACTGTTTAATATTTGGTGAACTTGTTGTTACTTGTTGGCCTACATGTACATGATTTGCAACAAATTGCACTGATGAAACATTTTGCTAATTTTCTATTTTTGTAATGTATTGTTTGCTAGCACTACCTGAAGGCTGCCATTTTATGATAATGAATTTTCATCACTAAAGGCTATGCAGAGATGCCAACCTTCATCAACATAAAAAAAGAAGTATTCTTAAGAGGAAAAAACAGTATTTTTGAAAAATCTCTGAACCTAACATATTGCCCAAATGAGTACTGGTAGCTTTAAAAAAAAATGCGGTAACATGTATACGACCCCGGATCGGTGCATACAGTACACGTGGATTGTTCGCAATGTGCGTAGTTTGGGGCCCCGTATCACCGTCCTGCGTGCATCCTTTGAAGACATAGGTGCATAATACACATATGACACAAAGCCCATGATCGAAAATTAAGAAAAATGTCAATAAAAAAATAAAACAAATAAAACGTTAAAAAACGCACTGCCGTATTCATAGTAAAAAAACAGAACAAATACGGCAAAAAACGGACCAGTTGGCATCTCTGGCTATGGGTTCTCCCTTGTCAGCCATAGAGGCAAACCGCGTCCAAATCCGAATCTTATCTATCTGATTCAATCGCAGCAAACGCCTAGGTGTACTGCTAATGGATCTCGATCTGGTCAGGCTCGTCTCAGAATTGGACACTGGAATGCACGCTCCATGAACAACAAAACGACAATGATTTGTGACTTGATCATAAGCAACGACTTAGATCTTCTGATTGTGACCGAATCATGGCTGAGGGGAGGTCTTTATGATGATCCTATCATTGCAGACGTTGTAGCTACTTTGCCTGACTTTCATGTGGTACATGAACACCGCCAGAGTCGGGGTGGTGGTATATGCATCATATATCGCTCTTCTTTGAAAATCACTAGAGACTGCTCTACAAAATTCTCATCTTTTGAGCACATGGATATTCTGGTCCGCGTCTCTCCTTCTGTGGTTTTTAGGACATTTGCCATTTATAGGCCTCCCCCATCGTCTACAAACAAACTGACGTATGACAATTTTGTGGCAGATTTTCCGACACTGTTAGAATCTGTAACAATCGATCAGCATCAGCTTGTGCTCATGGGAGATTTCAACATCCATGTTGACGACGAAACTGACAGAGATGCTAGGAAATTCCTCGATATCTTAGACACATTTGATCTTCAGCAGCATGTAAAAGGTGCAACTCATCGAGCCGGTCATACCTTAGATCTCGTGATTTCCAGAAAGGTTGATCATCCTATTGTGGCCATGGACGTCGTACCAGGACTTCCTTCCGATCACTCGGCAGTCCTGACTACGCTCAATTTTGTAAGTCCAGCAACTTCCAAGAAGCGGATAACTTGTCGGAAACTTCGGGACATTGATGTGGTTCAGCTTAGGAATGACATACAAACCTCATTGCTTACACTTCCTACAGCCAAAGATGCATCTGACATGGCAGAACAATACAACATTGTACTAAAGGAGCTACTTGACAAGCATGCGCCTGAGCGATCAATACTTGTCACAATCAGACCAAAAGCTCCCTGGTACACCAATGAAGTTCGTGAGGCAAAACGATCTAAACGGCGTGCTGAGCGTAAATTGAAAAGTTCTGGTCTGGAAGTTGATCGTCAACTGTTCAAAGAGGAGTGTAAATCCTACAATGCAGTCTTATCTCAATCAAAATCTCGTTACTTGACCGACGAGATCGCGCAGTGTGACACCAAGCATCTTTTCCAGCTTGTTCAGACGCTTTCCCGCCCAAAGTCACAGCATGTTCTACCGGACCATGAGTCAGACATAAATCTGGCTAATGATTTTGGACAATTTTTCTACAACAAGATTCAAGACATCGTCACCAACCTTCAGGGGATTACTAGCCGCTCATCAGATTGTGAGGATGGAGTGACGACGCACAAACTCTCTTCTTTTGAACCTGTATCAGAATTGGAGGTGCAAAAGGTGATCCGTGAGAGTTCTTCTAAATCGTGCCGACTTGACCCAATACCAACTTGGCTCATGAAAGATTGTATTAATGAGCTTGTACCATTTGTAACTGAACTTGTTAATCTGTCCCTGTCTTCTGGAGAGGTACCTGCAGCGTACAAGACATCACACGTCACTCCTCTCTTGAAAAAAACATCTTTGGATCGAAATGAGTTTAAAAACTACAGACCGATCGCGAATCTTCCTTTCATCGCCAAGACTCTAGAGAGGATTGTAGCTGCTCAGCTCAGGACACACTTAGAAGACAATGGTTTATATCCTGTCATGCAATCCGCATACCGTCAGTTCCATTCGACAGAAACAGCCCTCTTGAAGGTTGCCAACGATCTCTTGTTAGCCATTGACAAAGGACTTGAAGCTATTCTTATTCTGCTAGACTTCTCGTCTGCGTTCGACACGATCGATCATAGCATGATGATACAACGTTTCTGTAATAAATATGGATTTGAGGGAGTCGTCCTGCAGTGGCTTGCCTCCTACTTGGAAAATCGATCTCAGGTCATCGTTCTCAATGGTGTCCAGTCCGAAGCATTTCCACTAACTTGGGGAGTACCACAAGGATCCGTTGTGGGACCGTTGGACTTTATACTCTACTCTGGTCCCCTCAGTGACGTCATAAGGTCCCATAAGGGTGTTGAACACATGATGTATGCCGACGACACACAAATGTATCTGATACTGAAGCAAAGTGAAATCGCCAGTGGGGTGGTGAGACTGGAGCAGTGCATCGCAGATGTGAAAGTCTGGGCTCGTGATAACAACCTCATGCTTAATGGTGCCAAGACAGAACTCATGCATATGACGTCAGCATTTCGAAAAGCCAGTGAGCTGCCAGATTTCGAAGTCGACTGCAATACAATCAATCCATCAAAATCGTCTACTAATCTCGGAGTCGGAGTGGATGACAAACTTACCATGAAGCAACATGTTCAGAAATCATGCAGAGCCGCTTCGTTTGGAATTTACCGGATCGGAAAACTCCGAAAGTACCTAGACCAAGGTTCTACTGGGCGCCTAATAAATGCATTTGTGACATCACACATTGATTACTGTAATAGCCTGTTGATAAATCTACCCAGCTCACATCTGACAAAACTCCAACACATCCAGAACACTGCAGCCCGTCTCCTCACACGCACAAGAAAGTACGAACACATAACACCTATTCTTCGTTCTCTTCACTGGCTCCCCATTCCACAGCGCATCCAATTCAAGGTACTGCTTCTCACCTACAAGGCCCGTAATGGACTTGCTCCAGTATACATCAATGGACTCATTTCACCAAAGGTGCAAACCTCCTCCATCAGGCTCCGCTCATCATC